>NC_139966.1:16409309-17009309 GCF_963993115.1 Abramis brama
ATCCTCAGCCTGCTCGCCGCCGAGGGCGCCCTCCCGCGGCTCCCGCCCCTCCCGCTCGGCCCCAGCAGCAGCCTTCATCTGGGCCGCGTCGTGGAGGAAGCCGCAGGAAGGCGCCACAGCCCTCTCCAGCCCCGCAGCCCGCTAAACGCCAGGCTAAGCGGCGCTCCTGAGACGGGCCGCTCAGGATTGGCATTCCCTTCTGTTCAGGAGCTGGTAGCAGGGCCACTCCTTCCCCCGGTGGAGGGCCGGGGGAGAATCTTTTGTTCTCCACTCCCCGCTGCTCGTCCAACGACGAGCAGTACCCTAATGTGGTTAAAGACAGAATCGAATTCCCTAATACTGAGCCCACAGAGCCCGAGGGCCGCAGTGCGCGCCACCCTCGGGTCCCGCCACTGCCGCCCTCCTCTGTTCCAGAGGTGCGGGATGACAGCACGCGCCGCCCACGGGCCACGCTCCTCTCATCCCCCTCTGTCGCCAGACCCCTGCCAGAGCACGCCCCCGTGGGACGCGCGCCCTCCCCTGGCCTCCTCTGGCAGGACGCGGTTAATGACCGTGCCCCCGCACAGGGCCACTATGCCACCCTCGCCGGTGCCGGTCATTCCGCCTCGCTGCCCCACCGACGGTACGTCTGTGGTTCATATGACCCCGCTGGTGCACTTTCTGGAAGCCTGGCTAGAGCTTCCCAGACTGTCCCGCTGGGTCGCGAGAACCATCAGGCTCGGCTACGCGATTCAGTTCGCGCGATCTCCTCCCCGCTTCAGGGGAGTCCGCTTCACTATGGTCGGTGGCAATGCCCCTGTCATGAGAGCGGAGGTCGACACCCTACTGGCGAAGGGTGCGATCGAGATTGTCCCTCCAGCCGAGATGAAGTCCGGCTTCTACAGCCCTTACTTCATTGTACCCAAGAAGTCCGGTGGGTTACGGCCAATCCTCGACCTGCGCGTCTTGAACCGCTCCCTTCACAGGCTGCCGTTCAAGATGCTAACGGCCAAACACATCCTCCAGTGTGTGCGGCCGCAGGATTGGTTTGCAGCGATCGACCTGAAGAACGCCTACTTCCATGTCTCCATTTTACCTCGACACAGACCGTTTCTACGGTTTGCTTTCGAGGGGCAGGCATACCAGTACACGGTTCTCCCTTTCGGGCTAGCCCTGTCTCCTCGCGTCTTTACGAAGGTCGTCGAGGCAGCCCTTGTTCCCCTCCGGGAACACGGGGTTCGCATCCTGAACTATCTCGTCGACTGGCTGATCCTAGCTCACTCTCGAGATCAGGTTTGCGAACACAGGGACCTAGTGCTCCGGCACCTAGTTCGTCTGGGCCTTCGGGTCAACTGGGAGAAGAGCAAACTCTGCCCCGTGCAGAGGATCTCTTTTCTCGGTATGGAGATCGACTCGGTCGCCATGTGCGCGCAGCTTACGAGCGAGCGCGCGCAGTCACTGCTGACTTGTCTTCGCCAATTCGAGGGCAAGAGTGCGGTTCCACTGAAATTATTTCAAAGGCTCCTGGGGCATATGGCATCCGCAGCCGCAGTAACGCCGCTGGGATTGCTTCATATGAGACCGCTTCAGCTTTGGCTTCGCGATCGAGTCCCGAGGTGGGCATGGCAACACGGCACGCTCCAAGTCCCAGTGACTTCAGCCTGCCGTCAGACCTTCACCCCGTGGACGAACCTCAAGTTTCTACGGGCCGGAGTGCCCCTAGAACGAGTTTCCCGGCATGTTGTTGTATCAACAGATGCCTCCACCACGGTCTGGGGCGCCATGTGCAATGGACATGCTGCCGCGGGCTCCTGGACAGGACCCCAGCGCCTTTGGCATGTCAATTGCCTCGAGTTGCTGGCTGTACGTCTCGCCCTGCACCGCTTCCATGCGCTGCTCAGGGGTCAGCACGTACTAGTCCGATCAGACAATACCGCGACAGTAGCGTACATCAACCATCAGGGTGGTCTACGCTCCCGCCGTATGTCGCAACTCGCTCGCCACCTCCTCATATGGAGTCAGAAGCATCTGAGGTCGCTTCGAGCCATTTATATCCCGGGACACCTGAACCAGGCGGCCGACGAGCTGTCTAGAGTTCGGCCTCTCGCTGGAGAATGGCGACTCCATCCCCAGACGGTCCAGCTGATTTGGGATCAGTTCGACGACGCACAGGTAGATCTGTTTGCCTCCCACGACTCGTCCCACTGCGACCTGTATTATTCCCTGACCAAGGGCACACTCGGCACGGATGCACTGGCGCACAGCTGGCCGCGGGGCCTACGCAAGTACGCGTTTCCCCCAGTGAGCCTTCTTGCGCAGACCTTGCGCAAGATCAGGGAGGACGAGGAGCAGGTCATTTTGGTTGCCCCGTATTGGCACAACCGGACCTGGTTCTCCGAACTAGTACTCCTCGCGACAGCACCTCCCTGGCCAATTCCTCTGAGGAAGGACCTTATTTCTCAGGGACGGGGCACCCTTTGGCACCCTCGTCCCGATCTTTGGAACCTCCACGTGTGGCTCCTGGACGGGACGAGGCAGGTTTGAGTACCCTACCACCAGCGGTGGTGGCTACCATCACTTCCGCTAGAGCATCGTCCACGAGACATGCCTATGCGTTGAAGTGGAACCTCTTCGTCAACTGGTGTTCTTCTAAACATCAAGAACCCACGAAATGCCCCATCAGTGTCGTGCTTTCCTTCCTGCAAGAAGGGTTGGAGCGAAGGCTGTCTCCCTCCACCCTGAAAGTGTATGTTGCCGCCATTGCCACACATCACGACGCAGTTGATGGTAAGTCTCTGGGAAAGCACGACCTGATCGTCAGGTTCCTGAGGGGAGCGAGAAGACTGAATCCTCCTCGTCCTCCCCTCGTACCCTCTTGGGACCTCTCAGTGGTTCTAACTGCCCTGCAGAGTGCTCCATTTGAGCCTTTGCAATCAGTAGAGCTTAAGTTCCTGTCTATGAAGACAGCGCTCCTGGTTGCATTGGCCTCCATCAAGAGGGTAGGGGACCTGCAGGCATTTTCGGTTGACGAAGCGTGCCTGGAATTCGGGCCGGCTAACTCTCACGTGATCCTGAGACCCCGGCTTGGATACGTGCCCAAGGTTCCTACCACACCCTTTCGAGACCAGGTAGTGAACCTGCAAGCGCTGCCCTTGGAGGAGGCAGACCCAGCCTTGGCACTGCTCTGTCCAGTACGCGCCCTTCGTGCTTACGTAGACAGGACGCAGTGTTTCAGGACCTCAGACCAGCTCTTTGTCTGTTATGGTGGGAAGCTGAAGGGAAAGGCTCTCTCAAAGCAAAGGTTATCT
The DNA here is from genome assembly GCF_963993115.1 of Abramis brama. Lineage (NCBI taxonomy): Eukaryota > Metazoa > Chordata > Actinopteri > Cypriniformes > Leuciscidae > Abramis > Abramis brama. The sequence continues at coordinate 16,412,597 of NC_139966.1, forward strand.
CACTGGATAGTGGATACCATTGCTTTGGCATACCAGCAGCAAGGTCGTCAATGCCCCCTTGGTGTGAAAGCCCACTCCACTCGTAGTGTGGCTTCCTCTTGGGCTCTAGCGCATGGCGCCTCGCTAACAGACATTTGTAGAGCTGCAGGCTGGGCGACACCCAACACTTTTGCGAGATTCTATAATCTCCGAGTAGAGCCAGTTTCTTCTCATGTACTCGCTTCAACCAGCCGGTACTAGATTCTGCTCAGGTGTCTTCGCTTGCTCGCCATTCCTCTCCACGGACGGGATACGTGCGATTATCTTCTCAGGTGAGTCTGATAAGCTCTGAGTTTCCTCCAGCACTGTTTACGTCAACGCCTGAGTTATGCCTATCTGCCATAACGCAGCTTTTGCGCTTGACTAGGTGCCTCCATGTGCATGGTCCCTCCTCTAGCGACCCCCACATGTGTATTCCACTGTAAGTCTCTTTTGAGCGTGTGTCTTTCCCTTGGCAAGCCACCTTGCCACCCCTGGGGTTTAAATATTCCACCTGCGGCTGGACACCTCAGTGATACTCCATATGCATCCCTCCGGGTCATATGTGTCTCCCAAGTCCCCCCCTTACGGTTGGGCATAATTGCATATTTCCTCTGAGATATGCTCCCAGTCTCACAACAGGGAGCTCAGACTTACGCAGGGCACTGGAAGACAGCCGAGGTGGCGTGATTAGACTGGAACCCCAATCGTCGTCATCCGACGTAACTCGGAGTGACCACGAAAGGGAACGTCTCGGTTACGGATGTAACCCTCGTTCCCTGAGTAGGGAACGGAGACACTACGTCTTCCTGCCACTTCCGCTGTATCGCTGAAAAACGCCTGGGTCCAGTCTCGACTCCTCAGCGAAGACATATCTGCAATATTGCAGCGTACTTCCTTATATACCCCCTGCGGTGGGTGGAGATACGCTATGCAAATTCTGCAGACCCATGGCATTTCATTGCCATTGGCTCGTTTTATATACTCGAAGGTGATAGGCTTCTAAGCGAAACCCCAATCGTCGTCATCCGACGTAACGTCTCCGTTCCCTACTCAGGGAACTAGGGTTACATCCGTAACCGAGACGTTAATTCTCATACTGTATTTTCAGTTTTGGAATACAGTCCTCTCCCCAAATTTGTCACTAATAAAACACAATAAAAATTATTTAAAGAAAAAAAATATATAGTTTGTTTACATCTACCTTTTAAATATATTTTTTTATTAAAAAGGTTACAATTACAACAACAATTCAAGTGTAATCTTACAGTATATTTGTATCAGTATATATATGTCTTTCATATTTCGCCTGACTGTAACGTTGTTTTTATGAAATATTAGGGCATATAAATGTTAATTTGCAGTTTAATACGTTGCTTATACAAATAGCCTACATTTTATTTCAACATATTTCAGTCGATTTTTACTCATCTCAGTATAGCAATACAGTTTGCTAAAACATCATCATTCATTCACACACGCGATTTAAATTTAAACTGTCTTTTTGCCAGCTGTAAACAGCGCGCATCTCGCCGTTCATTCATTCATAAAGAAACCCGATTCACGTCAACTTACATTTCTCAGCTTGCTCCTCGATATACCCGCACTTCTGAGATACATTCCATTATTCCTCACAGCGCTGCGAAACAGTGTAAACATGTAATGATCTGATAAAATTGTATGTTTTCTCGAGCTGATGGGGGCGTTCACAGAATTGCGCGGATTGCCTCAGACATTTGCGTTTGAATAGCACGCGCTCTCCGTGGGCGGAGTCACATTACATTTGAATTAGCTCTAATGAGGTTGACTGGAATCGCTCTCTTTAAATACAGGTTTCACAAGATGAGAATATTTGTTTTTTATATAAATTACTTCATTTAAAAGAGGAGAATTCAAGCTTCATGCCTGTGTGACTGTCTGCCTGTTTGACTGAGTATTCGCTGAGTTATTGTTCATTTTTGGACGCGTTTCAGAATGGACTACACGGACAGAGAGAAGGCAGAACTCGCTTTGTGTTTATTTTTCTTTATTTGGCAAAAAGCACAACACTTTGTTTTTATTGTGAGTATACACAAAAATAATACACATTTAACAGAATCGATTGATGTATGAAACTCCTATGGAAAATCAAAGTCAACAGAGTATTTATGAGTTTTTTTTACACTGATAAAAAAAAAGCGAGCTGGTATCGCCGGCGATACCGCCGACCTCAGGGGGTAAGGGGTTTCCCTTAGGAAAACAAAGTTACATAAGATAGGCATATTATAGGCATTTTAAGTTTGTTCCTTCAAATAAACGTCATAAACAAAGTGAATATAAACTGGGAAACACACAGGAGTAGGCTATATGAAATATGACATGCTTATATTCTAAGCTTAATGTGTAAAGTTCGTGTATGTGTGTGTGTGTATGTGTGTGTGTGTGTGTGGTGTAAAGTCACGAGATTGAAAATCAGGGGACTTGGTCGACATCTGTTGCATCCCGTGGTGCGCGTACCACGTGAGGGGTTGGGGGTTTCATTTGAAAATGTCAATCACAGAGACAAAAGTAGTTTTGTATGCAAAACCACTTATGGCCTGAGGAGTCGTAAAAATTTATGAGGGAAGCAGTTAGTCCTAGACATTGTGCATTATTCTTACATTTTGCAGAAGAGTAAAAACAAGAAGCTCTTGTTTCCTCATCTGACAAAGGGGCTGTGTTTGAAAAGTCAGGATTCGCCTAATTCAGACCATCTGGCCGGATGCCAAGTCAGTGTTGCTACATTACCCACCAATGTTCCAGCAACAACACTACATCTTACTATGACACAAGATACACTACACTTCTTTCTCGACTGTCTTCAATAGGTATCACTGGTGCGGCTCTTTGGTGGTTGACTTCATATCTATCGGATAGACAGCAATTTGTTAGGATAGGTGAGAATCGATCCCGTACTGTCACTATTTCTCATGGTGTACCTCAAGGTTCTGTACCTGGTCCTTTTCTATTTCTCATTTATTTGCTGCAACTAGGCCAGATCATCAGACGGCATGGTCTCAACTTTCATAGTTACGCTGATGATATTCAAATTTATTTCATGATTAACCCCAACTCAGCTTGTCCACTCGCTTCTGTTATCTCCTGCCTTCAGGAACTTAAAACATGGATGTCTGATAACTTCTTACAGCTTAATGCTGGGAAAACTAAAAATCCTGTTAATTGGCCCCAAATCAAAGAGTTTACCCGGACATGGCATTTTTATTGATATTGGTGGTGTTCAGATTAGGCCTTCAAAAACAGTGCGGAATCTGGGAGTTTTGTTTGACCCCACGTTATGCTTTCACTCACACATCGGTCAGACTGTTAAATCATGCTTCTTTCACCTGCGGAATATTGTTTGTATACGCCACTCTCTTAACTTTGGAGATGCTGAAACTGTTATTCATGCTTTCATAACTTCCAGATTGGACTACTGTAACTCCTTATACAGCGGCCTACCCACCAAAGCAATACATCGCCTTCAAATGGTACAAAACTCTGCTGCTCGAGCACTTACATATAATAAAAAATCTGCACATATTACCCCTATCCTTCATCAACTTCACTGGCTTCCTGTGGTCAATCACATCCAGTTTAAACTATTAGTCTTAGTTTATAAAGCCTGTCACGGTCCCACACCTCAATACCTCGCTGAGTTAGTGCAACCATACCTTCCTGCCCGGACTCTTAGATCTAGCAACGAAAATTTGCTTGTCGTCCCCAGGTTTAAACTATCTACTGTGGGTGGTAGGGCTTTTAGTGTTGTAGGCCCTAAGTTATGGAATAAACTGCCCCCTAATCTTCGTGCCATCGACAACCTCCAGATCTTCAAATCAAAACTTAAAACTCATAAATTTACCATGCTCAATAAATAATCTTCAATTCCATTTCTCTGTCTACCACTCTCTCACCTTTATTTAATTTTACATACTTTGCTGAAATTTATATGTTGCTAAAAAGGCTTATATGTTTGTTATCTTTGACTTATGTTCATTATTTGTAGTGTTTGCTTGTTTTATCTGCTTTTCTGTTTATTATTTGTAGTGTTTGCTTGTTTTATCTGCTTTTCTGTTTGTTTGCTTGATATAGCCTAATAAGCTGATTGCTTGTTTCTTTTGTCTGTCTGCTGTTTGTATTATTTTGTGAAGCGACCTTGGGTTCTTGAAAGGCGCTATAAAAATAAACATATTATTATTATTATTATTATTATTATTATTAAGATGTAGCTGGAAGGTTTGTGATTGTTAAATATGAAAAAGTCCTGAGTCTGATGGGTGATGATGAACTTGAAGTGAGCTGCATGCGACAGACAATATGGGCAGAAATGCCTTTGTGTGGCCAACCACCCCAGATGTAATATTTTATTACATATCTGATATGCAAGCCATCCTATCAGAGCCTGAGCCATTAACAAACCGCTCGTCACAACTATGTGTCCCAGACTGGGAGAAATTCCAAAACATGTGGTAGTCACATAGCCAAAAATGTCTGAAGTTCATAGGGAAATGTTCAAAGGTTCCAATCTTCAGTGTCACAGAACAAAAATGACTTGAAGTTCATATGGAAATTTTTGTCTCAGTGCATGCATTGTTTTAGTCTGACAGGGTCAGCGCTAGCTTAGCTTAGCACAATGAACAGAATCCTTTGTTGCCAGACATGTCCTGAGTAAAAGTGATAAAAAAAACAAAAAAAACCACCTAATTACTTCTTGTGGCCTGTGTATTCACAACGAGTACAAATAGCGTTGCAGATTAAGATGTAAGATAAATGTGTGATTCTGACAGGTCAATTTAGCTCAAAGGAATTATTAATTAATTTATAGGGAATTCGAAAGAATCACTTATTACAACCGAGCAAATGACTCGTTCAGGGTTCATTTGAATGGCTGTAACTATCAGCTCTGCAGCGGATATAAATATCCAAACTATAGTTAAATACTATTTGTTAGCAAGGTAACTTAGATCAGCAGTTTAAGACATTAAATTCATAAGCACATAACACAAGTAACACTTCTCTTTAAAATACAAACAAGACTTTATTGATTATTTTAACACATAAAACTAATATCTAACACAAACACACGCACACACATTCATGCCAGTTGCAGAAAGAAAGAGAGAGTGAGGAAAGAATGAGTTTTAAGAGTAAGATGATGAAATCCCATGTTTCTATGCACTTATAAGACCTGGCCTGAACGAACCAACAACCATTAATTGAACCCTTCTATCGTTTCTTAGGCGGGTTATTAAATCTATATCAATGCACCAGTTCAGTCTGGAGGCTACTTGCTTGTCTTTGCTTTTGGGGATTCCCTTCGAAGTTCGTCAGCATAAAAGGGGTTTCCCGGTCCATTGGCTGGCATCTCCTCATGCCTGAGATGTCTGGGGCGGCCAATCACGTGGTGTGCTGGCGGATGGATGGAAAGTCTTTGTTGAAGCTGGCTTTGCAGTCGAATCGTGGACCGAAACTTTGCTGCAAAACTTAACTTAGAACCGAGACTCACAACGGAAAAGAAAGAAAATTGAGACGAGAGTAATTAGATGGCTGGAATGAAGCTGTTTAACCCATGTTCTTCTGATCTTGATTTGGGTTGTCTCTGCGCGTCTACATAGTTGCTAGTCTGTCTGGTTTATCTCTTCATCTCCCTTCGCACACTTTTTCTCAACCTTGTTGTAACAAAGCTTTGTTCAGGTCTAAGATTTTAAACTCAAATGTTTGTCCAACCTCCTGGAAGAGATCTGACCAATTAGACACCGGCTTTATTTAGGAGGTGGCGTTCTCTTCACTTCTTATCGTAAATCATGCTTATCTGGGATCTCCTTACTAGCAGAGAGAACAGAGGCCACAGTTTAGACATCATTAGTATTATAAGAATACGAAACATTTTACACAGATTCCAATCAAGCCATCTTTTGAATCAAGAACATACGATCATATTGATAGGAAACGAGACACACTTTCATTAAAACATCTAACAGTTATAACAATTACTGACTTATATGGGATCTAAGCATATTAGACACACATATAGGTTGTAGACACAATATAGAATTATGTAGTTGAACGATGTTTGATTATAAGTCCATCAATAATTGTTTTGGGGTGACGTTATGTAATTTTATAGTTAAAGTCTCAGTCTCTTTGGAAAGAGATTTCAACCTTGGGGTCATTGAGAGTTCCTTAAGGAGATGGTGGTCTGTTTTGTATATCTGTCGTGGGATCCAGCAACTTCTGCTGTTATCTTGATCAGGCTCTAAACGGTGCCATCTCTGAACCAATCAGTCTTTTCCAAACTATCAAACGTTGACAACGTTCTTCCTTTAGTTGGGCTCATCTCTTTGAAGCTTGCATGGCCATAAAGTTCTTAGCTGGGGGTTTTCGTTGGTTAGCGTAGACTGGCTGGAGCCTGATTTTATGGCTCTGGATTAGTGATTTGGTGTCTGGAATGTTGAGTTCTGTGTGGAATTATGTTTAAACAAATCACCTGGAAGATTCATTTGTGTTGGTTTCGCCCTCAAATCCTACAAAGACTAGGCAATTTCCTAGGCAGATATTGACTTGGGACTATATTAGGGGGAAGCACAGGCGAAGCACTGCTACTTGGGCGCAGAGATATCACGCAACACATGAAATCCCACGACTTCTGTCAACATAACATATGGTCATATATATAAATATATTCAGTGATATTTATGAAGAAAACCGCTAGCTATACTGTAAAATAGAAATAACAATCTTCTCAAATAATTAGATAAATAGATTGTTACAGATACAGGATCCACTGCACACCAAATGAGTTGTTTTACTCAGCAGAAACATCTACCAATGCAGTGTTGATTAATAATTTGTCAAATACATTTTTTCCACTGACGAGAACGAGACGATAACTTAACAAAAAACAGTTTTTAAAGACAAAATCTATGATGAGAATCTACTCTCATTTTCGTTTACGAATAAAAACGAGACGGAAATGTTAGGGAGGGATGATTTGGGAAGAAATCTGTTCAGAACTGATGTCCTGTGTGGTAGATGCGCACATCTAAATCGTAACATTGCATCCAACAGTCTCGCGCAGCAGCGCTTCAGACTTCTTCAGTTCACAAACAATGGATAGCACACATTTATGCCAAGCGATTTTTTATAAAGTAATGTTGATGTTTACTTTACGATGTTTATATAGCAATATGTTTTAGACCGTTGTAAGAAAGCATATTTTTATCTCCCTCATCTGAACTTGCACGAGCAGGTGCAAGTGCAGACTGGTGCAACTGGTGCAGGTGCAAGTGCCACCGTACAGTGCAGACTGCATGGATTTCGGTCTTGTTTACGATTAACATTGTGTCCTAACTACCCATACACAAAAGAAATATATGTAAATATATTTTATAGTGTCAAAAATATATGTGGCATATATTCCAAATACATAGACGTTGTCCACTTATATTTATCATTTTGAAATATATTCTGAAATATAACAAAAATATATGTGTGAAATATACATAAGTGTGAAATATATTTACATTTATAACATATAATGTACAATATATGACAAAATATATGGTCATAAAATGTTTAGCTTGCTAAAGAAGGGTCGAAAATGTATTTTGATCATAGTAATTCCTCTACCTTTTCCCCTGTACACAACAGTAGGCTACCATATTTCACTACTGTATTATGACACACAGCTATTATAAATACTGTACTTACATTTAAATGACTGCAATGTAAAATAACAGATAGTTGCTTTCCTAGGACTATTAGGCCATATTAGGTGGCATGTACCTAACACTAAGTGCAATTATTAGATTTATTGTTGTTTTATTGACATCTTTCCTGAAGTCATTTAAATATTAAAAATATGCACAATATTGATGATGCAAGTATAGCAGTGACACTCCAACAGTGAAGTGCACTTAAACAATAGATAGAACTCAGTGTCTAACACTGCATACACACACTATTAAATATCTGTATTCAATTCTGTAAAAATAGGGAAAAAACTCTGCATTCTGTGTTGTTTTCTACTGGCCTACTGGTTAGGGCTTTGGGCTTGTAACCGAAAGGTTGCCGGTTCGATCCTCGACCGGTAGGAAAAATGTGGGCGGATGAAGCAGAGCACTGCTCTCCCACATCCACGGCTGAAGTGGTCTATCTAAAAAATAAATTGAAAATGTGCTGTTTGTTTGTGAAAATGTTGACTTTTTAAATTTCAAAATATATTACATATATTTAACTAAAATATATTTATTGGGCCAATATCAAATATTTGCATATATACCAAAAATATATTCTGAAAATATATTTAAAATACATTTCTTTTGTGTATGGGTAGACACGAGTTAATCTGAGTTTTAGCCCTAACCAGCCGCAGCGGCGACACGAGACGATTCTATATTAGAAACAGTTTCTATTTCTCTGCAATGTCGCGGTTGGAACAGCTAGGCTGTTGTGATAACCGCAATATCGTAATACCACGCTATTGGCGAGCCAACCACAGAGAAATGCTAGTAAGCGCAGCAGCTGCGATATTTGCGTTTTCTTTTTTCAGAAGGTTATGCCCTTCTCATTTTCCACTTCGTTTTGTGTACTGAATATTAAATAAGTTAGTAATGATAACATAATGTGTCCCATGGTGATTTATACAAAGGCGCGTGCGATTACCTGCTTCTGTCCTTCAGGCCGAGACATATATTTGTGAAAAAAGGTTGTCATGTCCAAGGAAAGTGAAATCTTTGTCTTAGCATCGACGCATTGCTGCTCAGCTGAGCCTACTAAAGTGGCTCTTAAAGTTAAAATGATTTCAACAGCTTGGTTCATTGCATCTCTCTTTGAAAGAATCAGCGTTTTTGAACGTGTAGTTCACTGTAGACTGTAGTGTAGACTCACTCAAAGACAATCCCTTGCCACCGTCTTGTGGCGTAAAAATTTAACTGCACTGACAGACAGCCCGTCTAATCAACCTAATGTTAACAAACAAGTGTATTTTATAACAGATTGTTTCAGTAACTCAGTATGTATTTTTAATCATGTTTAAATTGTGTAATATTTGTGATTTTGATTATGTCCATATCCATTTCGTTGCAAGTGAAGTACTTACAGAGAAAGCCTGCCCACACACTCTTCTGATTGACTGTGGTTTTTGATTTTGTTGCGTCTCACAGTCGAGTTGCGTCTGGTGAGCCAAATTGCTTGTTGCTAGAATCTTATCACATCGCGTGTAGTTAGGATACTGTGTAAATGTCACACATTATAGCCTGTAGAACATTTTTCCTAGTCATTATTGATATTTTGGATGCACAATAAACTGTATTTATTTCAATTTAATTTCCATTTAATTCAAAGTAAACTATTGTAGCTTTTACTAGTATCAGGATTAAAAGTGATGTGAAGTGATTATAGTTACTAAAACGTATTATAGTTAACTAAACTTAACTACTTAACTAAACTAAAACCATTAAAAAAACTTCTTTACGTGATGTGTATATATTGTGTTCATATATAAATGTAAACTTATTTAATCTAGTTTCTAAGCTTTAGCTTAACCTGATGTACTAAAATAACTAAAACAGAAATTAAAATGAATAAAATCTAAAAGACACAAAACACAAACACATTTTTTTATCTAATTGAAAATATTAACAAAAACTCTAATACTACCTCAATGCTAAGTATGTATCAAGCCGTGTCAAGTAGTGAATTTTGCGCTTGCATGGTCAAAAACGCACACAATTATGTTAAAATTTCAGTTTTGGTGAGTAAGTGTTAGGATATTTAGTCGACTAAACTAGACTAAGACTAAAACTAAAACAATTCTGATGACTAAAATATGACAAACTAAAATTGCATTTCAGTCAAAAGACTGACTAACACAAAATCAAAATTTGCTGTCAAAATTAACACTGCTCCAATGGGTTATAAACCTATACTAAATGTAAAAAAAGGTACAATTAAAACAGCATTATGTGTCTTTAACTTTTTTTTAAACAAGCACAAATATCTGCCTAAAAGGTAAGAAAAATAAACGTTATCAACGTTTACAAATCTTTGAAGAGAAAAAATTGCTGCCTTTAAGTAATTAGAGTTGTTTTCCTGACTCCACCGACATTATGCCTTAGGAGAGAATCTGAATCCACCAGCAACCAAAGCACTGGTTCGTTCCGTTTTCCATTGCAGATAGTACCTCCACAATAGTACCTGGTCGTCATAGCGACGCCGCAGGAAACTGCTGTGACTTTATTTTACGCGAGACACACCCGCTACTCACACACACAGGACAATGGAGGAAATCGAGTGTATGCTGTTTTTGGATGTTTTTGTTTTTGCTGTTTTTTATTCAGGATACTCCGTCTGGCGCGTGCAATGATGACGCAGTGAATAGTGACGATTCTCTCTGACCCGTCAGCAGTCTGCCGTGTTTTCATGTCACATTTTAGTATCGCCTCAGCTCGCTTACGAAAAAAAGTACCTGGAAGCAGGTACAGGTACAACTTTTACACAGTGGAAAACCAAACAGAGCCGAGTCGAGTCGAGGCGAGCTGGTACTGTGTAGTGGAAAAGCGCCATTAGTGGAGTCTGCAAGGCCTGAAGGCTCTAGTACAGGTTTGAGAAGCACTGGTTTAAACCATTGGGTTACACTCACAGAAAACTTATCGGGAAGCAGTATAGGTTAATATTCTCTTTTTTACACAGAGAATATTAATCGGTCATGCCATAATAAAGACATGCCTTTATTACCTTGATGTTTACAAACCAGAGAACTGTTTTTCTGTATGCGAGTCTTTGTGAGTGGGTGCTAAATGTAATTCTTTCTACTGACTATGTACTGTGTAGTACACTTGAACTGAAATAAATATATCTAAGAAATGCAAACACTGGAATTATCTTTCAATTCAGTCTACTTTATTTTAATACAGTAAAGCTGTGTAAGTGTTTATAGTCCAGTCACTATAGGCTATGCAAGTCAACAAGCAGATAACATTTTGTATTTTAGTCCAGATGAGCCAACATTCCCAAAAAGTAATAATTACAGTACAGTAAAATAATGTATTACATGAGTATGCGACTGTGTCATGTAGCACTTCATTTCTTGATTTCTTGATGCAACATCGACTCCCATGAAGAGAAAACCTTCTCAAGTCATACCTCCGCCATTGTCCAGCATTGGAGCTTGCAGTGGAACAGACAGGCAAGTACAGTTGGTAGTCAACCAGACTGCCTATTACCGCTGCGCTAGCTGCCGCGGCAAAGCCACCGTGACAAAAATAAACCAGTCACATTTCAAAGTCGTTCGCAAAATGACCGCCAGGTGGCGCAAAAGTAAATTTTGCAAAAGAAAAGAAAATTTGGTTAATGTTATTTAAAACAAACGATACATACGATGTAGACTATTATTTGAACGAACAGTGGACTAATATATATATGTTTGCAGTCTCTGTTTATTTAAAAAAACACAGCACAAAGTCTTTAATGTGCACAAAAAAACAACCAGAATAGAACAAACTTTTAGAACAAAAAATTATAATACAAGTTTTTATTTATTTAAATATGCCTAATTAGGCTACAACAGAATTGGTTCATTTGAACGAAAGCAAAAATGAAATATGTAAAAGTAAATTTTAAACAGAATAGAAAAATAGAATAAAAAGTTAAAAATAGAGACGACCACAATGTAGCCTATATTTCATTTTGTAGATGTCGGTGGATGCAACAAGCCTATTCTCGGGGGAGCAGTGCGATAACAAACTAACAAACAAAAAATACACCAAAAGACCATTATAGGCATATCTCGTAGTCAGTGAAAATAAATTAGTTGCAATGACGCTGATTATTTTTACTATTCTATTGAGGAATGAGACGAATGAAGAGCACTTCTCTCTCGTGTGCGCACACACACTGCTTGACAACCAAACTTCTGGGCATTTCTCAGAGAGTAAATTAGTGGCCGAGTGGTAGAACTTAGGTTTCAGTAATTTAGATGACAAAAGGGTTCAAATCCCGAACAAACTGCACTGTATTTTATTTCATTACTAATGCAAAGAGATTTGTCTAGTTCTTAAAATCTGTAACACCATATAGTTTATTTTGTGTGCTTATATTTATAAATAAAATGACCATGCATTTCCATTTTAAACTAAGGAACAAATATTATCCAACAGAATGACTGAATTTAGATCTGTATAATAATCGTAATTTCAAAAGCAGTTCTGTAAAAAAAAAAAAAAAAAAACTTTATGGGGTTCCCTATACAGAAATTTTTACAGAGTTTTTAAAAACATGGTTGTAAGCAAGGTGCGATTTGCCAGGGGGGATGGGGATTTCCTTCCTTCTGGTATAAATATCCCTGCTTTTGCTGAATTATTTTTATCCCCCCCTCCACAGTCATCAATGCTATACTTCACCAATAGACCATATAAAATAAATAAAGTTATACAACAGGGCCGTTGAATGCTTGAATCTGATTGGTTGACGAACGTTATAAGGTGTGCAATTATTTTCAGGGAAACGCACGGCTAAAGTAGTTCCAGGCAGGTCTTGACCGCATTACATTTCCATATCACTTCGCGTAGTCAACTGTAATAATGGAAAATAGGATACAATTCATACCAAGAAAAAACATGCAGCCCCATACGCTTGATCTGCAATTTTCTGTCTAACTTCACAATCAATGGAAAGATGCAGTTTAATTTTAATCAATAAAGTATATAGTCCTATCTATAATCAATAGAAAATTAAACTGAATATATAAATAAATTGATAGTCCTGCTGCATGGCTTTTCGTAATTATTGCAGATAATATAACAAATAAATAATTATTATATATTATAATTAATATATATATATATTATATACTCGCAGTAAGGGAGACAAAAGAAACTTGCTAAAAAGAGATCCAGCGCATCCGCAAGAGAGAGGCAAAGAAAAACACCTTTTTTTTTCACATAGCAGCAAAATAGACTTAAAATACTCTGTCATTTATGGTCATACAGACTTAAGAAATATGAAAAAATAAACTGTAAAATGTCTACTTTTTTATGTGTCCATTTACAATCAAAACAAAACATTGTGCTTTTGTAAAATAAAGAAAATAAACAGGCTGTGCTTTCTGCCTCTGCATCTCCGTGAAACTTTTTACAGTCTTTGTGCTAAGCTAGGCTAGCGGTGGGTGCGTCAGACAGAGTTACAGCACACACGGAGATGAGAAGGGTATGTATGGACTTATCTAACTCTGGGGGATACGGTGAATAAACTAAAGTCCCAAAAAGTTGCCGTGTTCCTTTAATACTTAAGAGATTTACATATAAACATTTCTGTATGTATCTTTACGCAACAAAATGTTTTAAGAAAAAAACATGCTCGGGTAACAACGGTCTCACTGTTATTCTGATTCAGGACTGAAATTGGCACCTTCTGGCTGCTACACTGTTCCTCCCTATCATTTCACTGTATATTGAAGCAAAATGATGTTTTCTATTCAAGGGGTACTTGACTTGAAAAATCATAAAAAAGGGGGTACTTAAGTCAAAAAAGTTTGAGAACCAATGTCTTACAGGAGTGTGGAAAGCCGCAATGGCAGCCATGTACACCTTAAGAGTGGATGGGGTAAGACCAGCAGAGAAGCGATCTTGGAGCAACTCCATCACTGAAGCCACCAGGCAGTTAAATGGGTCCACGACACACTCTCCACACCAAGTGGTGAAAGCATTACACTTTAGGTGGTACAAAAGTGAGCGGAGCTCTGGAGCCAAGTATGGTCTAGACCACTCCTGCCGAAAGGCCGGCTTCTAGGTAGTGGGCCCCCTCAGGGGCCAGACCCACAATTTCCACAGCTCTGGCTGAGGGTGGAATATGTCTGATCCACCTGCCAGTTAGGCCGTATTGGTGTAGAAAGAGTAGTGGACTCCTGGAATGCCCACAAAATTCTTTAAATGATCAGTAATCAGTTTATATATATATATATATATATATATATATATATATATATATAATTAATAAAAAAAATTGTCTGCAGGCAGAGGTGTCCCAAATGCCTTGGGTGAAGGTGGTTGCTTTAAAAAAATAAGTGAAGACCTGCTACCCAATTCCAGAGTCGCAGCAAACATGTACTTACAAGAGATGGGATCCTCACTGACCACACCAACAACATTTGGCATCTACCCTTTTTTTAACAGAAGAGGACTGTGCATATGCAGAGCAATCCTTTATTGAGCAGTTTCCTTACCTGTCTGTCCTATACAACAGTGTAATCAACAACAATTACATTTTCAGGAAGCAGATAAACCAATCATTAAAGCACGCCTGTGTATCTCTTAGGGGTGTAACGATACATCGATATGGATCGATGCATCGATCAAACGTCTAACGATACGATGCATCGATGCCACACGCAAAATATCGATATGAGGTACCTTTATTTTGACAGTCTCCACGTCCTCACGTAACATCCGTTTACGCATTTCCGCCAAAGCGCGCGTTTTGTTTTTCTCACCATACTGCCTGCGCCAGCCACTTGTGTGTGTTGGATTGCGAATGAGATGCAGCAACAAAGCGGCTGTAGCAGCGAAAAGACCATGGAAAAGACAGACGCTGAACATTTTGACACTGTTGTCGGGCGCAAATCGTGGGTTTGGAAACATTTTGTATTTTCCAAAAAAGATGGTCAGGTAAATAAAACCCATGTTATGTGTTCACGTTGCCAGTACGAGCTAAAATATTCGGGAAACACCACAAACTTGTCAGCGCATCTGAAAAGAAAACATGGAATCGAGGAGAGTAATTTGGCTGACGAAAAACAGCCTCTGTCACCCCCCATGAAGAACTTCTTCGCCCCGACATTAGCCCACAACTCCAAAAGAGCAACTAGCATTACGTCCGCGATCGCTTTTTTTATATGCAAGGATATGAGGCCCTACAGTGTAGTTGAAAACGAAGGCTTTCGTCACCTACTACATACTCTGGAGCCGAAATATAGCATTCCATCAAGACAGCACTTCAGTGAAAGTTGCATTCCGAAGCTGTACAGACACGTGAAAGATAATATACAGCATGCACTAACTGATGCAGAACGAGTCGCAATCACAACAGATGGATGGACATCCTGTACAACCGAAGGTTATGTAACTTTGACCTGTCATTATATTGACACTGACTGGCAAATGAAGAATTATGTTCTGCAGACACGTGTTTTAAATGACTCACACACCGGGGTAAATCTTGGTAAAGTCTTGAGGGAAGCTTGTGAAGAGTGGAATATACTTGACAAAAATCCTGCACTGGTCACCGATAATGCCAGCAATATGGCAATAGCTGGAGCAGAGGCAAATCTGTCACCTCACATTAAATGCTTTGCGCATACCATTAACTTGGCAACACAGAAAGGCCTGAAATGTGCTGGTGCAACACGTCTTTTGGGAAGAGTGAGACGAATCGTGTCATTTTTTCACCGCAGCACGATTGGTACCACTGTTTTAAAAGAGAAGCAGAGGTTGCTCGGAATTCCAGAACACAAGCTTAAACAAGATGTGATCACTCGCTGGAACAGCTCCTTTGATATGCTGGAACGATTTTTGGAGCAACAAGCTGCAGTGTGTGCTTCACTGCTGGACAAAAAACTAAGGAAACTCTCAAATGACCTGCAGCATACCCTCAATGAAATTAACATCACTGTAGCTGAAGATATGGTTAAGCTACTCTCACCAGTGAAAACTGCCACCACCATAATGTGCGAGGAAGAGCAGCCAACTGTATCTGTCATTGCACCTCTTCAAGCTAAATTGTTGAAACATTTCACTGTCACGGCTGAAGACTCCAGTGTGATTACAGAGATGAAGCAGGCAATGGCAGAGGATCTAGAACGTCGATATATTGATGTGAGACAAGTTCTATATAGAGCATCTGCCTTGGATCCCAGATTTAAAAAGCTGCCTTTTTTAAGTGAAGAGGAAAGAGATGCAACCTTCCAGTTTCTCATCCATGAGGCTGCAGAATTGATGATCCAGAAAGTAAGAATATATTTTTTAGTTTCAGCAATGTTTTATAAATTCATTAAAATGCACTGCCTCTCCATTTGCTATGTGTGTGAGAATGTGTGTCTGTGTTATAATCTACAGAATGACACAGTGTCACAGGTTGAGAATGCAACAGCTCACTCATCTGCTGACAAAACTTCTGATGATGATGGTGACGATGACCCTGAATTGATGCCAGTGTTCCAGGCTGAAACCACTGAAGAAGGTATGGATGTACACAATGTAGTTAAACATTTATTCTATTCTTTTTTGCTGTTAACAGCCTGAAAATGTGATATGTGCTTTTATTTATCAAGTAACAACTGTAAGAGGCACACATTATATTTTCTCTGACATAACTAAGCCATGCTTTTTTTGTTGTTGTAATTTTAGAACATGTTCCTCCTTTCAAGAAGTCAAAACCCTTTGAAGATCTCTTTGGTGACACATTCTGCACTGTGGACCCTAGCCAGACTGTCAAGACCCCTAAAGAGCTGGCCCATGCTGAAGTTGTTAAGTACAGAGACACTGCATCTTTGAACTTGGGGGGTAAGGTGTTGGAGTGGTGGAAAAGTCATCAAACTGAGTTTCCCCTCCTGGCAAACCTTGCCAAAACATACATGTGCATTCCTGGTACCAGTGTACCGTCTGAGCGCGTGTTTAGCACTGCAGGTGACATTGTCAATTCAGAACGCAGTGTCCTCTCTCCTGAACATGTTGATCAGTTGATTTTTTTAAAGAAAAATCTCTCAAAAGAGACCAATGCCCTGTAGCACTTGTTTGATTCATAGATCTTATGTTGTGTGAAAGATCAAATGTCAGATAAGTTTAACAGTTAAACAGTTTAACAGTTTAAAAGTTATTTTTTTATTTATTTTTTATTAGTTTGTTTTATTTCATTTATTTATTTAACTAGAGTACCTCAGTTATTTGCACTATTGCACATGTTGGCACAAAAGACTGGAAGGCTTTATTGACTGTTGCCATTATAAGCTTGATTGATTTTATCAATCCCCCATCCATTATTTATTTTTATTTATTTTTATTTTTGTTGTGTTGTTGTAAATGTCCCAATTGGGAAAGAGGGTGCCGTTTTCAAAGTGTTTAATTAAACATTCATGTTATATATCTTTTGGTTGCATTTGTGAGTTAATAAAAATGAAACTGGTTGTGTAAAGTGGCGCATAATATCTAAATATCGATTAATCGATCGATATAGCCATGAATCGAATCGAATCGTAATCGTATCGAAGAATTTTTTTAAGTATCGAAAAAAATCGTATCGCTCGCTGAGAGAATCGATATCGAATCGTATCGTGATGAACTGTCCGATTTACACCCCTAGTATCTCTGTGCACTCTTTGTGAAGATAGTGGATTGTTAGTTAATATATTCTTAGATGTAAAAAAAAAAAAAAAAAAGAAGAAGAAGAAAAAAAACCCCGATGGGTCTCATTTTCTGAATCAAGTCTTCTCAATGAACATTTACATTTTTTGTTATTAGGGTTTACCTAACCAATAGCTGTTATTTGATCAAATAAAAGTTTACCAGCATATACTTGCTTAAAACATTTATTAAATCACATTCATTGAACAATGTAAAATACAATTTTCCTAACCAATGAAGAAACACCAAATAAAACAACTTAAAGATTAACGCTCCTTGTTTCTTTGCACTGAAATGCATGTGGAGCTCTGTGAATTTGTGGTTTTTCACAACCTGGAACTACTTCCCTGGAAAACTGTTTTACCAACTCTATAGTATAACAACATGTGAAGAAAAAAAAAGGCTTCTTCAGAGAAGTATTGTACAATAAACATTTCAAACTTCTAGCTCTTCCATAACATCTAAAACAGTTGACAGACCAGCCACCCAAATGATGTTTAGCACAGAGCACTCAGAACCTGCACTTTAAGCATTATTTTGAGGTTAACGGCCATTCTTCGATGCAAGCTCTACACCCAATGATGCTCCGGCAACATTCGGACAGCATTGGCTCACTGATGATGTCTGTAAAAGCATGGAGGATATGCATTAAAACTGTTTCATCAGCCTTTTGTTGCCTACATATTGCCATGTTCAGGTATACTGGACTATACAGGTTGCAAAAAAAGATTCTTTCTTTGGTAAAACTTTAAGTAAAAGAAAAGTGCACCTTAAGTTTTTAGAACCAATAAAACTACAGTATGTTTAAAAGGAAAAGTTGTTTGGTAGGGGTGTAACGGTACGGTATGTACCTCGGTTTTGAAGTCACGGTTCGGTACGAGTTCGGTACAGCAAGGGGGAGAAAACGAAACATAAAATAGCCTTTTTTTACTTAGTAGTTTACTGAGCAAACTGTGTCTGTCTTTAAATTAATTCCATTATAACTAAAAGATCCTTAAGGATAAAAAATAAAATCTGCTAATGATAAACTCCCTATAAACTATATAGGGAGCCCTTACTTAGACATTACTATAATATTAAAGGTTAACAACAGGCCAAACTATTAGCCTAAATTCCACATGAAAAAAATACTATATTTACTATAGTAAATAGTATACTGCACATATTATAGTATTTACAACACTATGTTAATGAATGCTACAGCATACTGTAGTGTTAACTACACTGAAAAAAATGATTTGTTGAATTTAATAAAAAAATGTTATGGTAAGTGGTTGCACACAATTGATTTAAGCTACATTTAAACAAATCGTGAGCTTAGAATTATAAGGTTCTATCTCCACTTTTGGTCGAAATTGAGTTTTTGACATAATCTGATCCATTAGGTGTTTATTAATGCCTGTGTGGTGTTATTTTTGTAAAAAAAAATATTTTGTTAATAGTTATTAATAAAATAAAAAGGTTCCATCTCACAAAGCATAAACCGAGTTGGGATTATAAGGTTCTATCTCCAGTAGATTCAATATCCAATCAAAACCCTGAATGAACACGGACGGACCAATCAAAACCCACCTCTTAGCTCTGTAGCCTGGACACAGAGCTAAGGGCTGGACATTAGCCTGGACATTTGAAGCCGGCGAAAGATGGCATTTCCATCTTTCTATCTTTTTTTTATTACGAATCAATCATTCGTTCTTTCTTTCTCTCTTACTAATCTATCGTTCTCTCTTACTAACCTATCTATCTATCTATCTATCTATCTATCTATCTATCTATCTATCTATCTATCTATCTATCTATCTATCTTCCAACCTTTTTTATCTATTTATCTATCTTCAAACTGTTTCTATCTATCTATTTTCCAACCTTTTCTATCTATCTATCTATCTATCTATCTATCTATCTATCTATCTATCTATCTATCTATCTATCTATCTATCTATCTATCTATCTATCTATCTTCAAACTGTTTCTATCTATCTTCCAACTTTATCTATCTATATATCTATCCTTAATAACTAATCAATCTTTCTTTTTTACTAATCCATATTTCTTTCAAACTAATATTTCTTTCTTTCTAAATAATCTATCTTTCTTTCAAACTAATCCATCTTTCTTTCTTTCTAACTAATTTATCTATCTTTCTTTATTTCTTTCTAATATATCTTTGTTTCTAACTAATCCATCTTTCTTTCTTTCTTTCAAACTAATCCATCTTTCTTTCTTTCTAACTAATCTATCTTTCGTTCTTATATATCTTTATTTCTAACTAATCCATCTTTCTTTCTTTCTTTCTTTCTTTCTTTCTTTCTTTCTAACTAATCCATCATCTTTCTAACTAATCTTTCTTTCTAACTAATCCATCTTTCTTTTTTTCTTTCTTTCTTTCTTTCTTTCTTTCTAACTAATCCATCTTTCTTTCTTACTAATCTATCTTTATTTCTAACTAATCCATCTTTCTTTCTTACTAATCTATCTTTCTAACTAATCCATCTTTCTTTCTTTCTTTTTTTCTTTCTTTCTAACTAATCCATCTTTCTAACTAATCTATCTATCTTTCTTTCTAATATATCTTTATTTCTGACTAATCCATCTTTCTTTCTTTCTTTCTTTCTAACTAATCCATCTTTCTTTCTTACTAATCTATCTTTCTTTCTAACTAATCCATCTTTTTTTCTTTCTAATATATCTTTATTTCTAATTAATCCATCTTTCTTTCTTTCTTTCTTTCTAACTAATCCATCTTTCTTTCTAATATATCTTTCTTTCTTTCTTTCTTTCTTACTAATCCATCTTTCTATCTTTCTAACTAATCTATTTTACTAATCCATCTTTCTATCTTTCTAACTAATCTATCTTACTTTCTAACTAATCCATCTTTCTTTCTTTCTTTCTTTCTTTCTTACTAATCCATCTTTCTTTCTAACTAATCCATCTTTCTATCTTTCTAACTAATCTATCTTTCTTTCTAACTAATCCATCTTTCTTTCTTTCTTTCTTTATTTCAAACTAATCCATCTTTCTATCTTTCTAACTAATCTATCTTTCTTTCTAACTAATCCATCTTTCATTTTTTTAAATGTTTCAGAGCACAGAGGGGGTGGGGGTGGAAAGGGATGAAAACATAACTTTCATGATGTTACACAATATTTTGTTTGTTTTAATCTACTAAATGAACCGTTTTTAATGTATGTAAGATGCTTCCTACATGTTTTTACAGTACAGAGGAGTGGGGTGTAGTATGTGAAGAAAACATTTTTTGTTTTGCTGTAATTTTTCCATGTCCATGTTCTTTGAAAATAAAAATAACATTTTTTTCTTACAAACTTGCTTGGCTTTGATGTATACTATACTATTATATATTATATCATATACTACAAGCTGTGTGCTTGTATTATAAATATATAAATTGATTAAAATCAATGGTTATATACATTTATTCTTTGAAATGTGGGGTTTTATTTGTAAAAGTGGAGATAGAACCTTATAATTCCAAACAGAATCAGAGCTCTCAGAATTATTGTAACGATAACCAGCGGGAGTGCCCATGAAACCCTCCAGAGGGCACTCCACACCAGACTATCATGTTTCACTCACAAACTACATTTCCCATAACTCACTGCCCGGATTCATCATCACTTATCACTGATCACATTCACCTGTCCTCATTCACTGATTGCATTCACCTGTGTCTCATCATCCTGTTAGTCTCAGTCTATTTATACCATGTTCATTCATTCACTCACCGCGAAGTCTTGTTAAGTGTTACACTGCATTTCTGAGCGTTTCCCTGGTTTTCTTGTTTCTTGGTTTTTGATATCTTGCCCTGTTCCCTGTATTACTCTCTTGCCTCTGGTCCCTGGATTACTCTCTTGCCTCTGGTCCCTGCCTGTTTTGTTTGTTTCTTTGTTTTGACTACCTGCCTGTGTATGACCCTAGCCTGTACTTTGGATTATGCCTCTGGATTGCCCCAGCCAATAAAGCTGCATTTGGATCTCCTACTTTGTGTCTCTGAGCAGTTCGTAACAATTATAAGGTTCTATCTCCATTTGGGCCATCTTAAAAAATCCCATTTCCAAATGTGCCAGGATTTTGATATTCTATCCTCAAAGTACCTGTAGGGTGATGGTCTTGTTGAGCTATAATAGTAGATTATACTACATAACAGTTTTGCCAGCTGGGATGTACAAACTTTGATGCTCAATATCTCAGAACTACCCTAAACGGAGATAGAACCTTATAATTCTAAGCTCACGAAATGCATTAAGTTGAACTAAAATAGGTTCAACTTAATACATTTGTTTAAATGTAGCTACAATCAATTGTGTGCAACCACTTACCATATTTTTTTATTTTTTATTAAATTCAACAAATCATTTTTTTCAGTGTATAGTGAACTGATAAACTGTAATAAAAACTGTAGTATACTTTAGTTTTAACTACAGTAAACTAGTGTATTGTACAGTAGTATAATATATAGTTGTAGAAAATTTAGTACAGTATTGGGTAAAGTCATTTGTTTACATTACTATAGTTGTTACATTACCATAACAAATTAATTCAAGTACTTCCTTGTATGCCACATCAATTTTAGAGAACTAATGACCTGATCATATAGTATTATGTCAGGTGTGTTGTTTTGGATGTCTCCCATATATAACACACCTTATATAGTACTGTTGATGTGCCATACAAGGGAAACGTGTAGTGCTAAACCTACATGGTATGAGAAATACTGGTACAGTATGTAACCCAGTTTATAATTTCCACGTTTGTTATTAATAAAGTAAGGATGAGATATTGATTTTAAATTGCTGTTAAAGGGATAGTTCACTTTGAAATTAAATTTTGGTATGTTTTAGCTTACCTCAAGGGCATCCAAGATGTAGGTGTCTTTTTTTACACAGTAGTTTCAATTTTCATATTTTTAGGTCAAACCGTTCTTGTCTGTCAGTCATATAATGCAGGTCTATGGTCACTGTCTCAAAGAGCATGCACAGAGTCCAAATTAAAACAATTCCCCATCGTCCAAATTAAACAACTCCCCATCGTAAGTACACATTGATGGCCTAAGACACGAAACGAGCGGTTTGTGTGAGAAAACGAACAGTATTTATATCGTTTTTATCTTTTGTACAGAGCCACGTCCAAGTGATCTGAAGGCGTGGGCGCTTCCTATTGTGTGATGTGTGCGCAGACTGGTGCATAGACATATATAATAGATTCCGCATTGGTTACAGCAGTTCATTGGAACGAGGCGGGGTTTATGTAAAAACAAATATTGCATCACAATAAGTGTAATTGTGATTGTCAAAACATTTGGTAACTAAATAGAATTTTATGAAGTTTAGTGACAACATGTAAAAATGTTTACATTGTACAATGACTGGTAGGATACAATTTTTATTAATGCTTGACAAAAATTTCAAGATTTCAATTCCATTCGATTCCGATTTTGATTCAATATTGACTCATTTGGATACATGTTTATTTAAAATTTTATAAAATAAAAAAAAATATCACCTATGCTGTAAACGTAGAGGGCCCAATCTGCTGGTATTATTAAAGGTTAAAAATAACTATAATGCAGTTTTTGTTATAATAACAATTATTTAATGACATAAGTAAAAATATAATAAATATGTAATATAGTGCTTAGCAAAATCTCCTCTCTAGCTATTTTTTCTATTCAATTAACATGATATGGTCATTAAATGGCTTTCCTGAGGTAAATGTAATGTTATGTGACATAATTGTTCTCCTGCTGTTATATAGACCTCTTTCCGTGGTTGAAAAACACTAATTGGTCGATATTATGTATACTTTCGGTAAGTTGTACTGCATCTTTACATAAAAAAGTAACAGATGATCGGTTCACGTGCACTTGAACTGAGGCGCTCAGCGATCTGTCACGTCACATTTACAAGTACCTCTTTGCTCCGCAATTTTTCTGTGCGTGAGAAAATGGATGTGTGGCGTGAGAGCGTGTGAAAAGTGTCAATTGCGTGAGTCTCACGCTCAATGCGTGAGAGTTGGCAGCCCTGCATCTGGCAACACTGGCACTGCGGCTCTGTGACGGAGCCGGCCGCTGCAGCCCTTTAATTTCCCGCTACAAAGACTGCAGACTGCAGAGTGACTATGTGGCTGACTGCAAAAGGAATCATGTCCGGCTGTATTTTAGCTGTAAAGACAGCAGTGATGCTGTGTGTGATGTGTGTGGAAAGACAGTGAAATACAGTGGTAACATTACAAACCTCGCTAAACATCTGAGGTTAAATCATAAGAGTGAATATGATGATATAATTAAGCGGCAGTCTGAGGAGGAGGTCCAGGGCGAGAAGACGCTAGGTGCTAGGGCAAGACAGACTTCAATCAGTGAGTCATTTGGCAGCAGCGGCAGAAGTTATCCAGTCACAGAGAGATAGTGTAATAGTCGCGTTATCACTGACTGTGGGGAAGTTATTCATGTCTGTTAACAGCAAAAAGTGGATATGGAATATTTTGTCAAAAATGTTTTATTTGTGTGTAATTTTCAACCTGTTTTACAAGTCTCTGAGATTTTCTTTATAATTAAATAATATGAGAGTAGTTTATTGTCTTGTCATTATGCAGCTATAATTTGGAATTGGTAAGCCTACAGCCTACTTTTTTACTTTACTTTAAAATAGTTGTCACATCACACTACAAATAAAGTATGTAAAAAATATTGGTATTGGTATCGGCAATACCAGCCTGGGTATTACTTGGTATCAGATCAAATAGGAATGAAGTGGTATCGCACATCACTAATTAAAACGCGCTTTGTGCTTTAAAAAGCTTAATTTTTCATTTTGGTTTTAGTGTATTTTCATTTGATGCATTTAAACAACGTGTGATGAAAACAAAATAAAAAAATATGAAAAACACACCCTAAAATTAAAAAAATATATGTTTTTATGCTCATTAGAAGGGTCGAGTATGTGATGCGTTTCCCCGTTTCCATCTGCTCTCGCGCAGCACGCTCGCTCCAGTGTTTGAATGCGACTCAAATGTTCATGCGCACGCGCATTAAAACACTTCAAAGTCACGCAGCATTTAAATAAACATCTAGAATTAAAACATATAACATAATTTAAAATATCATTAATATTAAATGAATATTTAAAATGAATTTTAAACTCATTGTGTAGTTCTATGACCCATTCATGTGCAAAGGTAAGATGTTCATCAGCTTGGCCAGAGACCAGCTAAAACTAGCTGACCACATTGTCCAGGCTGGGAAACCAGCTTGATCAACTAAGCCAGGGTGGGAGAACAGCTAAAACCAGCTGAACCCCAGATAAGTCAGGCTGGGAGACCAGCTAAAACCAGATAAGTCAGGCTGGGAGACCAACTAAAACCAGCTACTTCCATCTTAAACCAGCTAAGACCAGCCAACCAGCTTAGGCTGGTTTTAGCTGGATTTTTCAGCAGGGATAAATAAATGGTTTCTTCATTTTTCTGAGAGAAAACAAATTATCCGAAGGTACATGGACCAAATCCCCACAGATGAACATGACCTTTTGA
Source organism: Abramis brama (assembly GCF_963993115.1). Lineage (NCBI taxonomy): Eukaryota > Metazoa > Chordata > Actinopteri > Cypriniformes > Leuciscidae > Abramis > Abramis brama. The sequence goes on from NC_139966.1 coordinate 16,437,568, forward strand.
TTTGACATTGTGAACATTTCTTCCATCCACCCATTGAATAGTTCAATATTGGAATAATATAATAAATTCCCTATTACAGTTGTCATTCCCTCTATCACCTTAAAATTTAGTTTTTTGTCCACATACAAAGCCACACCTCCTCTAGTCTTGTTCTCCCTGTTCTTAAAATTCAGTTCATAACCATCGTATTCAAAATCTGTCTTTGATCACCATCACTTTCGCCTCCTCTGGTGTTCCGTTTAGTTTTATGGAGATTTTGCAGTTTGTAGAATATGTAGATTGTATTTTCTTCTGCTTCTTCAAGGATCGTGCTTTCCAGGCGATATTTCGTCTGGTGAGATGTTCATTCATGTAGACGTCTGTTCCCTTCAACTTCCTTCCTTGCTTCAATACTGCAGTTTTGTGTTTTCGGTTAACAACCCTCATTATGATGGCTGGTTTGTCACTGTTATTTCTCCGTGGCAGAGGGTGACAGGCCTCAATGGCATTACAGTCCAATTCGATGCCCTTGGACTGTAGAAAGGCTGACACTTGTTGCTCCACGGAGTCAGCAACCGACCCGTCGGGCTCCGATCGTGGTCAGTGATCACTGTCACTGCCCGTGCGTACGACCGAGGTTTTATTTTGAGCCCCGACACAATAACATCATTCATTCTCGTGTACTGCTCCAGATCAGCCACTCTGTTCTCCAGGAAGGCGAGTCTCTTGTCCTTCTCTTCATTTTGAAGTCGGAGAGCCTTTACTTCCGCAACATGGTCTAAAATGGCTTTCTGCTGCAGCCTGACAGCTGTAATCTCTTCAGAGAGAAAGTCAAGCGACCTCTTAATGTCGTCGATTTCCTCTATCACCGGTTGCTTCTTCGGAGGCATAACTCATTCCTTGGCAGACTTCCCCAGTTCTGAACTTTAATACGTTCTCTTGAGCTTTACAGGCTTTGAAGGTGTATTTTCTTAGTTCGTTGTCGCACAAACTGCTGTCGTCTTTTATTTCCTTTGGCTACACTGAAATCTTCTAGTGAAAAATGTTCGCTGCACACCCTCAATCCACGGACAGACTGAATGGGTGATCCACTATCTCGACGAAGAGCCCAAACATCCTCAAAGAATATTTATCATGATCATCATGTTATTTATACCATATTTTAAAACGAAGCCTGATGGCATGGTGTTATAATCATTTTAAAAACTTGTGTTTGTTTTCACTTGTAATGATGACAGAACGACTTGCAGAAATTGGACCACCACTCTCCAAAACTAATCCACAGATTCTTTAACTACCCAGACAAGCTGTTCAGTTGACATTTTAAACTCTACTTCCTGAAAAGAAAATGCACAACATTGTGAAGTCATGCCAACTTATGTTCACTAAAGTCTACAGAGATAGTTCACTCAAAAAAGAAAATTGACATTTTCTAATTTCTGTCTTCTGTGATCATTTACTCACCCTCATGTCCAAACCTTAATATTAAAAATTAGTTATTTTTTTAAATAATTTGTTTTATTTTTTAAGTACCATGATTATTTCTAAAGATCAAGTGATTTATTATGATATAAAAACAGTTACCTTTAAACAGAATTTCACTGATACTATTGCTTGAATCACAATATTTCTTTGATTCACTGTAAGTTCCCTCCATCTTTTCTAACTGTAACTCACATTAAATATGGGCTGCATTCGAAACCGCATACTCAATGAGCCCCACCGTTTTATCCTTAACGATATTATTTATTTTTATTACGAAATCTCAAAATTGTCATCTCTTGAATATGTTGCAAATTTCTTTATTTTATATCCAAACATTTTCAACCACAAGCAAAGGTGGCAATTACTGCTTTGTTGTCCTCTTTTTCTTGTTGAATTTAACTCTCTTTTCATCCCTCAGGCCTATAAATAACAAAAAATGCATTTAAAAAAAAAAAATTATTATAATGAATTATTTAAGAAAATATATATTAAGATATTCAACCTTGTAGGTTATTTTTTCCTGTGTATAAAATTTCATATTATGTATGCAAACCCATGATTAAATTATGTGAAATTCATCCTGCCTAATCATTCACTTAAACCGATAAATTGATTTTATTTTTGTGAAACAATTTTAGTTTGGAAAGCCAATATGTGGATGGGGCGTAAACGATCATGCATATTTAGTAGTTCACACCTGGTGAGACAATTCCCCTGCATACTTAATGAGCCATTCATTCAGGTGTGTCACCTACAGCTAACTTAAATATACAAGCTTCATAAAAATGATCATTCTAGAAGAAAATTTCAGATGGCATTTAGAGGCTTTTGCATCTGAACTCTTCATATACACACACACACACACACATACATATATATATATATATATATATATATATATATATATATATATATATATATATATATATATATATATATATATATATATATATAAGGGCAATAAGGGCAGGTGGAGTGATGGAGGGTCTCGTCCATGGCACCATCTCCAGGATTCAGCTCTGGGCTCCTCATCCTCAGTGTTCACACCAGCCTGCTGACATTTCAGATCCTACAAAAATGCACAAAAATAACACAAAAGCAGTCATTTTAACCGCACAATGTCATTTGATTTCAGTATTATTTAGAAGACAAAAACGCTTTTTCTCACAAATGCCGCCATCATCTTTCCTTGCAGGTCCTGCTCCACAAAAGCTCTGCAGCAAATGCACAGAAATCAAAAATCAGAAAAGTGCTGTAATAGCTCTGTTTGAAATTACAATAATTAAAATAAACTACAACTTAATATTTAAATAGATTTTGTTATTCATTTCTGTAGTGTCACTCACTCAAAGCCTTCTTCAGCCACTCACCACCGGATAAACACACATCTGTTCATCTGACCCTGTAACATCCAGACAAGATTCACATTACCTCTGTGATTTATGAGCTCAACACTACATTTACATGTTGAGGTTGTTTTAACTTTTTATCCAACATAAATGTTCCTCAATTTATCAACAGTAATGGACAAATAAAATAGATAACTTATGTTTAGTTACTTTATTTGTTCTACATAATAGCACACATTCATCACTCAGATGTCTATTTCATGTTGTGATGTGCTCTTCTGCAATACTTACTTAAGATTTTCCTGTCAGATGTAAATAGATATTTAAAATAATCGTCTTTAAGATGTATATAGATTATGTAAATTCACTTTAGAGACGCAAGTTAACTTACGTGTCCTTACTGGAGCTCCCCAGTTAGCTATAACATTACATAAAACGTGTTTTTACAGCAAAATCACAACTATACTATACTGTGTAACGTCTTTACACCTCCAACACTTCAACAGTTTACTCTACAGTAGTTCAACACATGCAATTTTAACACAAGGACCCGTGTTTACTCACATTTGAAAGCACCCGCGTCGCTGATCTCCGCGATGTTTGATAATGATGTATCCTCTCGTATGGCCTCCTGGGATAGAAGAGTATTCATCGGTCGAGCACTCAAAAATCTGTCTGGAAGCAGTAAGCCATCCGGGAACTTCTCGCCTACTCTTTTATGAATACTGATGTTTCGAACGTACTGCTTCCTTCACGTACTGTTTTCGCCTACTATATAGTAGGAAAGTAGGCATATTCGGACGCACTTAAGTCCGAATCTCGCGATAATTAGTACGTCACAGGTAATTCTCGCCTACTCTTTTGGATTCGTACATACTTTTTTGCTCGCCTACTCTTTTTCCCATACTAAATAGTAGGGAAGTATGCGGTTTCGAATGCAGCCATGGTTTAAATGAGTATATATCAGAGGTGGGAGTAAGTCACACATGTGCACGTCACAAGCAAGTCTCAAGTCTTATCCTTCAAGTCTCAAGCAAGTCCAAGTCAATTTTGTGAAAATCAAGTCAAGTCACTGCTTTATGTCAAGCAAGTCAAGTCAAGTCGTAGCTTGGGTCACAAGTCACTGGCAAGTCATACAAACGTTTGATGATTTCACTTAATTTATATATTAAAATAAGTTAAAACTACAGAAGTTGTGGACTATGGTTTTATTTGCAGAATTTTTTTAAATATGCATTTCCACATACAGCTGAGTGGTTACTACAATAAAAAAAATAAAAATAAAAAAAAATTTCAAACTACATAGCCTAAAATGTAAATGTAACTGAAATTAGGCCAACATTAAAGCATGAAAAAATAAATATGCCTCAAACATTGCAGAAGACTATTAAAAGGTATTAAACAATTCACGATTCAAGTATAATGGTTCCTATGCCACCAAATGGCATTCTTCAAACTGGCATCCCCTTTATATAAGTTGTATAGGCTATTTTTAATTATGAAGTTAAAACCGCCAATAGGTGGCGCCAAATCACCATCTTGATGTACGAGTCATAGAAGCATTCATTCAACTTATGTTCAAAACGGCAGATTCGTTCTGGAATTAAGCAACTAGGTCACTGAATCACAAATACACATAACTCTATCTGTGGCTTGTTTGGAACTATTGTCATTGGAGAAATAGAGCAAAAACAGAGAATATTTGGAATATTATGTCTAAAATGTCTCATCACAATATTCACACTTTGTTTACTGAACTGTTTTATAAAATCATTATCACATTTGCAATCGCGCCAATATTCTGGAAATATTTTTTAATATCATATCAAAATTGCCCTAGTATGAGTTATTTTTATAATTATAACATATGAATCATGTTATAATTATAAAAATAACTCATACTAGGGCAATTTTTCAAACACATTTTGAATTTTGGGTGCATATTAATTCTGCTGGCATTTTGCCCCCAACCCCCTGATAACATCTGACCCTGCTTTAAGAGAAACATAAAACACGACAAAACATTAACAGTTTTCTATGTTGTTTTTTTGTCATTGGAAAGAACGACATATTTGGCTTTAAAGCATGATTGGAAAGAAATGTGGCAAATGTTATACAAAACATATGCCATCATTAATTATCATTTGAATATTGACAACATTAAGCTACATTTGAAAACATAATTGTGTATAAAGAGGCATGATGTTTTGACCAATATTCTCTCTAGATTTAAAGATAGTCAAATTAACTATAACAAACAGGTTAAACAAGCCTTACTTTTAGACGTGGTGAATGAAGTTCGACTGTTCGAGGTTGTGATGGTCGTCCGATATCCCTTGCCAGTTATTATGCGTACAGCAAATCTTCTTGTATGGATATGGTCAAGTTCTAGTGTTTAAATCCAAAAAGAAACGATGCTGGGAGATATTTTTGTATTTAGCGCGCTCACCGCGATGTATGTTTTTCTGGGCTTGTGCAGCGTCACGCGATCGCGCAGAATCTGATGACTGGCGTCAATGGTTCCGTTGCTTTCATTTTGTTCATCAATTGATGTTGCGATGATTTATATAAAAATGTATATCAAGTCATTCTCGAGTCATACAGTTCAAGTCAAGTCAAGTCTCGAGTCATTGGGTCTCAAGTCAAAGTCAAGTTGAGTCATTTTCTAGTCAAGCAAGTCTCAAGTCCTTAAATTTGCGACTTGAGTCTGACTGAATTAGTTGACTCTGGATTTAATAAAGCACAGTGGACCAAAGTCCTATTTTCTGATGAGAGCAAGTTTTGCATCTCATTTGGAAACCAAGGTCCCAGAGTCTGGAGGAAGAATGGAGAGGCACACAATCCAAGATGCTTGAAGTCCAGTGTGAAGTTTCCACAGTCTGTGTTGGTTTGGGGAGCCGTGTCATCGGCTGGTGTTGGTCCACTGTGCTGTCCACTCAACGCAGCCGTCTACCAGGACATTTCCAGAGCACTTCATGCTTCCTTCAGCAGACAAGCTTTATGGAGATGCTGACTTCATTTTCCAGCAGGATTTGCACCTGCCCACACTGCCAAAATAACCAAAACCTGGTTCAATGACCATGGTATCACTGTGTAATTACTGTGTGATTTCATGTAATATTCTAATTTTCTGGGATTTTGATTTCGTGGGTTTCATAAGCTGTAAGCCATAATCATCAAAATTATAACAAATAAAGGCTTGTAATATCTCACTTTGTAATGAGTCTATATAATATATTAGTTTCACCTGTTAAGTTGAATTCTTGAAATAAATCAACTTTTTGATGATATTCTAATTTTATGACCAGCACCTACACAGAACTGTAAGTAAACAATGTCAAGCAAAATAGGTAGGCACATGTTTATGTGCAATGTCAGACCAATGGAATAATTAAGGTGTTAACTTTCTACACTCGTGACAACAATGGGTGTGTTGAGGTATGAGGTACTTTGAATTAACCCTCTGAGGTCTAGGGTGTTTTTGGGGTTCTTGAGATGTTCTGACATGCCCTGACATTTGTGCTTTTTTCAGTTGCTTATAAACATATTAATGGCAAAAAAAAAATACACTCTATTTAGCACAAACAGGACTACCATAATATGTGAGCCACATGTATGTACATGTTTTCATTTTTGAGAGAATAATGTTTATGCATGGTTATTGAAAAAACTAAAAATGAAAGATTCTGAAATAAAGCCACAAAACACATACTAAATATGTGTCAATAAGACTTTTGACTAATGGATGTCCTTCCCTAGAGTTTTTTCTTCAAAATTATGTGAAAACCATCCTGCCTAATCATTCACTTAAACCGATAAATTGATTTTATTTTTGTGAAACAATTTTAGTTTGGAAAGCCAATATGTGGATGGGGCGTAAACGATCATGCATATTTAGTAGTTCACACCTGGTGAGACAATGCCCCTGCATACTTAATGAGCCATTCATTCAGGTGTGTCACCTACAGCTAACTTAAATATACAAGCTTCATAAAAATGATCATTCTAGAAGAAAATTTCAGATGGCATTTAGAGGCTTTTGCATCTGAACTCTTCATACACACACACACACACACACACACACACACACACACACACACACACACACACACACATATATATATATATATATATATATATATATATATATATATATATATATATATATATATATATATACATACATACACTACCAAATTGGTTCACAGTTGGAAGCATCGCAATTTTTTTTTATTTTTCCACAAATTGTGCTTGCAAATTGTATAATATCCAAGGTAAACATGTCTAGTAATTGTGCAGTTAATTCTCATACTGTATTTTCAGTTTTGGAATATTTATCCTCTCCCCAAATTTGTCACTAATAAAACACAATAAAAATTATTTAAAGAAAAAAAATATATTTACCTTTTAATAGTTTGTTTACATCTACCTTTTAAATATATTTTTTTATTAAAAAGGTTGCAATTACAACAACAATTCAAGTGTAACCTTACAGTATATTTGTATCAGTATATATATGTCTTTCATATTTCGCCTGACTGTAAAGTTGTTTTTATGAAATATTAGGGCATATAAATGTTAATTTGCAGTTTAATACGTTGCTTATACAAATAGCCTACATTTTATTTCAACATATTTCAGTCGATTTTTACTCATCTCAGTATAGCAATACAGTTTGCTAAAACATCATCATTCATTCACACACGCGATTTAAATTTAAACTGTCTTTTTGCCAGCTGTGGTAAACAGCGCGCATCTCGCCGTTCATTCATTCATAAAGAAACCCGATTCACGTGAACTTACATTTCTCAGCTCGCTCCTCGATATACCCGCACTTCTGAGATACATTCCATTATTCCTCACAGCGCTGCGAAACAGTGTAAACATGTAATGGTCTGATAAACTTGTGTGTTTTCTCGAGCTGATATGGGGGCGTTCACAGGATTGCGCGAATTGCCTCAGACATTTGCGTTTGAATAGCATGCGCTCTCCGAGGGCGGAGTCACATTACATTTGAATTAGCTCTAATGAGGTCGACTGGAATCGCTCTCTTTAAATACAGGTTTCACAAGATGAGAATATTTGTTTTTTATATAAATTACTTCATTTAAAAGAGGAGAATTCAAGCTTCATGCCTGTGTGACTGTCTGCCTGTTTGACTGAGTATTCGCTGAGTTATTGTTCATTTTCGGACGCGTTTCAGAATGGACTACACGGACAGAGAGAAGGCAGAACTCGCTTCGTGTTTATTTTTCTTTATTTGGCAAAAAGCACAACACTTTGTTTTTATTGTGAGTATACACAAAAATAATACACATTTAACAGAATCGATTGATGTATGAAAGTCAACAGAGTATTTATGAATTTTTTTTACACTGATAAAAAAAAAAGCGAGCTGGTATCGCCGGCGATACCGCCGATCTCAGGGGGTTAAATTGTGTAGTCATGTTCCAAAAGGTGCCCTTGAACATTAAGGGGTGCTGATACTGTACATGTGCAGCGAGTCTCGCCCGGAGCTGGCTGCCACTTGTCTCCTGTCCAGAATCTGCTGTTGGTGGTTGTGGTAAGGCATCATAAGCTGGCTCTGGTTCCAGGACATCACCATGGGAAAGGCAGACATTGTATAAGAATTCACAGGCAGTGACCACCTCTGTGCAGAAGCCAACCTTTACTTCTAAGGCTTTGAAGAGTGTTGCCGTCCAGTGTGCCTTCATCATACCAAAGGCTCGTTCAATAATTGAACACGCACGTGAATGGCTGTGATTGAAGCATTCCTCGACCCTTCCTTGAAGTGGCAGTTTGTAGGGTGTGATGATGGTTATGGGGGACTGTATGCAGGGATATCCCCCATCACCAAGAAGAAAAAAGCCAAGTGGGGGGTACTCAGCATTGACATAAAGTGGGCTGTTTTTTAGAACACGGGTATCATGTACAGAGCCAGGAAAACCAACAAAGATGTTGAGGAAACGTCCCCGAGAGTCACAGATGGCTTGCATTTGGATAGAATAGAATTGTTTGTAATTAAAATAGTCCTCTTTGTTATGATTTGGAGGCTTGACACGAATAGTGCATCCATCTATTGCCCCTACAGCCTTGTCAAATGCTGTATGCCGAGCAAGGCGTCCAAATCGCAGGCAAACTATGTGGATAGCAAATCACTTTACCTGCAATGTCCATAATTTTCTGAGCAAATCTGTGCACCAGACGGCACACTGTGGATTTTGGCACAGAGAAAGCCCAGGCAGAGGCTCTGTAAGACAGTCCATGTGCAATCCAATACACAAATATTAGGACTTCCAAAGTCCTGGTGCCTGTGCAGAATATCCATCAAGCCATCCATTGCTTTTCTTGAAAGGCGGCAGTCGGGTCGAAGGTCTCTCTCAACATCAAAATACGCCAGAAGGACAGGCATGGTGTGATTCAGCCTGGCATACCTGATCAGTCTGCCAAACTTAAAAAGACAAAAAACAATTTGAATGACAGATTTAGGAAAACAGATCACACCATGAAAAAGTATGTATTCATTTTATAATTGAATTTATTAATTTATAATTAATTTATATTTATTAATTATAATTGAATTTATTAGGGAGTTGATCTATTTTCATTGTAATTTTGGACACTCACTTTGTGGTGGTGGTGATGTAAACTATACTGAATTATACTGAGAGCTGTTCTTGATATTTTGTCCACACTCACTCACCAAATTAACAAAATATAAGGAACAGCTCTCAGTATAATGCAGTATAGTTTACATCACCTCATAGTTTAGGTTATATCACAATCTATCTTAGCCAAAAACTGTTTTAATATGAATAACATATGAATAACATTAACCCTCTGGGGTCTAAGGTGTTTTTGGGGCCCTTGGGATGTTTTGACATGCCCTGACATTTGTGCTTTTTTCAGTTATTTATAAACATGATAATGGCAAAGGTGTAAATTCACTCTATATAGCACAAACAGGGCTACCATAATATGCAAGCAACATGTATGTACCATAATATGAAAGTCAACAGAGCAAAATGAATCTCTTTTGAACTGATAAAAAAAAGCGAGCCTATCGCGCCGGTGCGATTGTCGACCTCAGGGGGTTAACAGAAAGGTTGGTAGCTAAGAGTAAAAAAAGATATTCATTTTTTCATTCAAAGGATTGTGTCATGTTACAGCTATTATTAGCAGCACACACATTAGCCAAATGAATAGTACACTGAAATGTAAAATAAAGTTAATTTACCTGTTGGTCGGGCATCAGCATCAGAAGTGACGTAGATAGTGACGTGTGCAAAACTGTCCCAATTCTGCTCTTCACAGCTTCGGGCCCTTGCACACTTACTCCGCTAAGTGCACTTTCAACAAGTCTCCACTTCGAGGAAGACCTTAGGGCGTAGTGTGGATATTGGGACTGGGCTGTAGTTTGCGGAGACAGAAGTTGTCAGTGATTCTTCCTCTTGAAATGTCATGCAATGTGAAACCTCTGTCGCCGATCCATCGTGCAATGTTCACACAGCAGCGACTGAATGATACCCCAGATTGTTGTGCAGTGTGAAAAGAACTGTGATCCGACTACTCGTGCAGTGTGAACTAGGCACAGATAACGTTACACAAATCCTTTTGATATCGGATGCTCAGGCTGCTTACAACAGTTTCATGTGTAACTCAGTCACTGGATCACTTTAAATGTTAAAAAGTTACTGTTATTTTACTGATATTTTTACACAAACAGAACGTACCAGGAGGTTTGGCGTGACTGTATTTTGGTACTGTCATGACGTTTTTTTTTTTAACGTTTTTTTCCCAACGTGCAGATTACGTTATTTTAACACCTATATAAAAAGTCTCCCAAAAGTTGTATTTTGGTCTAGATTCGTTTTCGTAGTAGACAAACGTGATATTTACATTTTGGTTTTTGACTACTTAAAGAAAATCAGGTAGGTATTTTCACAACGTTTTTAAAACTTTTTTTGGGTTACATTTAAAAAAAAAAAAAAAAAAAGTTTTTTAAAACATTACCAAATTTCAATCAAAATACAATGTTGTGAAAAGTTGTAAAAACATTTTGTGTTTGCTGGGTGCCTAAAGCAGTGAATTAGGCCTAAAAGTTTCTGTTCGCCATAATTTGGCCTTGGTTGCATTAGTTGTTTTTCTTATTCAAAATATGATCTATGTTGCGTGTTGATGAATTTGGCTATTAACATGTAACATTTTAATTATAAGGCTTGTTCGAGATGCTTCGGTGCTGCGCAGACCGATCAGCATCATCATACACCGATTGGTCTGCGCAGCGCCGATGCATCTCGAACAAGCCTATTCTGTTGAAACGAACGATATGACTCGAAAAAAAGATTTGTTCATATTGATGAACGAGATTCAAAGATCTGAGTCAGTTAAATGATCCAAACTTCCCAAAGCGGAATTGTGCGCAAAGTTTCAAAAGAAGCAATGCCACGCCGCGGTGACATAATTTTCACCGAGCGTGGCTTAAAATGATGTCAGAGGTCACTTTATTACAGTCTAAAATGTCAAGAGCACCTGATGATGGTCTTTTGGCTCACAGCAAAACACAAACACATTTGATTTTAGACTGAAGGACAGTGTTGTGTGATATCTTATGGTTTGCGATATAGCGGTAGAAATTCTCTCAATAAGAATTGCCCTGACAGTAACATTGTGTCATGTGTAATGTACCACATGTACCAGATGTAGGCCGGTTCTGGGCCACACTAAGTTGCTGTCTGGGTTGGTCTTCCCATGATTATAACTATAAAGCCCCGTTGATGATGTAGGTAACGAAATATGCTTTGTTTTATTCTTTTGTGGTTGTTATTAAGATATTATGAGAGTTTTATGCTATTACAGCAGTTAGAGATCCACATGACTAAAGACCCTAATATTTTATAATGATTGGCGAAACACTCATGCATTTAAGGGTTAATTACATTTATTTCTAATTATTACAGTTTGCATTAAAATGGCTGACAAAAATTGTCCATTCACATCTGCCGATGAGCATACAACGTTTTTGACCACGTTTCGCAGCGCAACGCATTGGATCCAATCACAGACATGTATGTGTTGCAATGGCCAATCAGAGCCATACGTCAATCAGACTCCGACCAGTACGGACAGTGGCGGTCTTAACATAGAGGCATAGGTAGGCGGCTGCTTGGGGCCCCCTACCAGCGGTCGTAGTTGGGGGGCCCCCAACAAACCTCGAAAAAAAAGAAAAGAAAAGGCCCCTTATCATCATGAATGCTTCAAAAGCAAGGTACATTTTATTAATATTCTTAAGAAATACGTTGAAACGTTGAAGTAGTGGTTAAAATGTCCAGTTCATGGTTATCTGTCCCTACACATACACCCCCTATTTTCACAATGAAATGGACTAGCAGTGTTGGGGAGTAACGGAATACATGTACCGGCGTTACGTATTCAGAATACAAATTATGAGTAACTGTATTCCATTACAGTTACAATTTAAATAGTTGGTATTTAGAATACAGTTACATTGTTGAAATCAATGGATTACATGACGATACTTCTCTGTTTCACGAGTTTATTCACTCTCTAAATAAATTAAAGCAACTCCATGCATTTCCCAGAAGCCCCAATATGAAAACGAAAAAATGCACGGTTTGCGTGACCAGTCACAATGGAGTCGGAAGAGGAGCAGCGGGAGCTAGAGGTAGAGATGGAGCCGAAACAACAGAGCCAGGGCAAGAATGCGTTTCTATCTTGGAATTTCAAACAGAGAAAGAGAAGGGAGAACGAAATATAACTGCGCAGTGCAACCTCTGCTTGCCAGCAACCAACCTCCTTTCAGCGTCCAAAGACTCCACCTCCAACCTGAAGAAGCATCTTAAAGTAGGCCTAGGTTTTTTTTCAAATACGTGCAGTCAAAACTTGAAATATAAATTCTCAGAAAATGCATTAATACCAATAGTGAAACGTCTGTTTATATATCCATACTCCCTTAATAAAGGAGTCCAGACATTAGAAAAATATCGGTCTACATGCGTTTTATATTTAATATGAGGGAAATAAACATGCGTGACACAAAAAACGTGACACAAAAAACTACAATATATATATATATATATATATATATATATATATATATATATATATATATATATATATATTGTAATTCTGTGAATTACACTGCGCAAACCAAAAGTAATACTACTCACCGGATGAAGAAGGGTTGGCTCTCCACTGAACATAAAATATTTATTTTATTTTATTTTTCGTATTTGCATTTATGAGGGAAAAAAACAATGTTACGGTCGTGACAGTTCTCCGTTACGGACGTGAGCGCTCTGAAAGCGGCACTAAAAGACTGCTTTAAAACTTTCACAGAGACCTCAAACAGAAAGCACAAAGCCTTTCTTTAAAGTGAATTTTGTTTTGTATTAATTGTATCTTAATTTTAATAAATGTTTCATCAACCAATTGCCTGGATTTAATAAGTAAATATAGCAGACATTAGATAATCAGGACACGGAGGCGCCAGCGCGTGACTGGAGCTGGTCTCATAAATGAACGCCCGTTTCACACATACTCTGTTTGCAGTGCGTATGTGGTGCGTTTTGTTTTTGTTTTTTTTCCGTACCCATGTTAACAGGTTAGATGGCCTGTTAAATGGCCCGGAGAAGATGGCCGCGCCGGGTGTGGCAGGGATAACTGGAGCACTCTTTGCTTATGCACTGCTTACAAACACCTTTTTTTACACAGAAACTAGTCATATTCTGAATGACTCTTATAGTTCTAACAGCATAACTAAACCTATATCAGTGGACTTTGTAATAATCAAAGTCACCAAACATCTTGGACTTGGAAAACACGTCCTGGCTGCTACTTTCATTCATCCACATCTGTATAGCGAAAAGAGAAAGCATACCAAATCGGCACTCAAGCCACAACAGAGCCTCGCACTAATAATCACCATCTGCCTTTTGCTGTCCGGGGACATCCATCAATGCCCCGGTCCGACAAATGGTCCAACATCAGATAGTCACCATATCATTACATCTAACTACTGCAGGAGCATCCCAAGAAACTTACAGGTACACACTTATATTACAAGCGACACGTTTGAGCTAAACACTCACCTCGGTTCTTCTGTTTCTCCGGCGAGCGGAGAGGGATCGGTGTTTGGAGCGGATGTGGTCGCCGGTTGGGCGGATCCGTCGGGGGTTGGCAGCGGCGGCGGGTCTACCGACTTCACTACACTGCCCCTTCCGCCGTATGGGATGCCCCCATCAGTTGGGTGTTTGGACGGGGGCGCCTTCCGGGATGGCCGGGGAGCGCCGTTTCCCGGAGTCCATCGTGCTCGTTGAGCTGTGCCGTGGGGGCCTCGGTGGGGTCGACGTGGGGGAGTGTTGTCGGCAGTCCACAAGCTGATACGGATCTTACCGGAGCGGCCGGCTCGCTGGCCTCCGTCAGCGACTGTCAGACCTTTTCTACATCGGCAAGTAAAGTTCGAGCCCCACCTTCTCTTTCTTTTGGGTTTGGGAGCCGTGCAACGGGTGACAGCGCAGAAAACAGGTGATTTCCACAAAAATAAGACAAAACAAATGCAAATTGAATTAAATGGAGACTTTATAACAGAACCAAAGATAATAGCTGATGCATTTAACAATTATTTTATTAAATCGGTAGCAGAAATCTCTAAGAACTTTACAATAAAACAAAAAAAAGAACACTTAGTGTCTGCAACACAGTCTTTCTTCATAGCAAACATCACTGAGACTAAAGTCATTGACATAATTAAAACACTAAAACCATCTAAGGCCAGGGATGTATTTGGTATGGACACGAACATGCTTAAAGATTCAGGATCTGCTCTGGCTACTCCCATTGCTTCTATTATTTATCTATCTATTTCCAGTGGTCATTTTCCAAAGGCCTGGAAATCTGCTATTGTTACGCCAGTTTTTAAGTCTGGTCTATCTACCTCCATGAATAACTACCGACCAATAAGCATTCTTCCGGCCATTTCTAAAATTGCAGAAAAATGGGTGGTTGAGCAGACTGTCCAGTACTTAAACAGTAGCTCCCCCTCTTTTCACGCCATGCAATTTGGTTTTAGATCAAAACACTCCACTGAAACGGCTACGTGCCTTTTTATTGAGAAAATAAAATCTCTTGACAAGGGGGGAGTAGTAGGGGCGGTATTCTTGGATCTCAAGAAAGCCTTTGATACAGTGAACCACTCAGTTCTACTTAACAAGCTTCCACAATTTAAATTCTCTCGTGACACTGTTAGTTGGTTTGAATCCTACCTGCATGATCGTACACAATCTGTACTAATTAACAACTGCAATTCTGAGTCTCTTAGGCTAACCACCGGGGTTCCTCAGGGCTCAATATTAGGGCCCCTCTTATTTAGCCTTTATGTCAATGACTTGCCTAATGTTTGCTCTGAAGTAGAATGTTTAATGTATGCAGATGACACCGTTCTATTTGTTCATGGTCGCTCTAAAGACATTGTTGCAGATAAACTCACTAAAGCAATGACTCGTGTTACATCCTGGCTGCAGGAGAACTGCCTGCAGCTGAATATTTCGAAAACTGTAGGTATGTTCTTCAGTAAAACCAATAGAACTTCATTTAATTCTGACATAATAGTTGCTGGAGAAAAATTACGAATCGTAAATCAATACAAATATCTTGGCTTAGTAATAGATTCACATCTCTCCTTTAAATGTCCTCCACTCTAGGTGAGATCAATTATCCCTGCCTTCAGTCAATACAACGAAAAAGTGCTGCAGAAAGGTTCAGATGGGCGGAACCAAAGCCAAACAAAAAGATAAATCCCCAGCATTCATCACAATAAGTTAAGGTGAGTAAATAAGCACACTTAGTTCACAATAGATTTGATAAAACAAAGTTTATTCATACGAACTCAGAGAGCTCCCTTATATATCTACAAAGGAAAGGGTTAAAAATTCAAGTACTTTCGGCTCAGTCACGCCGATTTTGATCGGTTGCTCGCTATGGTCAATCCGTTGATATAGAGGCAGGACATCACACTGCATCAGTCAATAGGTCCCTTAGAACATATAGCAATCTAGTTTTTTTTACCTCAGATTTGTAACCCCAGTATTGATACCCGCTATGTTAAAGCTGAGGCCTGGGTAAGTATTTGTTTCACAGTTATGATTACCTATAATAATCACATGTATTTTCCATTCCCTTTAGCAGCAATAAAGACGATTGAATCCAATACTGGTCTGGTATGTGTGGTAGTGAGTGATTGCCTGTGAGTGAGTGAATGTGTGAGTGAGTTAGTGAGTGAGTGTCTTTGAGTGTCTGAGTGAGTGAGTGAGTGTCTGTGAGTGAGTGAGTGTCTGTGAGTGAGTGAGTGAATTTGTGAATTTCTAGATGAATTTATGTCCACTGATTTCACCTTAGATATTAATGGAATAAATATAGCAACAAAAAACTTAAATTACATATTCATAACATTGATAACTCTATCTAATATTAAACAGCAAATCAAACATAGAACCAATCAACAGAGAAAGAGAAAGGATGTCTGGTTTGATGATGAATGTGCCGGTCTCAGAAAAGAACTAAGGAGACTTTCTAACAAAAAGCACAAAGATCCGTCCAGCCAGACATTACGGCTTTCTTACTCAGACTGTCTGCAAAAGTACAAAACACTTCTGTGGAAAAAAAGAGAAAAATATTTTCAAACTAAAATGGAAGAAATTGACGATTCAATAGATCAAAACACTTTCTGGAACTTATATAAAAAACTCGAAAAACCCAAATTAGAGATATCACTCCAGAATGGCACAATTTGGAAATCTTACTTTGAAAATCTGTATCAAAAAATTGAGCCGGCTGACCTCAACCAACCCCAGAGTAAAATAAAGAAAACTTTAGAAGACATGGAAAAAACTATTAAGAATTATCAAAATCCATTAGATAAATCTATAACAATATCTGAAATATTAGAACATATTAAAAATCTTAACTTAAAGAAAGCATGTGGACAAGATCACATTAATAACGAAATGCTTAAACTCAGCAGTCCCAGCATGATTCAAACAATAGCAAAATTATTTAATCTGGTGTTCTGGTCTGGAAACTTCCCTGAGATCTGGTCTGAAGGACTCATCACCCCCATATTTAAGAGCGGTGATCGATTCGACCCCAATAATTACTGCGGGATAAGTGAGGGCAGTGTGTTGGGAAAACTGTTTTGCAGTATCATCAATAGTATCACAACATCTTAAATAAAGCACAAATTGGCTTTTTACCAAAACATCGCACATCCGACCACATCTATTCTCTCCACACTCTAATCATCAAGAACATCAACAACAAACAAAGGAAAATATTCACATGTTTTGTAGACTTTAAAAAAGCATTTGATTCAATTTGGCATGATGGTCTACTGTACAAAATCCTAAAAATTGGCATCGGCGGAAAAACATTTGACATTATAAAATCTCTGTACACCAACAGTGAAAGTGCGGTGAAAATCAGTAACCACAGAACTGCGTTCTTCCAGCAGGGACGTGGAGTGAGGCAGGGCTGCAGTCTGAGCCCAACTCTATTCAACATCTACATCAATGATCTGGCATCAGCACTGGAGAGCTCTACTGTGCCCGGCCTCACTCTACAGGGGTCAGAGGTCAGATGTCTGCTGTACGCGGACGATCTGGTCCTGCTGTCCCGCACACCTGAGGGCCTTCAGCAGAGCCTGTCCCTGCTGGAACAATACTGTCACGACTGGGCCCTGACAGTCAATCTGGACAAAACCAGAGTCATGGTGTTCCAGAAGAAAGCCAGATCTCAGGGACACAAACACCAGTTCATATATAAAGGCCATGTTCTGCAGCACAGCTCTAGCTACAGCTATCTGAGTGTGTGTGTGTGTGTGTGTGTGTGTGTGTGTAAAGGCCAGGTCCTGCAGCACAGCACTAGCTACAGCTATCTGGGCATCAACATCAGCGCTTCGGGACGCTTCGGTCTGGCTGTGAAAACACTCGGTGAAAAGGCTCGGAGGGCTTTCTATGCTATAAAGTCACGATGTGGACACTTAAAATTACCCATTAAAACCTGGATAAAATTATATAATTCAATAATAAAACCAATTCTTTTATATGGATGTGAAATTTGGGGACCAGTACTAAATTGTAAAAATTGGGATAAAACATGAGTAGAAAAATTACAATTGGAAATTGCCAAAAATATTTTAGGGGTTCACAGAAATACGCCCAATGCCGCCTGCAGGGCTGAATTAGGCTTGTACCCGCTGGACATCGAGATCCAGAAGAGATGTGTTCAGTTCTGGCATCATCTCCATCAGTCTGACCCAGAGTCAGTCCAATATAAAGCCCTCCTCGCCAATGAAACCTCAGCAGAACCTCATCCTCTGAACACACTCGCTCTTCAACTCGTCCATCAGACTATACTCCCCATCAGCCCCAAACCTATCATTAACGAAATCCACAAACATCTAAAAGTCACTCATGATGAATCACTAAAAGCACATTTTGCCCTCCAGAATAAACTCCAATGTTACTCGACCCTCAATAGAACCACTAAATTGGCCAGTTATCTATTTATTAAACATTTTAAAGAAAGACAAATCCTCTCCAAATACAGATTAAGTGACCATGATCTAGAGATAGAGAGAGGAAGACATAGACAAACATGGACAGAGAGAGAGCAGAGGATCTGTAGACACTGTGATCTACAGCACATCGAGGATGAGGAACACTTTCTGCTCTTCTGCTCTAAATATGCAAATATAAGAGAAACCTTTCTGCCCAGATTTGAAATCTTGATTCCATCGTTCTTTGAACTGAGTGACACTGAAAAATTGTTCTTCTTACTGGGAGAAGATGATAGTACAGCTGCACTAGCGGCTAAATATGTGTTAGCTATTCACAACGCCAGAGTCAGCTAGAGAGACCCACTGTATATATTCATTTATGAAGATAGATTATGTCTATTTATCTATCTATTTGTATATGCTACTGTACATATGACATGATCTATACATTTGTTTTATTATTTACATCCATTGTTATTATTATATATATGTGTCACGGTTCATAGATCCAATGTCTCTCTCTTGTCCCGTGCTTTGTTGTTTACATGTGTGTGAGCGCGTGAGTGGGTGTGTCTGGCTTGTTATCACTGATCAGCGATCCAGCTGCAATCACTCATCATCAGCTGCAGCCCATCTCATCACAATATATAAACTCACCACTTTCTCATCTTCCCTGTCAGATCGTTGTATGAAGTCCTTGTGTTGTGTCTGATCCCGTTCCTGTTCATCGTCTCCGTTCTGAGTTCCTGTGTTCCGGTCACCGTCTTGTGGATTCGTTTTATGTCAGGATTTGTCGGCACTTCAGAGCACCCTGCACTTCTGTCTTCACCGTGTCTGACCATCGAAGTCCCTGCGCCACAGCCTGCATCATCTTGGACTTTCATCATCATCATCATCATCATCAATACTTTATTCAATAAAAGAGTTTTACTTGCACACTGTTTCCTCGTTTCTGTCGTAACAATATGTTGATGCTTTGGCAACATTGTGTTACACAGTCATGCTAATAAAGCTCATTTGAAATTGAAATTGAAATTGAAAAATTGAGTGAGTGAGTGAGTGTCTGTGAGTGAGTGAGTGTGTGTGTGTGTGAGTGAGTGAGTGTGTGTCTGTGAGTGAGTGTCTGTGAGTGAGTGAGTGAGTGTCTGTGAGTGTGTGAGTGTCTGTGAGTGAGTGACTGAGTGAGTGAGTGTCTGTGAGTGAGTGACTGTGAGTGAGTGTCTGTGAGTGTCTGTGAGTGAGTGAGTGAGTGACTGTGAGTGAGTGTCTGTGAGTGAGTGTCTGTGAGTGAGTGTCTGTGAGTGAGTGAGTGAGTGAGTGACTGTGAGTGAGTGTCTGTGAGTGAGTGACTGTGAGTGAGTGTCTGTGAGTGAGTGAGTGAGTGAGTGACTGTGAGTGAGTGTCTGTGAGTGTGTGAGTGAGTGAGTGTCTGTGAGTGAGTGAGTGAGTGAGTGACTGTGAGTGAGTGTCTGTGAGTGAGTGACTGTGAGTGAGTGTCTGTGAGTGAGTGTCTGTGAGTGTGTGAGTGAGTGAGTGAGTGTCTGTGAGTGAGTGTCTGTGAGTGTGTGAGTGAGTGAGTGACTGACTGTGAGTGAGTGTCTGTGAGTGTGTGTGTGAGTGAGTGAGTGAGTGAGTGAGTGAGTGAGTGAGTGAGTGAGTGAGTGAGTGAGTGTCTTTGAGTGAGTGAGTGTCTGTGAGTGATCTTGGATAAAGATCTAGGAGATTCTCTTTGTATATGTAGTTAAGAACTTCAAATGGTGATGAGATGTGTGGGGGGAAAGACTTAACAGCACCTGTAATTTCCATTTTTAGGTCCCCTGCATCTACATCCTCCATTGCCTTCTCAAACCTGTTGCAGCACTCATCTAGATTGCCTGCCTGTACAGTGCTTTTCATTATATCAGTGGAGTAGAGAAATGCATACAACTTAAAGAAGTTCTCCATGTAGGAGAATCTCTCCCTAGTCTTGACCAGGGCAGTATCAACTAGGTGTAAGAAGAACTCTCTTCTGAAATGTTCCTCTGCAGTTGAAGTAGTCTCCTCTGTGCCCTCATAGTCAAACTGCCTTTTTGTTTTTTTCTGCCGAACGTCTGCCCAGATCATCTCCACCTCCATCTTCTCTGCAATTTCCCTGGCATCTATTTTGGCGGCATTGAGTCCGTGCTCCCTGAAATCTTGGAGGAAGTCTGTAGTCTAGTTTCCATCCACTTTTTGCGCTGTTATGTTATCGACAAAGTGAATATGCGATAAAAAAAACATTACGAACTTTGCCGTCTCCAGACTGTTTCCATTCAATTGGCCTTTTACCGATAAGATTGTGTGCGTGATGACGTCACGAATGACGAAAGCGATTTGTCGCATATGTTTTGGTGTATCGCAAAAAAAAAAGTGCCCTTGAGCCGTTTCCATACATCTTTTATTTTATTTTATTTTTTATCGCAAATTCTACCTTTTGGGGTTCCAGTCAGCACCCCCCCAACACCAAACAAACAAATAAAAAAAATAATAATAATGGAGAGAGTATTCAGGCAGTTAATTGAAATTTGCCAGCTTACTGTCATTTCAATTTCACAAATAATTGCAAGTGTCCGAAATATCAGAAGACGACGGCAGAATTAAACAGTTGCTCATCTGATAGGGCTCAAATTAACTACCGTTATGCGACGAAGTCCAGGGGTCTGGGAGAGACCACGCAATACGACGTTCTGGGACGAAGTTGTGGAGAGACACTTTACAGAAAGTCTCTAGGTGCAACATTTTAGAATGACACGGCCGACGTTTGAGATGCTGGGTGGATCATTCATTAAAGTCCCACTCCGATCATATTTTGAGCTATTTTTAAACATTCTCAGTGGCCTTTAAATGATGATTATGCCGTTTTTAGCCAAAATCACAAAACCTGTGCCGTTTCACACACACACACACACACACACACACACACACACACACACACACACTCTCTCTCTCTCTCTCTCTCTCTCTCTCTGATAATAATTAATAAATGCACGCAAAATTATCAGTGAACTTGATAAATGTTGCAGATATGTTTTACATGCATGCACAAACAAATGCCTTTCAACTTATCTGTGCAAAATTCAGAATAAAATGAATGTGCAGCAATTTGTACAAATAGAGAGTCTGTAGGCGGCCTACTGTGTTGTTGCCATTAAATAAGCGCATTTAGTGTCATATTTGTTAAAATATTATAATGTTATTTTTTCATCTATGTTGATTATGAAAAGTGAACCGCACGAGTAAGATAGAATGAGCAATATCGAGAGACATGGAGCGGGTCAGACATGATTTTGACCACTTAATTAAGTTAAGTTTTGCTGAAAGACTTTTTTTAAAGTGAATTTCGTTTTGTATAAATTGTATCTTAATTTTAATATTTTTTTTATCAACCTATTGCCTGCATTTAATAAATAAAAATATTTAAATATAGCAGACAACAATCATAGAGGCGCCCACGCGGTCACTTGCATTGCTCGTGAACAGGAGCGCATCTCATCCTAACTTAACGAAACTCAGCATATGCCTCACAGACATGAAATATATCTTAAGAAAGCTTGAAATGTCTTTTTAACAATTTAAAACGAAAAGAAATAGGCTACTCTCTGGTTATGTAATCCATGATGTGCATTTCTCTCTATAGGCGCGTTCACTACTACGGAGATGGTGATCGTCAACTTCATCTTTACAGCTGTTGTTGCTGTTAATAAACTAAAAATAATAAATAGGCCTATAATTTTATTAAACAATAAATTAAATGAAATTGTAATTGTATTAAAAAGCAACAAAAAAATCCTGTTTAATTTTTTTTAAACCTATGCTAATTACGCATTAAATTCAGGTAGGCTACTGAGTCGCTGTCCTCAGTGCCGCAGAAAAGCGCTGAAACGGAGATGAAGGGGAACCCATTTTTTATTTTTTTGGCTTATTTTAACTGGCCCATCCAGTTTTCTTTGATTCACCTACAATCAAAATCCTGGCGCCGCTAGTGCTCACGTGATGAAAATCATGTGACACCACATTTATTTGCGTTAAAGCCCTTTTTTTCGACAAAAAGTGTTTCCAAACTAGTTTTTCGCGTCATTTAAAGTGTCGACATAGAATGTATGCGCTAAAGTTAAACGGAAAAGGATTGTGTCGACATTTGCAAAAAAATATCGATAATTGCCATTTCCATCAGCTATATCGGTAAACATTTTGATGCGCTAAACCTTTTTTCGCAAAAAAACACTTGGATGGAAACCTGGCTAGTGACTGCAGAGATTTCCCTCTTCATGGTCTCAATGCTCACTTTGGGGCCCTGTAGGATCTTACTAACTTTGTTGATAACGTACAATACATTGTACCACACCACACAACTTACCATAAATGGCCATTTCTTCAGTTCCCGGCAGAGGCTTGAAGCACTGGATGCACACTCTGAATCACACTTTTCTATGGCGAAGTCATGTAAAGCCTCCAGGGCATTCAAAATGTCTGGAAGCTGATACCGTACAGCTTTTACAGCCTCCACACGGCATTCCCATCTGGTGGTTGACAAGGCCTTGATGGTAAAATCCTTCACATTCACCAGGAGAATGGCCCACCGCTGAACAGAGCCACTAAAAAAGATTGTAGAGTCTCTGTAATACACCATAGAAGTTGAGGGATATTGTGGAGGATTTGGCAGCATCCCCAATGACCAGGTTCAGTGTGTGACTTCCACACGGGACACAGAGGGCTTTGGGGTTGAGGTCAAGGACCCTCTTTTGTACCCCCTGCTTCTTTCCCTGCATGTTACTGCCGTTATAAGATTGACCACGGCAGTCAGATATATCCAGGAGCAGTGTTGCCAGATGTCCAAGGAAAAGTTCCAGTTGTGTCCTTTCCCAAAAGAAAGCCTACAAAATGCTTGTGGATGACACGCCTTTGTGGAGCTCACAATTAACTATGCGCAGGACCACAGACAGGTGTTCATTGTGGCTGATGTCAGGTGTGCAATCCATTATGACAGCATAATATTTGGCCCTCTTCACTTTTTCAACAATGGCATCAAGGGTGCTCTTTGCCACATGTGATATCAATTCATTCTGGATGTGCTTACACAAATAAGTGTCTAACAGCTCTTTTTCTTGGATTCTTCTTAAATGTTCTTTCATAAAAGGGTCAAATTTTGCCATCAGCTGTACTTGTCCTAGGAAGTTTCCATTGCCATCAGGGACGTGCACAGGAATTTTGAGGGGCAGTTGCTCTGACCTGAAAAAAGGGCACCCAAAGGGCAAACTGTACTTTTTATGTAATTTATGTAATAAATAGAACCTTATTGTAAAGTGTTACTGATTAGTTATACACCGATTCAGACGTCTCCTGAGTTCACTGTTGGAAAGATCAGTTGTTTTAACCATTCATTAAAATGAATCGGTTCAAAGGAGTCATTAGTTCGCGAATTGGACGTGTCATGCGCGTTGTGTGATTATCCCAGCAGTTAGGACATGGACATCCAAGATTTGTGTCAACACAGAAAACATTTCATCACTGGATAGTTTTTTTTTCGTTTAATTAAAGTGTTGTTTTATGTCAGCTGAATGTCCGGAATGCTTTTCAGAGAAGATAAGGCAACTTATTTAGCACAATTCACACCCAGCCCAGCGGTAATTCAGGAAAAAAAAATCTACGAATGCTCCACATGAAACTTTTGGTCTTTCGACCTTTTACCACGTGTCGATTTATTTTGATTAATATGTGCGAGGGTGAGAGAGCAAGACAGCGCTTAGTTTGGAGGCGGTGAAGTCTTGTTTACAATTTTGCCTGGCTCCGAAGAGAGAGAGTGCGCGCGCGCTCGACCGGGTCTCTCTCTATCTCTCTCTGCTCGTTCTTTCAGTTAAACATGCGCCCTGTCACAAGCGCAGCAGTTCATCTACATTACTCACCGATCAAATAAGACTTTACGGGACAAAAATTCACTTTGGCGGGCGCTAAAACAAGTTCAATGCAGGAAAATTCATGCGTGAATTGAACTGAGTAGTACATGACCATGCACTCGCACAAATGCGACCACATAAAATTTTAACTCGCACATTCTCAAAAAATGGTCGCAGTTATCAATTTCTGCCATCATTGCATTTTGGTTCTTCTGATCAATGGCTGTGCCTGTCTGAAGTCTTTGGGTAAGTGTGTGCCAGGACTCCATATGAGACACATGTTCAGCAGACCTCTCATGCTGTTTCAGGTGAGCTCCGAGGTTTCTCCAATTGTTAAAACCATCTGAACTTAAATGTGTGTTCACCTCTCCAAAAAGTCAACAACAAAAGCACATAACACAGTCCCCTGATTCACTGTAGATAAGCCACGTCCTATTAATCTTCTCCCTGTTTTTCATTTGGATGCAGTAATTATTACTGGTAAATCTCCGCCCCTCTTGATTTTTGGGGAATTCTACACTAACTTGTATGGGACCTTTGCGAACGATCGCACATCGCACCTCGGCCGTGAGCTTCTTAGGCCAGAGAGCCGGGTCATCTGTCAGCAAGCCCACAGTGCTCTGGTCGGTGGCAGCAGGATTAGCACAGCGAGGGCTAGGGCTATTACTACACTGTAAAAAAAGAGTTGTAATTTTAACTGTAAAAAACTGTAAAAAAGCAATGGAAAAGACATGTTAATTGTTTAACAGTACCCTTACTATATACAGTGAAAAACTGTAATAGCTCTCACAGGACATTTCATGTAATTTTACTGTAAAATACTGTTAAATGTACGGATTTTGGAAGTACACTGTAAAAAAACTACCATAAACTTACCACTGCATTTACCGTACCTTACCGTTAAAAAATAAACTAAAATTGATGGTAAAAAAACTGGCAGCTGTTGTTGCCAATACTTTACCGTAAAAAATACTTAAGAAACATTTATGTTTAATGGCATTGAACTAAATTTTACAGTAAAAAAACATTGTGGAGATTTGCTTTAGTTGGGCTCTAACGTTAGATTTTCTCTGGCTGCTTTAACTGTGTGATCATAAAACACATTCGTTATGGCATGAAAAT
Source organism: Abramis brama (assembly GCF_963993115.1). Taxonomy (NCBI): domain Eukaryota; kingdom Metazoa; phylum Chordata; class Actinopteri; order Cypriniformes; family Leuciscidae; genus Abramis; species Abramis brama. The sequence goes on from NC_139966.1 coordinate 16,462,989, forward strand.
CAGAGAGAAAATGTGACCAGGTGTTGTTGGCTATTTATTGATGATGACATAATCGTCATGTAGTGGCCTGATTCACTGAGCTCATAAAGAGTCTTATCTTTCATTGTATGAGGAATGTTTAATACTAATTAATATTTCATGTTTTTGAGTATTATAGCTCTGTGACCCTACCGCATGCAAGCTAGCAGTGACAAACAGGTAATCTGAAGAACTTTAAAAACACACGGTGTACAAAAAAGGTTTTAAACTTCTATATGATTTAGATCAACACAGACATCAAAAATCAGTGTATGAATCTCAACAACGGTGACAATAAACAAAATAATCAGATAAAACTCTGAACATCACAAAACAAGTTACTAAAAAGTTGCAACAAAGCAGATAATAATAATAAAAGAAAATACTAAGGCAATTCAGCATAATTTATTCATGCTGCAATGCATGCTGGGAGATATTGATTGAGTTTTGATTGATGGCTCCCATCATGCACTGCACTTATATCACCATTGTTGAGATTCATATGCTGAATCTTGATGTCTGTGTGTGTCTGAAAAATACAGTAGTTCAAACCTTTATTGTGCACAATGTTTTACAAATTCTTCAGATTATCACAACACTGATGGATCACATGCTGTAGAATCATAGGCTACTACAATTAGTTAAAAAAAAAAAATTACTGTAAATTTCACAGGGTTATTTTACATTGTGTTGTTTTTTTTTTGCCCGTAAAGTCCCGTAAAACATAAAAGATTGCCACCATTTTTTTTTATGGTAAAATACTGGCAGCCACAGCTGCCATTTTTTTACTGTAAATTTCACAGTTTTTTACACTAACAGTGTAGTAGAACTAGGCGGTTGACTCACCAAAGCCCCGTCATCATCGGTGTCAAAATGGCCATCACTGGACAACTCTTCCACCTCAAATGTGTCAACCTCGATAACACTGTCGGTGACGGCGGGCAGCAACAACGTGATGTCCTCATTGTCTTGGTCAACGTTATCCTCCTCACCTAGCGCCACTTCACAGCTAGCTGCTGCTGCTGTAACATTAGCGCTTTGGACGTTTTTGTTCCAGTCTGTATTAGCAGCCGTAAAAAAGTTTGTCAACTTTGGCAGCGTTGCCAAATATCTATTGGCGTCTTTTCGCTTTTTTCTTTTAATTGATCCGCTTTGGTAACTTCTTTTCATTTTCCCGTTTTGATTCGCCTTGCGTCATCTCTGTGTATTTCCCAGTCCTCCTGTCACTGTGTGTTTATCTTTCGCGCCGCACACCGTTATGGACTAGTCCACAGTGTTGGGAAGGATACTTTCAAAATGTATTCCATTACAGAATACATGCCCAAAAATGTAATTTGTAACGTATTCCGTTACGTTACTCAATCTGAGTAATGTATTCTGAATACTTGGATTACTTCCACATTGAATTGCATTTTATAAGTGTCGGCCATCAAATCCTGCTTAATAAACAGGCCTATTCTTGTGGGGTGGGGGTGCGGTGATGCGGTGGTGACGCACACGTATGCCAATAAAGCACCTAAAAGCTGTCACAAAGAACCAGCAAAAGTAATAATTATGAATATGTCAAATATAGAAAGGAGATATTTTAATTGTTTAAACAAGTGTTTTCTTTGTTAGTGTCGGCTACAAAGATGAAGTTGACGATGCTGACTCACGATCTTCGCAGTAGCCTAGTGAACGCGCCAGAGAGGAATGCACATTTCATACGGATTACATATGTAGATAGCAGTTCTTTCGTGTTGAATTGTTCTGTTTAAAAGTAGACATGTCTGTGAGGCAAGTAGGGCCTACTACCTTATACGCTGAGCGCCCGTTTCACACATATTCCGTGTGCAGTGCGTATGCGCTGCGTGTTGCGGTGCGTATGCAGTACAGGAGCAGCACGCGCTATAGTGCTTTCACATATGATGCGTTTGCAGTGCATAACTGATCCACGGCTGTACCACAAACACATACACAATATTTGTATTTCAAATCCAGAAGTTTTCAGCAACTTTTATTTAAAAAAAGTTTTGTCACCGGTGCAATTTTCTTTGTAGCCTACACATATACACTCTTTAATAGACGTATTCAAGTTTAAACAATTTAAACAACGTATTAATCAATGCATTACTTCTATATTAAGTTGTTCAAGCAAGTGGTAACATATTTAACATGTAGGCTATTAAAATTGCAAACATTTTAAATTAAAACTTTTAAATTTTAATACAATAAATCTTGCATGCCACAAATAACTTGTTTTTCAACCTCCACGAATCAGACGAGTGTTGTTCATTATTTCGCCTTAGTTAAAGTAACCTGTAGGCCTAGTTTTCATTGCTTTACCCCGGTCTTAAAGTAAAAAGATGACTGTGAAAAAAAGCAGTATTTAATTAAATACATTTATGATGGTATTACTACATTTTATTTAATTAAATGCATTTATGGTGAAATTACTACATTTTCAGCTCAATCTGTGACCTCTTTTGACCACGAAACATGCGCTGTCACTTTAATTCAGCGTTTGCGGCACAGCAGAAATAGACTCGGTGTGGAAACGATTGCTGCACTGCTGTATACACACCGCAACTGGAACGGATAAACGGACCGCAGTGTGAAAGATCTGATTTGATTTAATTTTGATTTGATTTATTGGTTTATTTAAAAGGGGACAGTGCAATTTCATAAAACACATGAACAAACATGGTTAAAAAAGCCAGAATTAGCCAAAAAGCTATTTTTCATCTGTAGTCCCCTGGCCAAGATGTAAAAAAGCATTAAAATACGAACAAGAAAATACATTTACAAGTCCATGGCAAATTGACTGCAATATAACTACAATATAAATGACACTGTAAAATAACTTAAGGTACACTGTACCTGTTACAATAATAAGACACACAAAAAACAAATTTTCAGAAAGGCTAGCCTATAGTATATCAAATATATAATACAGCTCAAAAGGCTCGGCTTTTAATGTTGGCAGACATAATTGTTAATGAGCCAAATTTTAAATTTTTTTGTAAAGGCCTTGTATGTGTTGAGCTGTCTAACCTCCTCAGGTATAGAATTCCATTCAGCAGCGCCCCTCACTGACCAGGCCGAGCGACTGAAAGCGCTCCTGCGCAGAGGGATGATACAGTCCCCTCTGGCAGAGCCTCGAGTGACGCGCTCAGAGCTGTTTCTTTGGCTGATGAACTCAGCCAGAGGAGCTGGGGCCAAATCATGTGTCACTTTGTATATGAGACTCAGATCTAAAAACTTATGAATACTGTCCCAGTTTAAAAGGCTGTGTTTTTTTAAAATTGCACAATGATGATAGTGCCTTGGTTTTTTGTCCATGATTTTAATGGCTTGTTTGTATAATGATTCTAAAGGTCTTTTTGCGCTCTGACTTGCTTGAGACCAACTTATTAAGCAGTAATTGAGGTGGCTGAAAATCATGGAATGTAAAAAAATTAGTGCAGCTTTGGTTGACATGTCATTTCGAATTGAGCGGATATTTGCAAGATTAAACTTGATTATTTTACATAATTTTTCAATATGGGCTTTAAGAGAGGAGAGGTGAGAGAATGGGGGTGCAACAGTGGTGAACGTGACTGGCTTTCTGCGCTCGGCAAAGAAATAGGGACGCTTGGTGTTGCTCTAGACCGTTAGGGTTTGTCCGGCATCGAAGATAGCTAGCTAGATAGATCGTATCGGTGTAGTTAGATAATAGTGGGGCTAGGTGTGTAGGAGCGCTGGCCACATGTTCCAGGAGCGGTTTTAAGAGCTGTGTTGCCCAAAGAGACATTGTGATTCCCAAAGAGAAGCGTGCTGCGCAAAGAGGACTAATTAATGCCAGTGCCATTGTGATTAAATGCTGTGATTGCGGGGACGGGAATAATGCGAAGAAGAGCATGTGCTTTCTCTGTGGACAATTCGGCACGGCTGATTCCTTTCCCTAGACCCCGGGATTGGGTCTTGTTTCCTGGAAACGGGGAAGTGTTTTATATTTTAATTACTTCATGTGTGGTGTGCATGTGTGAGTGTGTATGTTGTAGTTTTGAGTTTTAGAAGTTGTATGGACATTATACTTTTTTTTGGCAATCCTTGCCTTGCTGTACCTCTAGCTTTACCATCATGCACAGGTAGGAGTGAAGTTTTTACAAAGACACACAAAGATTTTCCAAAGATTATTGCAGTTGAGGTTTGTGGTTTATTGTAGTAAATTGTACAAACAGATGAACATACCGGTTGATTTCTTATCTTGTTTCCAGTTGTTTGCGTGTATCCTGATCTGTAGACTCTAATCCGTGGTCTATGATCTGTGCTCTGTTGTCTGGTGAGAACTGTGTGTGCTCCCCCTACCTGTGGCTACCACTTCCTGTCACCTATGCCCCCTATATACAACCATGTGCTTCTAATCACTGTGTAACGAATGTGCAAGAATCATGATTCTGTTTTCCCTGCACACAAAACTCCAGAAGCCTTGTCATTATAAATTTTGGGAAAACTTTTAACGTTTAACCTGTAAATGTAACTCATAGCCCTGGAGCCGCTAGGTCTGCCTTGTGGCAACTTTTACGGCTCCCCTGAGACTTCATAGCACCCTAGACACACTCCAGAACCTAAAATCAACATTCTCCTGCAAGCCTCAAAGAGATAACGAAACTTTCTATGTGACATTACACACACACACACATTTACACACAAACGTCCTTTTTATGTAACGCAGAATTGTATCTGACCTTCCTGTGTGCATTTATATGTTTGATTCGTTTTGTTTTGATCATATAATTATGATCTTCTGGTGTGTAACTTCGAATCTTAAATGTATTTCTAAAGAATGAATCCCTAACAGGATCACATTCCTGTAACATTACAGTACCTCTGCTAGGTCATAAAGTTTATGAATCGAACTTTAAATGCCTATAATCGTGCATTTCATCGTAACTTTATATTCTTAGCTGTTTTATATTTCAACCTTGGTATCTGCTTGACTCTCTTGTTTTGACTGAACCAGTCATACATAGGAGATTACAGTAAAATGTATTGTTCTGTGTGTACAATCTTTCTTGGTAGAAATGACGAAATTGTATACCATCATAAACTATGCAAATAAGTTCTCCTGACAAGACAAAGAATAGCTTTTCCCGCTCGAGATACAAGATGATTGGTTCACGTACGCGAAGCAGGCGTGAGCCATCCTCTCCATAAGAGACTGACACAGAACTTTCTCTGGAGCACTTTTTACGAACCCTCTTCGTCAGCGAGAAGATCCATGGCTCCCTTTGTGGGAGCGTTCTCTGTTTCTCTTTTTCTTTAAGTCTTTTCTTTATTTTAATCCGGCAACTTCCACTCAAAGGAAAAGACTCTTTTGAAACACCCGCGACCGCGCTCAACGGAAGAGATAGAAGTGCAAGCTCCTCTTCCTCTCCGGTCAAACTTCGGGAAACACCAACTTCGGCTTCGGACACCGTTTCCGGACGCGCACCTCCGCGTCACTCTCGACCTTTCTTTTCTTTTCTTTACTAAGTTTTATTTTCATATTCGCCTCTCCCTCCACAAAGGGAGATGAACTCTGAATCATGTCTTTGGTAACTTCACGTTCGGTGCACCTTTAAAACTCCGCGCGAGTCTGCTCCCACCGGAAGCTCCGAAAGACCGACACACGCGTCTTCTTCGCCTCAACACAACAGACCACATGCAAGTATCGAAATCTAAATGCTGTTTAAGGTTGTCTATTCCCTTTTTCAAGGTGATTTGATTCATTGTTGTCTGTCAAAAGGTTACTGTCTGTGATTTTTGCCTAACTGTGATCTTTCTCTGATCGTATGTTGCTTTCACTTTCGCTCGCTCATCCTCTTCCTCTCTCTCATTTTCCGATCTCTTTCTTTCTCATCTCTCATTTTCCGATCTCTTTCTTTCTCATCTCTCTCATCCTCTGTTAATTCGTGTTCTGTTCGTAATGTTTTTCGTTTTGTTTGTTTCTGGTGTATATAGCCTACATATATTCTGCGTGAATCGTAGTAGCCTATTTATTCCTTAGTTTTGCAATTATTAAAATCCAAAATATCCTCGATTGATTCTGTCTGTCTGCTCATAATTACAAAGTCAGTGATTTGTTGATCCTAGCTACATGCTTTATCTTGTTACGATTTAAGTAACCTAATTTTACAAACACAGAGAGTTGTTGTTTTTTTCAAGACCAGAAAAAAAATACTCCTTTCTTGCGTTTGTAAGAAGGATAATTTTTCTTGAGAGTTGATAAGGTAATCTTACGCCCGTTTTGCTGGACATACCGATTGTTTGATAACTAAATTAATTCCATTAAAGTTATCTCATAAACTCGATCTGAGATAAGACTATTGATATATTAATGACGAACCATAACCCGTTGTGGTAGTCATTCATGTACGATCGATCTATTTTCAGCTTCGATAAATTAATGTAACTGTAATATGCAATATATTAATTATATTCATGATTAATTATTAAAATTCCCTATAGATCATTTGAGCTAATGTTAATGTGCTACCCAGTGCGGTTACAGTCACCTAGTGTCCAAAATATTAATATAAATATATCCAAACAAAATAAAATATTATGCCAACAATAAACATAAATGGCTCCTGCATACTTTGTGTATGCTGGACTGGGGACGTGCTGATTTTCCCACTTGATAAACTGATTGCTGTTTGATCACGTTTTCTTTTGTGCTGTGCGGGGCTGAGGATAACCACTGGAGTGCAGTGTAGTGACGTTTTGGAGTTTCACTTGTGTATCGCCGCTTGTCCTAGTGGGAGCGTACTGAGTAAATGTTTGCTAAACTTCTTTAAATGCTGCTTTACATAATGAGTATATTTTTATAAATGAACTTGTCAATAAAGTGATACTTTTCCATAAAGTCTTGTGTGTGATGTACCCTCTGTCCTCCATAAAATCTGGTTAAACCTCTTTGAAAGGTTTGCTACATTATTTTGTGTAACTGTGTTTGTTACTTAGTTCCTTGGGTCCCTTAAACTTTAAAATGAAATCACATAAACAATAATGAATTAAGATTTTGGGGATTTATCTTCTGTTAATAAAGTAATTGTTTTACCAAAAAAATAAGTCCCAATGTATATTTATATCCCCTTTTTAACTCAAATTAATAAACTGAAAACACTCAAGTATACTGTAAATTAACAATTTACTGAAATAAATGTAAAATGATCAAGTTTCAGGGTTTTTTAAAATGTAAAATAAAATAATACTTACGTAAATAATCAATAGGAATTTCACCAATTCACACAGATGAATCCCAAAAAAAATCAATTATATTAATCAATTAATAATTTACTTTAAATTTGAGTCCCCAAATTCTCTCTCAAACTCAAAGGACTCTTCAACCAAATCCTAAGCAGGCAATATGAGCTCACACTTCACCTTAATCAATATGAAAGTCTTTCATTTTCACGTTGCAGGCCTGTTTGATGCTGGGGTACATTGTGGTCAAAAAAATAAATAAAAGACCGCTTCACTCAACACTGACCAAACAAACAAAAAATACCTTGAAGTATCCAATCAGAAGAGCGCGTTTCACCTCCCGTCGTTAGATGTCCATCAAACCCACGATCGCGCGATTTCCTCACGTTAACTCATAAGTCATCTGGAATCATCCTCACCATTCATGCTGACAACTCACCAACTAAACACACAATCCATCCGAGCAAGATAGACACCGTTCAGTCTCTATAAATAGTCCATTCGCTGTATTAGTAAATGGACACAACCAGGAATATTTTGTGGAGAAATAATTCTTACCCGTCTCTTTAGTATAAGTTTCTGTTCTCGTTTTGACAACACACTAACTACATAAACCAGGGGCCCGTTCTTTGTACGTCGCCAACTCAGTTAGCTGGATTTGATTGTTGGCGATTTGGCATGATCTTGGATTGTTTGGTTCTTCGAAGCTCATCCTAGGCTTGCTGTCATAGCAACAGGTGCGCAATCTTAAACCTGCTCGGGAGCAGGCTTATTTCATGTATACAGGATTAGATCCCGGCTTCATAAGCGGAGCTGATACGGGAAGTCCAGCGCAGCGCGATAGTGCACTTTCTGAGATATATATTTTTTCTCGTGACTCGTGAGATTATCGTTTACATTATTAATTTGTTGGAAACGTACATTTATTTTCGACTTGTCGGAGTCGGGCTTTAACTACAGCACAAACTGTTTGCATTGCCCTATGATTATTTGCGAGTGGCTCTTTCCTTTACACTATTGGAGATGCGGAGAACTTGATGGAAAGTGCTGTCTGTCGTGTCATTCGGAGTTTACCTGGCGCTTTTAGGTTTAAAAAACAGTTTTAGGCTTTTTTGTGGCATTTCCAAGCCACTTAAGACCCAATGTTGTAAAGCAGTTTTTTTAGGCTATCATGCAATGATAGATCATGCAATCATGACCATGACGATTAGAGTATATGTCACTCAGGCTTCACTAACGTGATTGGTAGACTATAGGCTAGACCATAGACTGCCATCAAGGCCTCAGTGAAGGGGATTATGTGAACAGAAAGGGGGTTCACAATGTAAATGTGCAGCCCAGTTATTCTTGATTCTTAATATTCCAGATTAGTAATATTATATCAAATAAAAAAAGGCAGTTGACTAAAATCTTCCATATCACAAAAGTGAAAGCAAAATGGCCAGGATCTGTGCATGACTTAAGAATTTTCAGAGATTCACATTTATGCACATTATTTAAAAGTGGTAAGGAAAGTTCCACAATTAAATATTAAGCTCACTGTATTACATACACTTATACTGATCCTAACAGAACTGCATTTTTTCATAGGTGATTATGACATGTTCCTGCAGACAGGTGTTTTATGACCCCATTCCCTGACCCAAACCAGTTACAATGCAGCTCTAGCCAGGACAAGGGCACACAATGAAATGAACTTTGGCTAACTAAAGGGAAGATGTCAGTGTCTGAAAAGTCTAAGGGTTGCACACCTGACAGGGCCTGTGACATTGTTGCATGTGGCATATTACACAACATTGCCAAAAACAAAACAAAAAAACACTTTTCATTAAATGTTTAATAAAAGACAAATATGCTTAGTTCCTTGAGTTTTATTTCAGTTGTTCTTTGTAAAGAAAAGCCAGTGGTCAAGTGCCTGCAACAAGAGATATTAGACACATGCCTCATGCTACAAATAAAAGGAAAAGTTGGCTATACACTGCCCACCTGTAGGCCTATGTGTCCTCTGTCTGTGCAGACTCTTCTGTAGGCCTTTCTGTAGATGAGGAATCCTGTAACTTATATTGCAGCCATAAAGCATACAAGTATAAATTAAGTAAAGTTATTTATGCACTTGCAGGTAGGCTAGTTCCTCCATATGACAGTTATCTGAGAGGGTTTATTCACTGTCCAGTGCAATGGAAACAAATGGACATTACAAAGTCTTATACTTTCTTTCCTTTGGAAAGTTAGAAAATGTCCACTTACTGCACATATTTCAGCCACCACTTTCTTGGGAACAGATACAAGTGTTGGTGTATTATGTAAAAGTGCACAAAAGAGGAAAACACAATGTCATTACAATGAACTACACTCGGGAAAAATGTGATCAATAACTCATGGCAAAATATTTTTACATTAACATAAGTTTATCAGTTTTCACTTTCACAAGTCAAAGCAATTCATCATTACTCAAGATTTAACAGTTGAAATGACTATACGGCCTTAATTTAATGCAGCAAAAATTATTTTACAGTGTAGGCTACTAAGATCTTTTCTTCTTTTTTTTCTCAGCCTTTTTCTTGGTTGCTTTTATAAACAGACAACCATTTATTTAACAGTGCCTTTTATAAAAGAGACTATAATATAACTAAAAAATTACCATTATGTAGAATATTTTTGTACTTCACTTTTATTAGTTCCCATGTTCTAGGTGTGGTGACTCTGACATTACAATGAACAAAGTAATTATGCAATTATTAAAATACAAATATATAGGCTAATAAGTGATAAAAACATCTAACATGGCCACTTCTAACAGATTTAAATTGTCTGCTACTTTTTGCCAGCCCTCTCTTCTGGCTTTTGCAGACTTTGAGGTGTTCCCTGGCGTTTTGATTAAACATTAAAATTCTGAATAAACTTCGACTATTAGTTCTTGCTCTGCTGAGGAGAAAAACTGAGCCCGCTCTTTGGCCACGCTGAGCAGCCAATAGCAGGGTTGCTGATCAATGTTTCTACTATCGATACATATCCCCTTTTAACCAGCGCATGAACGCGCAATTATCTCAGATAACTCAATCCAGCTATACTAATCATATCCGGCAAGTGTGTTCGAAGAACCTAATTAGCCGGATCATGATTAGCACGATGATATCATCTTGGATGTCTCATTTGATCTCGGATGTTTTAAGCAACGTACGAAGAACGAGCCCCAGGGGTGGCGAACCTGTTCAACATGATGAGCCAAAAAAATCCCTCATCACTGCAAAGAGCCACACAACAGATGTGTCTAACAATAACATTACAATTTATTACTTATTACAATTACTAATTACATATCACACAATAGTTTTCATGGATTTTAATGTTTGTCATAGTATCAGCCTACCTAAAAGGTTACACGACTCAGTGGGACACCTGGCACTTGGTTGCCACAATCTTTGTTAAGTCTGGCTTGTATTCAGTTGTGGCTACTCGTAGTAATTCGCGTGTCAGTCAGGACAGAGCGATGCTTTGATTTCACTTGTTTCAGTGTTGAAAAAAGTGATTCACACATGTAAGTTGACCCAAACATTGACAATAGTTTGACTGCAGCCTGTTTGACATTGGGATATCTCTCATTTGGCACAATCTTCCAAAACTCCACGGTTCCTTCCCTCAGAACACTTTTAAGTCTGTCATCCTCAGAAAGTTCAGGGCGCGATCCACACTGAGGCCATTCAGATAATGCAGCATGTCGACCAAAAAAGCCAAGTCCGAAATCCACTGGGGATCACGTAGCTCAGGATAGTCCTTATGTTTCTCTGCGAGAAACAGCTTCACTGGATTTAAAAGCTCAAAAAACGAGAAAGCACATTACCTCTTGAAAGCCATCTTACAGCACAGTGAAGAAGCAGATCAGATGGAAGATCTTCATCAAGCTCAGCAATGAGATTTTTGAACTGCCTGTGATTGAGAGCATTTGTGCGTATAAAACTGACAATTTCCAGCACAGGTTTCATGATGTGATCAAAGTTCAGCTTTTTAGACACCAAGTGCTCTTGGTGGATAATACAGTGAAATGTCCAAAATTCAGGAAAACGGTCATCAGCTTTACACAGCCCTACAAGGCCTTTCTCAGATCCCAACATGGCTGGTGCTCCGTCAGTGGCTATTGCTGTTAGCTTTGATAACTGCAGATCTGCTTTCTCAACAACAGCCATCAGTGTCTCTTTCAGGTCGATGCCACGGGTTCTGTCTTTCAGTGGCACAATGTCAAGCAGCTCTTCCTTAATTGTGCAGTCTTCTGACACAAATCGTACAAATATCGCCAACTGTGGCTTATCTTGAACATCGCAAGACTCATCCAAAGCAATGCTGAAATACCTGCACTTCGGAAGATCTGAATATAAATGTGTTTCAACTGAGTCGTTAATGTCCGATATTCTCTCTTCAACTGTGTGCCGTGACAGCTGAAGGTCCTTTACTGAACGTTTCAAATTTTCATTTTCGGGACAAAGAATAGCAACAACATCACTAAGGCACTTTTTAAGAAACTCCCCTTCACGATATGTTTTTTTTGCATGAGCAATGTTCCATGCCAGTTGATATGACGCTAATGTCACTGTCTCTGAATGCTTGGTAAATTTCCGAAAAAGCTGACTTTGCTTCTCTGACTGACGTTTCAAAGTGTTTACCTTGTGCTTGCGAAGTTCACTGCCTTTGGGAAATTCCCGGGCCACCGTAGAATGGAGTGATGTGAAATGGCGCTCAAGATCTGAAGCCTTAAAATGCGACAACGACGTCTGGTATATCAAGCAGAATGGTTTTCCATTTCGTTCAACAAAAAAATATAAATCATCCCATTCAGATAAAAATGTTCTGTGCTCATCTTCATATTTGCGCTTAGCTGTATGCTTCTTTGATTCTGCCATGATAATTCCTACTAACGTACTTCACGTTAACATGACAGCGACAGCTCCTGTCAGTCAATAATAGGCTAGCCATGTTAAATTGCGCGAGAGTTGAGGTTCTGTTAAAAATAATTAAAAAAATAATATGAATAATATATTATTTTTAAAAAGTAAAAATACATTCAGAAAATCCATTTAAATTCATTCCTATTTATTTTAAAATAAAATTTAGAAATTCAAAAAAAGTTGAACATGTGGAGACTGAACCGAGCCGCAAAAAAGCAGTCAAAGAGCCACCCCTGACATAAACTATTGTAACACATTATAGCATTAGTTACACTATATTTTTTTGTGAAACAATATCACACCAGATGATCGCATGCTCTTCTCTCTCGTGCTCTCCTCATTCCTCCTCATTCAAGTTTTCCCTCAATTCCTCCTGCCCCTTTCACCTTAATCTAGAGCACTGATTGGACACCTAACATGGACAAGTGAATACGATTGGTTTAACAATAGAAATGTCAAAATACTAAAATAATAAAAATAATAAATATCCCACCAACTTAAGAAACATAGAACTTATCCACAACCATATACATTTATAACATGCACATAAAATATATATATTAGAGATGCGCGGTTGGCGGTTACAGCCGCGGACTCCGCGGATAAACCGCGGATCGGGCGGATGACGTGACGAAAAATAATATTTTAATTAAATTCAGGCGGGTGGCGGGCGGGCAAATGAAAAATATATGTATACACCAATCAGCGGTTGGCGGGCGGGTGCGGTTTTGAAAATTGGTCAAAAACGTTGGTGCGGATGGATGGCGGACGGATGATGAGTTTTGTTATGCGGTCGCGGATGAAATAATAGCCCATCCGCGCATCTCTAATATATATATATGTATATATATATATAAAAAAACTTGTAAATTATTACACTGGGTTACATACTCCTTATTTCGATCCTCATCCAGCCGAAGCTCCTGAATTAAGCAATGAAACTCTCCCCGCTCATTCCGCAACCATAGGATAGGGTGAACCTACAGCCTTCTCTTTTCCAGACGCTTTGGTCGCTGTCACAACAGACACAGTGCAAGCACATCGGAATCCATGTTGTGTTAACTAAGGGAAAACCTTGGCATGTGATGTCATATCCTGCTCCTGCCCATATTTGCAGTGGCGCCCGAAAACATTTTGCATGTTCAAAGTCTAGTGTGACCACACCATTAAATATAACAACACACAGACACACACCGTCTCACAATTCAACAATTAAAGTTGAGTTGACTTGACCAACAAAAACTTGACTTGGACTTGAATACAGAGAGTCGAGACTTATTTGTGACTCCAATGGCTGCCGCGTGTCCGTTAAGTCCATGTAGGGAGTAGGATGTCCCATTTGTCATTTTAGGTTTCAGAAGGGTGCTCGTAAACGTCCCCTTTGCGGTCGATATGCGCCCTCAATGCGCACTTTTGCCGAGCCCGCACTGATGCAAGTGTCACGGGGTGACTAAGCTCAAGGGGGTGGAACCATAACGTAGACAGCGAGTGTCCCTTGGGGGAGTGGTTTTTGGGGATGAACACAGTCAGCAACAAGATGGCCGATCTTCCGGGTTTTAGAAAACAAACCAGTTACGAGTAACTTGTAACGAGAAAATGGGAACAGGTGTACGGGTTAATCGACGTGGGCTTGTGATTGGTGACTAGACTGGTTGGAGTACTGGGTGGAGCTAAAGAATCACGAGCGCTGTTCACTGTTTACTTGCTGTGCTTACGCGCCGATAGCTAACAACACACAGACATTTGAAGCAGTTTTACTCACCGCCTACGGTTCCAACGCACGACCGTGAACCTTTATCGTTGGGACTGCTCCATCCTTAAGCATTAGACGATCTGCAAATCCGGCGTCGAACTGGGCCTTGTTTATAAAACAATCATCGTCGAAATGCAGGGAACAAACAAGAACACTTGCACAACTCCGTTGATGCTCTGGAAAAACAAACTCCATCCACTGGTCCCTTAACGCTGGGTTCTTTGGGAATCTGTGCAGGGTTGTCTTGCCCTGGCAACCAAAAACACACTTCTTTCTTTGACATTGTGCTAAAGCCGAGCACAGCGCTTTGATGGGCGTACTGCTTTCGCGCCCTTCCGGGAGAAGTGCCCTTAGGACCCGTATAAGGAAATTCCGCCCCATCTGACGTCACACAGGCCCATACTCGAAAAAAACTTTCCGAAACTTGTGACAAACCGGAAGGAGTATTTTTGGCACAGAAATACTCCATCAAACATACAACTTAATTTTTGAAACTTTGTCCATGTTTAGCATGGGAATCCAACTCTTTAACAGTGTAAAAAACTCAGTATGCATGAAATAGCATATAAATATAAATATAAATAGCAATCCGACTCTGTGGACGTGAGGAGACTGAAGATATGCACCCTTGACAGATAAGTGCTTTCTGTGTATATTGAGGAGACTGTTTAGCTACGCTGGGAAACTAATAGTTCTGTGAACGTGACTCTACACATGGCTGGTCCTCTTCGCCTTGCTCGCTGACTCCCTCAACTGGTAAATAAGTTATCCCTGTGTGACGGCGGACTGGCATCTCTTATGCAAGCTGGTTATTTCATGACACGATAAGGTAGCTGTGTTACCCCCCACTGTGTGAGGAATTGCTCCATACTTTGTTTACACTGTGTATTATTGCATGGCGTTTGTTTGTAGTGGTCATATGCTGTGCACGTTTGGTTGGAGTATCCACCTTGTATGAACACTTTGAGTGCAGTTTCATTCATGAATATACCTAACTTGGGTAATTTCTCTCACTGTACAGGAGCGTGAGACACGTTGGCTCGGAGTGTTATTGAAGTCAGCATTGCCTAATAGCCGTCCTTGCTATTCCCCCGTCAGCGGATTTATACCAGAAAAGGGAGTATTGCCGTTGCACCAAATTAACATATAAGCTGTGCATTGCTGCCTTGTACCAACAGAACCTAGAGAGCCGCTGCTGTATCCAGGTGACTTTTCCCCTCATCACTGTGATGCTTTAATCTGTCTGTCATGCTAAATTGACCTGCACACACCCCAGCCGTCTGGTGAGTCTGTCTGTTATACCAAAGTGATTCGCACTCTGTGCATTGTTGCCTTGTACTAACAGAGCTTGGAGAGCCATTGTTGTATCAAGCTAAGCTGCCCCATCGCTGTTACGCTCCAACCGCCTGAGCCTGGAGAGCCGTTGTTGTATCAAGCTAAACTGCCCCATCGCTGTTATGCTCCAACCGTCTGAGCCTGGAGAGCCGTTGTTGTATCAAGCTAAACTGCTCCATTGCTGTTACGCTCCAACCATCTGAGCCTGGAGAGCCGTTGTTGTATCAAGCTAAGCTGCCCCATCGCTGTTACGCTCCAACCATCTGAACCTGGAGAGCCGTTGTTGTATCAAGCTAAACTGCTCCATTGCTGTTACGCCCCAACCGCCTGAGCCTGGAGAGCCGTTGTTGTATCAAGCTAAACTGCCCCATCGCTGTTACGCTCCAACCGCCTGGTGAGTCCGCCGTTGCACCAAATTGACATATAACCTGTGCAGTGTTGTCCTGTGCCCGCAGAGCCTGGAGAGCCGTTGTTGTATCAAGCTAAACTGCCCCATCACTGTTACGCTTCAACCGCCTGAGCCTGGAGAGCCATTGTTGTATCCAACTAAACTGCCCCATCGCTGTTACGCTCCAACCGCCTGAGCCTGGAGAGCCGTTGTTATATCAAGCTAAACTGCCCCATCGCTGTTACGCTCCAACCGCCTGAGCCTGGAGAGCCATTGTTGTATCCAGCTAAACTGCCCCATCGCTGTTACGCTCCAACCGCCTGAGCCTGGAGAGCCATTGTTGTATCCAGCTAAACTGCCCCATTGCTGTTACGCTCCAACCGCCTGGTGAGCCGTTGTTGTATCAAGCTAAACTGCCCCATCGCTGTTACGCTCAAACCACCTGAGCCTAGAGAGCCGTTGTTGTATCCAGCTAAACTGCCCCATCGCTGTTACGCTTCAACCGCCTGAGCCTGGAGAGCCGTTGTTGTATCAAGCTAACTAAACTGCTCCATCGCTGTTACGCCCCAACCGCCTGGTGAGTCTGCCGTTGCACCAAATTGACATATAACCTGTGCAGTGTTGTCCTGTGCCCGCAGAGCCTAGAGAGCCGTTGTTGTATCAAGCTAAGCTGCCCCATCGCTGTTACGCCCCAACCGCCTGAGCCTGGAGAGCCGTTGCTGTATCAAGCTGACCTCCCCCTTTGTTATTGTCGAGCTCTAATTGGCCGGCGAGTCTCACAGCTCCACCGAACTGACCTGAAACTGGTGTATTCCTCCCTGCACCAGTGGAGCGTAGAGAATGACTTGCTGTATCCAGGCCAGCCGTTTGTTGCTGCCCTAACCCAGTAGAGGCTGGTAGCCCTTCCTAACAGAACAAGTTACCCATACATTGTTGTCTGACATCTCTGCCCTACAAAGGCAAAAGACCTTAAAGGGTCATGAAACCCTAAACCAAAATTTCTGAGATTTTAACAGAGGTATGTGTGTTGAACACCATTGAAGACAATGTTAGCATCTGTTTTAATAGTAGGGGGAAAATGGTTAAATTTTAGTTTTTATATGCTATTTTCGTCTTCCGGGTTTAAAATCTTCATTGTGTCCACGTCACAGGCTGTGACGTGGCAGAGCACTATAGTACTTTGATGACTCATCGGTGTCTCATAATTATTAATGAGACTGAGTTTTTTATCCAATGAGAAGACACTTTCTCTTAATTATTCATGACACCACGTGGAACTTTCCAATGACAGACATGTCAAACTATGATATCGCGTAGTAGATGAGAGAGGTAATGATGGGACGCGCGTTTGTTTTCGTGGTGCAAAAGTTCCAGTGCATCTTTCCCCGCGATGCTGCCCGGGATGGACTCTGACTGCGGGCGGCTGGTTGGCCATCAACCACGGACACATCTAAACTATGTGTGTGTGTAACAACCATTCAACGGGAGAATGGTGGACTTGTACGCCAATGCAGGTTTCGTCTTGCGAGTGATGCGGTCCCGAGGACTTTTCTATCGCTTCAGAGGTGTGTGTGTCTAAAATGTAACCCTGACCGTTTTACTTGCCTTCTGTTAAATCACTCGTTATTAAAATTTAGATATTTCGATAATACCTCAATTGTATGGAACGTATGCTTAATTTATGCAAATTTCTATGTCACTGTACATCTTTATTATGTGGGTTTAGGGGGCGCGTAGATCTAGGATATGTAGGCTACTGAACGGTTTTTTTTTTAAGCGATTTTTTTATTTTCAAATATATGCATTTATAGTGTGTATATAAACAAATATATATTTTATAATGACATAATTATACATATAGATGTGCATTCATATGTTTTAAATACAATTATAAGGTGTCAGTGTATTTAATTAGACTATAACTTTGCCAGCTATAAAAAAATCTAGCATTTCCTCACGTTTTACCACTGATTTTTAGTGACAGTCGATGACAGTTTCCCCCCCTCCCCTCTCCCCTGCAGTGCCATACCACACCCACTCATTTTTAGTGACAGTCGATGACAGTTTCCCCCCCTCCCCTCTCCCCTGCAGTGCCATACCACACCCACTCTCCTCCCTTCTTCTCACAGCCACCACGCCCAATTAAGTTGCATTTTTTTAAAAAGATTGTGAGCTAGACTTGAGCTGAAAGAGGGGGGTGTCGTGACCCTTTAAGTCGCTAGAGTGTGGAACTGAGAAAAATGACTTTAAAGATTTTTAGTTGTCCCGCCAAATGAATTATAGGTAGGACACTGGAAATCTGGCAAATAGATGTTTTAGTAATGAAAATTACATACATAAAAAAATCTTGAGCTCAAACTTGACTTTTGACCACTATTTTAAAGTTACTGTACTCTGCCTTTGTATTGTCAGCAAAAAGTGAGAAGTCATGCCAAGGCAAAAGGCAGTAACTTCCACATTATCAATATTTGGTTGCTGATCACCATTAACAAAATCATTATATTAACACCTGTATAAAATCTAGTGATCATGGCATTTATTTTGTATGATTTACAATTATTTATAGCCATCTACTTATTGCTATCCTGTGCTTTGGTTGCATTCTGATGGCATTATTAATACATTTGACATGACAAAATACCTATTTTTTACAGTCTATGCAAAATACCTCCATAAATATATTAGTCCAGCTTTGGCTCGACCGCGTTTAGGGTGGGGCTGAAGTTTTGGAACTCTGCCAGCTAGATGCATGAGTGCTTCAACCAGGTCCAGTACCGAACTGAGTGAGGCGGGGCTTTAATTCTTGGTTGTATTCATCTGATACGGCAATAACGTTTTTCTGTCAACTCTGCATAATCCTTCACGATTGATATCGCACGTTTGTCGATGGAGCGGTTTCAGACCATATAAATGTTCTGACTGCAATTATGCAGGACAAAGCTCTGAGGACATCAGAAGTTAGAGGGACTGATGGCAGCTGTACAAAGTACACAGGCTACACCGTAATTTTAATTTTAATGGACATTAAAACAAAGGCAGATAACCGTACAATCTGGTAGGTAGCATTATTTGATTGAACACCGGCACAGTAACTTCATATTGACGCACGGCTAAACAAAGGCAGAGCACCGTAACTCAATTTGAGCGTTCCAAAACAAAGCCAAAGAGCGGTAACTGATGTTACGGTGTTCTGCCTTTGTTTCTCATGGGCTTTTGGAAGTTACTGTTAAGACAACTCATTATTTTCTCGAAAAAACAACGGAATTGATTCAAGATACTCATCCACATGATAAAGGAGGTCTTGAATGTGCCAAAAATATAAATAACTCATTTTCGACCAAAAACGAAGTTACGGTCTTTTGCCTTTGTGTGGAGACCGTTCGGTCTCCCTTTTATACTACGCCATTTGGCCATTACTGCCCTGCATCAGTGGAACTCAATAAATTGTTCACCGCCTCAAGTCGACTTGCTTGTGCAGTCCCCCTTCTGCAGACTTCAAAGCCCCATCTGGCCACAGGCCGACCGGCCCTATTGCTCCGCCTTTTTACAACCCTTTTAGACTTTTCTTGCAAAGTTATTTAATAAAGGAAATCTCATTGTTTTAAATGATCTCCTTCTTGTCCTGGTTTTTTGTCGGGTGGGATACGTGGTGCTCCCTTGGGGGGAGAGAAGAGTCAGTGGCGGAAAGCGCCCCCTGCCTGTGACACGAGCTCTACAGCAGACTTCTTCCCGACAGTCAAAGCGGCGTTACGTCACGAAAGTGCGGACTCATAGGAAGACCACAATGCTTAGGGTGCCATTTTGGGACAGAGCCTTGGTCCCACTTCTGTTTTATATAAAGAACATTGATCTGATGTTGTATTATGCTCAATGCTCAATTTTGGATTTTACTGGATCACAAAAGACCGTTGTGTTGACCGTTATTACCATCATGCCTCGTCACACTGTTTTATTAAGGGTGGTGTCTTGCTTCTCTGTAACTTTTACTCTTTGAGTGTGTGTCTGAAACTGATTAAATACAATGTATGTGGGACCAGAAATGAGGAAGCTGCGACATGCAGAAATGACACGTTTTGCACACCTCACTCAAACTACAGAAGCAGGAAACAGGAAACTGTTCAGTTCAGGGAAAGAGAAACTGAAGTGAAGTTGAACTGTTGTGTGTTTGCATCTCTGTATTTATGCAGTAAAATGGCAGAAGCCAGAATTACTCAGGATGAGTTCCTGTGTTCAGTGTGTCTGGATCTCCTGAAGGATCCAGTGACCATTCCCTGTGGACACAGTTTCTGTAAGAGCTGTATTACAGGCTGCTGGGATCAGGAGGATCAGATGAGAGTCTACAGCTGCCCTCAGTGCAGACAGACCTTCAGTCCAAGACCTGCTTTAGCTAAAAACACCATACTGGCTGAAGTGCTGGAGAAACTGAAGACTAAACTTTCTGCTGACTGTTACGCTGGAGCTGGAGATGTGCAGTGTGACGCCTGTAATGGAAGAAAACGCAAAGCCATCAAGTCCTGTCTGGGGTGTCTGAACTCTTACTGTCTGAATCACCTTGAACAACACGAGAGTTTCTTTAAAAGAAAGAGACACAATCTGACTGATGCCACTGGACGACTGCAGGAGATGATCTGCCAGAAACACCACAAGCTCCTCGAGGTTTTCTGCCGTACTGACCTGAAGTTTATATGTCTGCTGTGTACGATGGAAGAACATAAAAACCACGACACTGTATCAGCAGCAGCACAGAGGACAGAGAAACAGGTATGAACTTAAATGAGTCTCATAATACTAATTTACAGGCTCATAATTTTGTTTATGGGTCTACTAAAATACATTTACATATTTAATGTCTGTTTTCACCCTCTGTCTGAACACTGTTTTAGTTTCAGTTTCTTTAAAACCCGCCTAAAATCCCCCCCCAGTCTGTTGTGATTGGTCTAATGCTTACAGTTAAGCATAAAGGAAATCCATACAACCGCAAAGGCAGTAATCTATGTCTGAATTGATGATTTAAAAAAAACAAATTCATGTTTATTCATGTGACATGCATGAGCCAGTGAGGTTTGATGTTATTGATGTGTCAGCATATTTTTATTTAGGCTTTAAAAACAGACATTCTTCAGAATATCTTCTTTTGTTTTATGAAATTTAAAATTTGGAAAGACACGAGGGTGAGTCAAAAATGGAAGAAGAGCATTGGTGCAGTTTAAAGATTTTTAACCCCTCAGTCTCACCACTTCACAGATATTGGATTCATATCTGTTTACCTGATGATTTCTGTGATGTTTCTCCTGTCATTGGTTTGTCCTTTAGCACCAGCTGAAGGAGACGCAGAGGTCGTTCCAGCAGAGGATCCAGCAGAGAGAGAAAGATCTTCAGCAGCTGAGAGAGGCTGTGGTGTCTCATAAGGTGAGTCTGGAGAAGTTTGAGAAGTCTCAGTCAGGACTCACTGAAGCTCACTGTGTGATTGTGATGTGTGTGTAACAGCGCTCTGCACAGACAGCAGTGGAGGACAGTGAGAGGATCTTCACTGAGCTCATCCGCTCCATTAAGAGAAAGCGCTCTGAGGCGACACAGCGGATCAGAGATCAGGAAAAGACTGCAGTGAGTCGAGCTGAAGGACGACTGGAGCGACTGGAGCAGGAGATCAATGATCTGAGGAGGAGAGACGCTGTGCTGGAGCAGCTTTCACACACACAGGATCACATCCATTTCCTGCAGGTAACAGAGATCTAGAAGAACAGGGTCATAGTGGACTTGAGCAAGAGACTCACAGAGAAACATTTCATGAGAGCTGAATGAGCCATTGACTGAAGTGTTTATCTGTGTATTCGGTTATTATATAATCATTCAGTCAAACTCTCATCTGATCAACTTCTTTTGAAAGTTATATTGAGCTTCCAGACAGCAACAGCTCAAAACTTCACTAAGATTTAAACTTTTTTTTTTACAACAATGTGAAATCCATGAACATGATGGTCCCAGTTTCACACAGATTTCCCATCATCTCTTTACTTATCATTTTTCAATCTTTTGTTTACCAAAAATCAGATAACCTTCAAACCTGCTAAAACCAGTAATGAATTAGACAGTGAAGTCCTCAAACAGGAAGTGAGGCTGTATATTATTGTGGCATAACGAGGGCGCTCTCATATACAGAGATATATCAAGTAGTGATTACGCCACCCCATTGAATTAGCTGGGGAAACACCAATTAAGGGCACACAAGTTCGATCTCCTTCCCACAATCACCAAACAATGAGGCGTGGATATGTACAAAATAGATATTTTGTTAAGTGATCACAAATAGTTTACCACTGGTAGCAATAAAATACTAGTGGTGGCCAATAAGGCCACTGATTTATATATGAGCAGGTTGATCAAACAAAGAAAAAGAAAAGCAAGATCTGAGCTGGGGTGCACCAGTAGTAGTGAGTAACCCCTGCAAGAAAACCTACACCGCACACTCTTGGAAGAGGAGAATTTCCATGAACCCTCCAAAGATAGCCTGCCCGTTCTGGGTCACTCCTGCTCCTGAAAAAGAAAGAGAAGGAAACAAAGCAATAAGTAACAAAATCATGAGTTAATAGAATGAGCTATCTGTAAACGGCACTTCACCACATTAGCAATTGCAAAACCTGACCTTATATATTAACAAAACCTGACCTTGGGATCGTGTCCTAAGAGTCCATGTGAATTTCAGTCACTAACTGCTCACAAGTTATAAATAAAGGTCAGTCTACTCAATTCCTTTGAACTTCTTTTCCTGATCAAATCTACTCAATTCTGCCATGTGACTCCATTGATGCACTTGATCTGTTACATTTATGTTATTGCCAGTTGTTTGATCTTCTAAGAGTTTTCCAAAAAGTTCAGATATAGTGTAAGTGTCAAACACTAGAACTTGTAGCTGTAACATGATATAATGAATATGAGAAGAATGAAGCTGATGCTGTGAAAGTGCTGGATTGAGAAGAGTTACTAAAGATCAACAAGAGCCGCACAAATCTGACAGTAGTGCAGGTTATTGATGAAGTGTGGAGGTGATGAGTTTTAATTTCTGTTTTCTGTAGAGTTTCCAGTCTCTCTCAGCTCCTCCTGAATCTACAGACGGAAATGACAATCCTTTCAGTCCTCTCTCCTCTTTTGATGGCGTGAGAGAATCTGTCCGTCAGCTGAGAGACAAACTGGAGGATTTCTGCAAAGAGGAGCTGAAGAAGATCTCTGACAGAGGTAAAGTCCTGGAGATTCTGCTCTCAGAAATGATCCTCCATCATCTCATTTCATGTAGAAGATCATATTAGAAATGTCCTAGGAACTGATGCAGGAATCATTTTCTCTTGACATGATTATCACACTCTTCATGTCTGTTGATTTCCACAGTCACTTCCACCAACATTGTTCCCAGAACCAGGAACGACTTCCTACAATGTAAGTCACTAAGAAATCAAGCAGAGAAACTCACTGAGTGTGTTCATGTTCTTCCTGTAGAAGATGAAAGAAAACATGACAGAAGAGATGATCAAGTAAATGATTTGCACAGAATATCTGGTAAACTGTACTGAGACACTGCTGATATATTGAACATGAAGAGTTCAGCTACATTTAAAGCTCAGACAGATTCATAATTCCTGATTCTGACGTGTTTTATCTCCATCAGATTCTCATCAGCTCACTCTGGATCTGAACACAGTGAATAAACGCCTCCGTCTGTCTGAGGAGAACAGAGAGATTAGATTCACTTACACAGAGGAGTCGTATCCTGATCATCCAGACAGATTTGATATGTGTCCTCAGGTGTTGTGTAGAGAGAGTGTGTGTGGACGCTGTTACTGGGAGATTGAGTGGAGTGGGAGAAGTGTGTTAATATCAGTGTCATATAAGAGCATCAGCAGGAAGGGAGACAATGAAGAGTGTTTGTTTGGATATAATGATCAGTCCTGGAGTTTGATCTGCTCTCCCTCCAGTTATTCATTCAAACACTAGGGATGGGACGGTATGGAAATTTAATATCACGATTATAGTGACCAAAATTATCACGATTATCAATAATATCACGGTTTTGTTAAAACGAGATGAAAGTGTTTAAAAAGAGTTGATGCTCACACTTAAGACATTTTTACATGTTTTATATTTGAAAATCAACAAACAACAACTAAAACAAGCAGCTCTATACACTTTTTAAGGCATTTCCTTCCTTATAATGACGGTTGTCAATAGCAACGCATTATAACACAGCGCACATCCATTGTAACGGCCACCTAGTGTTAAGTAGTGTTCATGACATGAATGTTGATGTGCCTTTAAGATAACTTCTTCTATGGCGTACGTTATTGCATGCATGCTGTTTTTATGTGAGCGCGCACGCACATTGAGAGTGAGAATGCTCGCGCAAAGAGGAAGATGACCTCTACTGCTGACCGTTGTTTTATTATAATGTGTTTACTTCCCCTTTGATTTGTCGCGTGTTTTAGAGTGTTTTCTTTTCCCTTTTAACATTCGCTCTTCGACATGTATGAAGAGTGTGCTTAACTGAGAGAAAACATCTATAAAAGTCTCGTTGAACTACCAGTTCATTTGCACTGTCATGTATTCTTCATCTGGGCAGACTTCAAACTCTCTGACAGACGTTACAACATGTATCACAACGGACGCGCTTTCTCGTTTCATTCAAATAGGCTACAACTTGCCGTCTTGCGTCTCCGTTTTTAATTGTATTGAAAATTAAATCAGAGTTGATTTATTGTTTACAGAGTTTGATAATATTGTTGTGATCATTTTGTCTGAACGATTGTTTTGTACGCTGTAATAATGGATTTATAAACAGATAAGATTTAAAACATTTATCTCAATTCAATGTCCCCGTAATTATGTGGTAAAACGTGTATAATGAATAAATTATTATCCCTTAAATGTCACTCTTAATAGTCTTGTTTGAACTTGTTTATTATTTGTCTTTGGCTAAGCCTGCTGCGAACTTTTCTTTGCGGAAGCTTCACGTTTAGGCTATTTCAAGTGATTGATATAAAATAATTCAACTTAAAACAACATTTTATGCCCAATTATTGCCCAGACGTAGTTTTGGTATTAAGGTCAAAGTTAACTTGCCTTGCATTCGCTATACAACAGTCGGTGATGGTCACACAAGACGACTCGGCAGATCTGAAGTTTCCCACTATTGCAGCGACTTCTTGTGCATGTTCTGCTGACATGGTGACCATCCTCGATTAAGTTTCCCTCAGGACTTTTGTTAAAGCCAAAATATGACCACACCTCAGAATTGATTATTTTAAAAGGCTGAAAAATCTCCCGAGCACGGTCACTGCCTTCCGCAATTCCTTCTTGAATAAAAAATAACATTGCGCGCTGCCGCTGCGTCAGACTGTTGCTGGCTGAACAGGACATAAAATCACGATAATCAAACACGGTTTTAATGATAATTAAATTTTAAACGATATTACTAACCGTCAGTACATTTTATCGTGGTTTATCGTGAAACCGGTAATCGTCCCATCCCTATCAAACACAATAAGATAGAGACTGAACTCCCTGTAAAGCCCATCAACAGTAGAACAGGAGTGTATGAGGATCAGAGTAGAATAGGAGTGTGTGTGGATCACAGTGCAGGAACTCTGTCCTTCTACAGCGTCTCTGACACAATGAGGCTCATCCACACAGTCCAGACCACATTCACTCACACACTCTATCCTGGGTTTACTGTTTATTATGGATCATCAGTGAAACTGTTTTGATGAATCAGAATAGATTGATGAGAGATTCTACCCATAATGCTTTGAGTTGCATGATAAATCAGTAGCAAGAGTATCAAACTGTTGTATTACAAATTTAATGTTTAATTTAGGTTCCACTACAATAGTATATAAACTAAGAAAGATTAGTAGACTGATTTTAGCATTTGAGGTATAAATTATGATTATTGAGTTTCCAGCAAGAGATTCCTGCCAGACCTGTTTTTTTCTATTGTAAGTTAAATGAGTCGGATTACTGAGACTCTCACCTTTTGTCTTTAATGGCTCTTGGAGCCCCAGCCCCAGTCGTTTGAATAGTTATGCTGATTGGATTAGGATTGGTAACACTCTGGAGTCTAGGGCGGGTTCCTAAACCTGTATACTTCATTTACAAGCTTTGTTCAACCTCAATGTAAATCCCTCCCCCTATATGTATATAAATTACAAAAGGAAACGCTCCTTAGTCAGAGTAGTTGGATGACTACAGCAACGCACAGTGAAGTCCTCAATAAAGAATAACTTCTGCTTGAAAGATATCCCAACGTCTCCTGGTCTCTGCTTTGACGAAGGAAAAGTTTCCAACAAACTCATTTTCACTGAAGGCCACTTTAGCATTATGGCTGCCCTGAAAGGGCCGGTTGTAACTGTAAAGGTGGGCGTACACGGTGAGAGTTCGGACACTCGCCAGATCGTGAGATATTGCACACATTACGAGTCAGTTAACTTGACAATCACGTCAAAGCTACACGGCACGACTGTCCTGCACGAATTCTATCCCGAGCCGGCGGCAATCACGTAAGCTTTCGCGTTAAACACAGAGACCGGAGCTTTCAGTGTTGCAGGCAACTATAGCTTCAGATAGAAAAATGACATAAATGTGTGTGCAAATAATGTGTGTGTGTGTGTGTGTGACAGTGTATGCGCACGCTGTATGGTTGCTGCCACTGAGTATAGCCCCATCGATCTAGCCTGTGACGTGGTTGTGTATGATTTAGCAATAGGGGACAGCCTATACACTGGTGAAAATCAGGCCTCGGCTCGATCTCGGCTCGGCTCGTAATTCCTCTCACACGTTGCGAGCTGCGACCATGCGAGCATCTCCGATTTACACTCGATTTTTCCCGAGTGAAAAAAATTGCCTGCGAGCTTGTAAAACAGCAAAAACCTTAAGACTGTCAAAATGTTACTACTCCTTAACATATAGTTAAATAACTGTCTCTTTATTTCATTATTACTTGAGTTACAAATATTGTATATGCATTTGCATAGATGTAAAAATATGTTATTGCTCTGTTATTTTAACATAAATCCATATCAGGTTAAGAAACCCACATTAATTTAAAGAATCTGAATTTAGAAAAAATTAAGACATAATCACACTTTTATTTCAAGTAACACAAAAATTGGACAGAAAATAGGCCTATATTAAAATAATATTAAATATGAATATATTAATATCAATACATTATTCTTCATTCAGTTCTTTGCTGCAGAATCAGATTTAGCAGATTTATTTTTTGACCTATTATCAAAAATAAAGTAGTCCTACAAAGCTATTATCAGAGCATGTGAGCAGATAGCAGGGAGAGGACCAGTGAACAAGAGTCTAGTGTCATTTTACCAGTGTTGCCCAGTATTGCTATACACATGTTACAGCTATTCAGTACATATACAGTAGGGCTATTCCACACAGAAACAAATCCAGAGAAATTTCATGTTGGCGGACTTTGCCTTTCCGGTGAGCGTGAACGGTATGCGTTTGAGTTGTGAGCAACTGAGCAGAGCACGCAACACAAACACACACACACACACACGGAGGTTGCAGCGGAACATTGAGCGTTCAAGCGCTGTGAACACGGAGCGGAGAGCAGTGTCTGTGGGCAGTAGATTATTTGTCAGTACCTGCTCTCTTCTTATCTCTATCAGTCTTTCTTTTTCTCTCAGTCTCTTTATCTTGCCTTATCTCTTCTCGTAAGCTTTGACTGATTGTATTTTCATTTTTGTAGATATCATTTTTGTCTGTGGCAGTGTAGAAAGCAAACATAGGGTCAACTGATATTGATGTGTTTAATGAATAATTTTCTTAGAAAAGTTAATTTACTGAAGGCTACCAGGAAAGCTAACTAAATTTATTAAATTCATTCACAATATGTACACATTCATTATTAATCTTATGCCCATTATAATAAAAAATGGCTTTATTAAGGTTTCTTGTCCTCTCATATACAGTTACTTAAATTAATTACATGTACATGAATGATGTAAATTGTATTGGCCTAGTTTCAATTCAAAATGGTGAAATTTTTCAAAAGTGTATTAGTTTGTCTCATTATTTTTGTTGGTCATTTAACATTTCGATCTTAAAACAGCTGTCAATAATGAAATGTTTAATTTAGCTACTTGCATCTTATCTCGCACTTTATGACCATTAACAAATTATCTTGATGCTGTGGAATATCCTTGCAGCACTAAAGTCGAGTTAATACTGTATTTGGCAATTATTTCACAACCTTTATTACGTACACCTCTGTCCAGACCTCGGTGACCTCATAGCTGGCTACAGCCATGGTTGTAGCACATTCCTAGTAACCAGACTTGACTTACTACAGGTGAATAATGCAAATTCAAATGCCCCCCCTTGTCGCCGGCCCTGGTTTGACACGTGTTATAGAGTCTCTCTAGAGTTATATATTCTCTTCATTACATTAATACTACAGCTGAACTTCTGTCAGTGAAATAACATGTCAGAATAAATGTTTATAATGAATTATCATATAGACAGGAAGATCAGTGTGTGTTTGTGAGTCACAAAGTGTGTATCTGTGTTTTTCTCAAGCTGTTTGTGTTGATGGAAATGAGTCATTCAGTTCTTATTGAAATATATAAACCCAAATCATCTGTTCATACTGTAAACCCTTGATCAGTGAAAGTATGAGCACAGTTATTCTGAACTAATCCAGTTAACTTTAAAGTGCCCCTATTATGCTATTATAAAGGCTCCTAATGTTGTTTTGGGGGTCTCCTTCAACAGATTTACATGCATCAAAGGTAAAAAAACAGTTTAATTTTATCATAATATACAATGCACATCACTATATTGTTCAATGATTGTCAAACGACTTGATGGATGAATCAGTCTCTCTATATCCCTCCTTTCCATGAGCCTGCTCTGCTCTGATTGGGAGGATGGCCCCGTCTACTGTGTACAGCGCGAGTCGTAAACAATAACGCCTATTACCATAACTGAACTTCAGCTGTTCGTCCTGAGGCTTCCTAAAGCTGAGCGATTGAACTGTAAAGACAGTAATGAACGATGACGTCGATTTTACCATTTACCATATCAGTCTGAGCTTGAGTCCGATGAAACATTTGAAGAACTAGTCATTCAACACGAACCTCCATCGCAAGCATGACTTGAGCAGGATGTTTCTCAGTGATACATTACTCAGTTTGAGGTACATTATGAGATGTTGCAACTGTAATTCCTCACTATCAGCATTAACAAGTGTATGTTCATAAACAAACCAATATTATTATGTATTATTCTAATTCATTGTGGTGCACATGTGGGAACAATAACAGTGCATACATTAGCCGAACACTAACGTGAATGACTGATGTAACAAACATTTGCAAAACAAATCTTGCTCCATCCTTTATCTATACTTAAAGTTGAAAGAGCGACAGACGATCTGCATTAATAGACAGTTTTAGGTAACAGTGGCCCACAGCTGATAAGCAGAAGTATTTCAGTAAGACAGCAATAACGCAAGTTAACCGGAGACCTAAACAATTTTAAACACAAAACTAAGTATTTTGAACACCCAGTATAAAATATATACATCAATAATTAATCATACTTACAGGTTGTGATTCTGAGGAGCAATCTGGTCCAAATAAAGTAGTTGAATGTGAGATTTGAGGAGCAGTTGTTAGTAAAATTATGTTTAAGGGGGGGTCAACTTGTTCAGGGGCGGACAACGTACAACAGGTGCGCATTAAATGCAAATGTATCCTCTAGTGATGTAGAACCATAAAGCAGTGGGATTCAAAAACAACAACTCGTATTTGCGGTTCAGAGTCGATTCTTTCTTTTGGGAGACAATGGGTCTCATTCATGAAACACGAGCAGAACGAATGTTTGTGTAAATCGTGTGTAAAGTGGTTCTGGCGTAAATTTTCGGATTCATTAAAATGTTCGTATTTTCCAAATGTTAGTTGGTACGAAAGAAATCTACACCTGCTCCCAGCCACGTGTAAATAGTGCGTTCAACATCCGAACGTTTTGCTCATTAATAAGGCTGCATTTTAATTCACCTTAATCGGGTACATATTTACACAGCATTTTGAAAAAATATTATATATAGTAATTACATACGGTTTTTCTTTTTACTTTTATTATGAGAGCCAGTAATAGCATCTGCAAACGGAACACAAGTCTGCAAGTCAAAAGTTTTGCAGTCAAACTTCATGTCGAACCATTTTCTTTTCACTTCTGGGACTGTTCGATTAACAGATGAAACTCCACTTAACAGATGAAACTGCATCTGTAATATGCTGCCAAGCTTCCTTTTTTTTAGGACCTGATACACCACTCTGTACGCTTGAAAATAAAATGTGGCGTTTTGAATGAACTTCTGATAATACAACTTAAATTTCTGCATCTGAGAAATTTCTCTTTTTCATTCGCTTTTGAGAAGACATGTTGAAATCCTTCGTTTGGTGTCATAATATGATGCTCATATATAGTTGTCAGTCGGATTTAATGGGCGGGATTTATGGTAATTGAGAATGAGCGTGCACGCGCGTCCCATTTACGACTGATTGGAATTAATTAACACATACACACGTTTCACTATCACATCTGACGTTTACGAAGTATTTGTGAATCAGGAGAAGAGTTTTCGGGAAGGTCTCTTTACGCGCAAATCACTCATATTTACTCGTATATTTATGAATGTTTCATGAATGAGACCCAATAACTTTATTTATTGTGCACTTTTGACTTTACAACTTTGCAGAACATTTACATTCACAAACAGATATATTACACACTGCATGAAAGGGAATATTTAAAAAAAAAAAAAAAAAAACTTTAAATAAACCTCCTGAACAGGATTGAATTTACAGATATGATGCTCTGATAACGCTAAGATAAAATAAAACAACAACAAGGATCGAGTCAAATCATCATCAGTTCAATCCAGATAAATCAGAAATATATTATGTATGAAAGAAGGAAAACTGTAACCTGACCCATGTGATCTATATGATGACCTTTGACCTTCCTGAAAGATGAGCCAAACCCACTCAATTATGATCTCTGCCAGTATTTCTACATGTTAAAGGAACCTTCTGTACTTGAAAAACAGAATATTTCAGTCTTTGATCTGTCCTATTGTTTGTGATTTGCTTCTTTGTTCTTATTTTTAATAACAAAAATTAAATAACCAAAATATCTATATTGTGAAATATTGTTATTGTTTTTATTGTTTTAATTAAAATGTCTTATATCTTGAATTTTAATTTTGGTCAAATCACCCTACCCAAAATGACACATAATATGAACTCTGCTTCATTCATTCATACACCGTTTTTAACGTGTGTTTTTTTTTTTTTTTTTTTACTTATAAACCACATTTGTAGCTACTTGAATATTAATACTGTAATATCTGGTAGAGCTGTGATACGTCCACTCCATAACACATGAAAATATATGGTTATACAGTCCCTCCAGGATTTCGTGATTTTTTTCTTTGTGATTTTTGTGAGCAAATGTACTGATTTTGTGGTGGTAATTTCCAGACATTTGTAAAAAAAAACTTGCAATGTTTTTGTTTTTGTTTTTTTTTATAAAACAAATATATTTTCTATAGCTGTACATCTCCGGCAACTGATCCCCATAGTCCTTGGTCATCCCTGGCTGGTGCAGCACAATCCCAGGGTTGACTGGGGCCACAATTCTGTTTTGGCTTGGAGCAATCAATGCTATGCATCTTGTCTAGTGTCTGCTTGTTCTTCTGTGTCTGGTTTTGTCTTGCAGGAGGAGTTGGTGAATTTGTCAAACGTGACCGCAGAGTACCTTGACCTGAAGGAAGTGTTCAGTAAGTCCCGGGCTGCTTCTCTTCCTCCGCATCGTCCCCATGACAGTGCTATAGATTTACTCCCAGGTAAGTCTCCGCCTAAGGGCAAATTATACTCGCTTTCTTCTCCAGAAAGGGAGGCCATGGAGAAATACATTTCTGATTCTCTAGCAGCTGGGTTCATCTGTTATTCCTCTTCTCCAGTGGGGGCGGGGTTCTTTTTTGTGGGGGAAAAGGATGGTTCTCTGCGACTGTGTATTGATTACCGAGGGCTGAACATCACCACGGTAAAGAATACTTACCCTTTGCCGTTGATGTCTTCAGCCTTCGAGCGGTTGCAGGGAGCATCAGTCTTCACAAAATTGGATTTACACAATGCTTATCATTTGGTTCGCATAAGGGAGGGGGATGAGTGGAAACCCGCTTTCAACACCCCCAGGGGGCACTTTGAATATTTGGTCATGCCTTTTGGTCTGTCCAACGCCCCTGCAGTTTTCCAGGCACTCGTCAATGACATACTGAGAAATATGGTTGATCAATTCATATATGTCTACCTGGATGACATATTGATATTTTCATCCTCTCTCCAGGAACACGTTCAGCACGTCAGACGAGTGCTCCAGAGGTTGCTAGAGAATAGGCTTTTTGTCAAGGCGGAGAAATGCGCTTTTCATGCAGTCTGTTCCTTTCCTAGGGTACATCATCTCGTCGGAGGGAGTGCGCATGGATCCTGACAAGGTTAAGGCTGTGGTAGATTGGCCAAGTCCAGATTCCCGTAAGGCCCTACAGAGGTTTCTGGGGTTCGCCAATTTCTGTCAGTGTTTTATTCGCAATTTCAGCCAACTAGCGCGCGCCTCTGACTGCCTTGACCTCGTCCAGAACGACATTCAGGTGGTCTGGTGCAGCCGATGCTGCATTTTCCAAACTTAAGAGCCGCTTTGTTTCGTCTCCCATTCTGATAGCCCCTGATCCGTCACGTCATTTTGTGGTAGTCGACGCGTCAGAGGTGGGGGTAGGTGCGGTTCTTTCCCAGCGCTCTTCCACGGACGACAATATGCATCCTTGCGTGTTTTTCTCCTATCGTTTATCATCCACCGAATGTAACTATGACACTGGTAATAGAGAGTTATTGGCAGTCAAGTTAGCGTTGGAGGAGTGGCGTCATTGGTTAGAAGGGTCAGGGAACCTTCGTTTGGACCGATCACAAGAACCTGGAATATGTTAGATCCACCAAAAGACTCAACTCCGGGCAAGGATTTTTTTCTTTCGTATTGTCCGGTTTTGGGTTCTGGGAAAGTTACGGTCCAGAGAAGAGAAGTTGGGTTCCTGGGTTTCCTTAAGAGACATTCTGGATTGTTCTTTTATTGATGATTACAATCAACGGGTAAGTTCTTCTGGGAGCGCCTGGTCAGGTACCCCTGTCACTGTTCACGAATTCACTGACTCTTTCTCTCTCCGTGTATGTGTGTGCGTGTGGTTGCTGATCACCACTTATCTGATCATCGGCGCCAGCTGCATCTGATCAGTTGTGCCTATTTATACTCACTGTCATTCGCTTTGTGTTTGTCAGATCGATGTTCCCGGTGTTTGTCTAGTCTCCTGGCTGTCTCTGAGTTTCGAGTTGGATTATTTTGGATCTTTCTGATTGCTCTGCCTTCTTCCACGGAGGATTCCAGGTCGCTCCTTCACCTTCCACGGAGGATCGGGTTGCCCATTCGCATCCCTGCGCTGCCAAGAGAGACTGTTTCCCGGCACCTTTCTTTATCTGACCCATTACGGCTACTCTCACTTTGTTATCAATAAACTCCTTTGTTCCTCTGTCTTACTGGGCGTGACAATAACAGTGTAATAAACGTATTGGCATGAAATGAATGAGGCAATCAAATGTGTGTAAATCAATTTTTTGATCATAGTAAGCAGG
Organism: Abramis brama; assembly: GCF_963993115.1. NCBI lineage: Eukaryota > Metazoa > Chordata > Actinopteri > Cypriniformes > Leuciscidae > Abramis > Abramis brama. Next base: position 16,496,385 of record NC_139966.1, read on the forward strand.
AGGGTCAATATTATTATTCTAAAACTGGAAAGTGGCTGGGTTTAACTGAGCAGAGGACCATTAATTTGCTTGTGTAACAAGAAAAAGATGTAGAGGATATACTTGGCTTTTATATTTAAAGGGTCATTTCACCCGTGGAGACATGAATGTGTATTGAAAGTGGGTCATTTATGTAGAAGAAATGTGAAATTATTTTTGAATTTGGAGCTTTCTAGACTGAGAAAAGCCAGAAAATGTATTTTTGGCTTATGTGGATGAAAGACAACAACTTCCAGAATGCACTTGCTTCGCTGCCCTACAAGGCCACTCCCAAGCCACGCCTACCGGTAAGACAGCGCAGTTGAAAACAAAAACATCAAGGCAAGGCTAGGCTACGAGTGAGTCTCCGTGACGAGTTTGCCCAAAATGTCCGGGATTCGGCTTTTGCGTTCTACAGTCGCCATTCATCATGTTTACTGTGGCGAGCAGGATGAGGCTGAGGGGCGCGGGAGAACGGCGCGAGGCCGGTGGCGTGATTACTGACGACCGACACCTGTGAGGCACTGTTCTCGTATCTCGCACGGAGGAGCAGGTATTTTCTTAGCAATGGTAAAACACACATCAACCGATCACGCCACCGGCCTCGCGTCTTTCAACCGATCACGCCACCGGCCTTGCGTCTTTCAACCGATCACGCCACCGGCCTCGCGTCTTTCTCCCACGGCGCTAGCCTCGTCCTGCTCCCTGTATTACTGTGATTACTGATGAGCGCGCCTGTGAGATGCACCGGTCTCACGGGCTATCTCTCACGGAGGTGCGGGTATTTTCTTAGCAATGTTAAAACGCAAATCAACCGATCACTTGTTTAGCATTCATGTAAACATTACATTCAGATTCACCAATCGGGGTGAATTCAGTTAGATTGAAACAAAAGGTGAGCATGTAAACAATGGATGGCGACCGCAGAAAGCAAAAGCTGAATCCCGGACATTTTTGTCGATCTCGACGGCCGGACATGTCCGGGAAATAGAGTAACCCCTACTACTCAGCTTTCTTCGTCCCTGTTTTCTGCAGGTTTCTGCCGTTGAAATCAAACGCACTCGCACTGATCTGTGATAGGTCTGTTAGCGCATTAGGTCCAACCCCCTATGGGCGGGTTTGAAAGGGTGGATCTAGTGCTTGTAGTCTTAACAGAAATCCCCCCCTCTTACACTTCCTCCTACAATGACGCAAAATGACGATTTTTGCGTCATTGTAGGAGGAAGTGTAAAGAGGTAAATACAGATTTCTCTCGTCTCGGGGGAAAATGAAAAAATGTTGCATGACCATTCAATAGTATGACTGGGTTTCTAACAATGCAAAGCTTAATGCAAATGGGTGAAGTGTCCCTTTAAGAACATTAATTTCTCAACTGTTTTAAGGCTAAGGCTTTTTTTACACCACTTCTCCTGCCTTTGAAACATCTTTTCAAGAAAACTCAAAGAATGCGCATTATGTGTCATAATTTATGTTTCATTTTGTTGTTGTTGTTAGTATTATTATTATTGTTATACTGCCACAGAGAATAATGGGAAATGTAGTTTGGTCACTCATGCCTATCAGCTCATAAACTGGCTAAATCAGTAGTGTTTTCTGGCAAACTTTATTTCTTTTCTTCATTAACAGTACACATAATATGTACACAAACTAAATTGTACTGTCGGAATTCATAAATTTACATTAGCGCGGGAAAGGGGGTGCTGCGGGGGCTGCAGCCCCCCCATCATAGCATCAGCACCCCCTGGTGAGGGGCTGTGGACTAACATAATATTTTACTTAAAAATGTGAAATATTATTATTATTTTTTTTTAAATAGACATAACATACTGTGTTTAATATGGGATTAAGATATAGTGTATAAGATATAAACTAATGATTAATTATTTTAATATTTCGTTGATAAATGACTGCTACTCCTCAGGAAGTGCTTCCGTCACCTGACACTCGTTTGGTCATGGCTAGCAATAAGCAGCAGAAACGAATTTCTGACTTTTTTCCGGGTAACACAGTTAATAAAAGTAAAAATAGTGGGAATTCTTCTCAAACAAAGGATAACAACAACGTCGATGAAACGGCGACTGAACCCTCGCCAAAGACTGACACTGAAACAAACTCGGTTCAGACTAGCGCCATTAGTAGGCCTATGTCAGCATCCGCGAGCAGCGAGGTTTGTGAGCTGGACGTTAACATGGACTCTGCTGAGGTTGGGACACATGATTGGATGGCTGCCAGGGAAGATGACAAGCCCTACTGTGATGGCCGACGACGTGGCCACACAGCAAGGCGGTAACTAAACCACACACACTGACATGCCTTTTTCCCTTTTGTTTGTTTACATGTTGTTTTGGTTGTCCTTTATTACATTTTATAATTAAATCTTTAGTTGCAGATCATCCTATATATTTCATAATAAAGACACACACAGATTTGGTTCATTTTACCCACTTTATTTATAATTTACACTTTTACCATACATGACTAGGTTGGGTGCACACTTTCTAGTTATTAGTGGTATATTGTGTTAACGTTTATTTCTTTTGAGTTTAAGTTACCTACATGTGGAGAGTGGAGGGTTGACGCTGTCTGGGCAAGCGCTGCACTTCTGTGGAGGTCTGTTCTAATAAAGGACCGGCTGGCGTCAGTGGCCGCCATTTTATTCCAGTGGTTGAATCCATGTTGCAGATTAGCTGGGGGGGGTGTAGGGTTGTTTGTTTTATCTGTTTATTTTTGTTTATTATAATTGTTTATGTATATAACTAATTTGTTTATGACCCATTTCTTTATTTTTTGTGGATGAATTATTTTATTCATTCTAACTGTGTTTAATTGATGTTTGTTGTTCCCTATGTGTGTGTAATGGACTAGTCCTTGGTGTATATAAGTTTCCCCATGTGTGGCATTTGGAGGCCATGTTTTCTTTGTTTAGTTTGTTTGTTTGATTACTGTTGTTAGTTTTGATTTTCTTTAGTTTACTATTGTTATGGGTGGTGATGGCGCAATGGATAAGACACATGCCTTTGGTGTGAGAGACCCGGGTTCGAATCCACTGTGAGACACCAATGTGTCTCTGAGCAAGACACTTAACCCCTAGTTGCTCCAGAGGCGTGCGACCTCTGACATATATAGCAATTGTAAGTCGCTTTGGATAAAAGCGTCAGCTAAATGTAAAATGTAAATGTTATGGGCCTAGACCTGACTTTATTTTCAGTCAGTTTTTCAAGTTATTTAATTTGTAACTTTGTTTTTTTTTGCATTTAATAAATAATTTTTGGTTGGAAACCCTGTGTCCTTTGCCCTCGACTGCTTGGTCCCTCACACCTACCAACCCAGGATGAAATTTCCAGGCAGGAGATTTGGTGGGGAAACGTTCGATCGTTCATTTCAATGTGGATGGTTTAACAAATGGAAATGGCTGCATTACATTAGAGAATCTGACTCTGTGATTTGTTTTATATGTACTAAAGCGACGGATAAAGGATTACTGCGCCTCACCAACGACGACAATCAAAGCTCCTTAGTAAAGGCTGGTGGATATAGTAACTGGAAGAAAGCTCGTGAAAAGTTTGCTCAACATGAGTTATCCGAATTGCACTCGGATTCAGTGCGTGCTTTGGAATCCTTAAAATTAACACCAATCAACGCTGTGATCTCGGATATTGCCGCTCGAGACCAGGCTACGGGTAGGACTGTGCTGGAGCTTTTTTCCCGCTCAATCAAGCTCCTGGGCCGAGAAGGGTTGCCACTTAGAGGGCACGCTCACCGAGATGGTGTGCTCTGGCAGTTAATGCTGGAGAGGACACACGCTCTCCCGAAAGAAAGAGAATGGATGTTACGCAGAGACAATTGGATGTCCGGTACAATTCAAAATGAAATTCTCGGGATGTTTGCTCATGCCATACAACGTGAAATCATGTCACAAACTAGCCACTGTTCTTTCTTTGGACTCACAGCAGACGGAACAACCGATATCAGCGCGAGCGAGCAATTTTCATGTTGTTTGCAGTTTGTGGATTCAGATTTAAGGGCACAAAACGTCTTTCTTGGATTTTATAACACCAGTGACTCATCTGCAGAAACATTGTTTTCATGCATCAAAGACATATTTATCCGTTTAAACATACCTCTGGAACATTTGGCAGGATATTGTTTTGATGGTGCGTCCAACATTAGTTAATTGTTGTTGTTTTTTTCGTTGTTTTTTTTTTTTTTTTTTCAGAAATGATCATCCCCGTTCTCAATGGCGTTTTCTCCCTGAAGCCAAGGGACGCCAGGCTTCCCCTATATCTTCCAGCGACAATCACTATTATTGTAAATAAAACATTTTATTTGACTTGTGACTTGGCCTCTCATTGCTTCAGAGAAAATGAAATAATGGTTAAATTTGTCATGCTTTGTTCCGATCAGAATAATGGGCGTTTACTAACATAGCCGCACTCAAGCGCACGACCGCACGTCATGAATAGTTTCTTTTCGTTTTGAATAGTTTGTTTAAAAGTAGACATTTCAAGCTTTCTATAATAGATAGCCTATATTTCTCAAATCTGTGATGCACAAGCTGAGTTTCGGCCCCTCCAGTTCACATGCAATTAAGTGATCGTGCCGGCGCCTTATTACATTGTCTGCTAGTGGTATATATTTGCTTCTTATTTATTAAATACAGGCAATTGGTTGATAATATATTGATCAAAATTAAGATACAATTTATACAAAACGAAAATCTTTTAAACAGAGTCTTTCTACAAAACAAAACTCAATGAAGTGGTCAAAATCATGTCTTACCCACTCCATATCTCCAGACATATTGCACATGATGTATCATATCTTTCTCATGCTGCATTCTCACTTTCATAATCAACATTGATTAAATAAAAAAAAATGACATTAGCCTATTTAAACATAGCCTAAATATGAAACTAAATATGTTGTGGAATCAATGTTTCTAAAATCAATTGTGTGCAACCACTTACTAAACTTTTTTTTTTATTAAATTCAACGAATAATTTTTTTCAGTGAGCATAATGACGTCACATATTTTCCAACCCAGCCCTCAGCCCATCGGATCCTGTTGAAAGCCAAATGGTGTCTGGTGTGAAACGCATTAAATTAGGATTATACCACGGGCTGTTTAAATACTCGATTCTGATTGGCTGGAAGGTGTGCAGTAAAACCGTTTAATGCACAGGTAGTTCCAGTCAGTTTGATTACAGTTTGAAATTAATCCGCTACTATAAACATTGGTAACCATAGTAACACAGTTACACTTGCAAACAGAGTGAGAGACACATATGAAAACGTTTATTTAGGTAGGCTAAATGGATGATTTTTGCATATCGTTTAATTTGTATGGTGAATATGGCAATTTTGAGAAATGGGCCCAGGCACAAGACGAAATAGAAGACTTGGAGAAGACGTTGAATGACAAAAAGCGGCACAAAGAATTAACACCGGCAGAGCTAGATAAGATCGAAGACGACAAAGATGAGGTCAATACGAAAATGACAACTAAATGGGCAGTTAACACTTTCAGTGACTTTTTGCGCCAAAGACAGAACAATTGTGATTTCGAGACCTACTCTGCTTCGCGTCGGGTGGTTCTTCGCCTCTATGTCGTGCATTAAAATCCTTTAATGCATGGCTAGCCGTGAATTATCCCTTACATATACAAGTCATTTCTGTCATGATATTTTCATGTTTTAGAAAGTAATTGAAAATATTATGAAAGTTATAACCATACCTTTTTTTTTCTATTATTCTTAGGATGGCAACCCCCTACAGTCGGCAAGTACCACTCAAACTGAAGTGTGTGGGTAACCGCAGGAGCCAAAAGGCTTTAACTTTTGTCTCTAACAACAATGCAATTGATGTTGGAGCATACAGGGTTACCACACAATCAGTCCTAACAGATGGACAGACATGTTACATCACAATAAGAAACGGAAGTGACCTAGAGTTTGAAGAGGGTGGGTCGTATGTTGTTAAAAATGTCACCTTCTCAAAGAAATATGGCCGGCTGTTACGTCCCTTTTTGATTTTAGATAGGGGTAAGGGAGTATAACATTTAAATAAAGATGTGCGTATAACTTAATATGAAGGACCGGGCAATAAAAGGAAAAAGATCAACTCAAAAACTCTGCTCAAAAGTATTTATTTTACAGAACCTAAAAGTGAAAGAGTGAAGAGAAAATAATATTTACAATATTTACAAACAATGAGAAAACAACAATTAACAATACTAAACAAAAACAAACAAAGGTGAGAAGGCGAGCTCGAGAGATGCCAAATGAAATAAATAAATAAAACAGAACAAACTACCTAGAAGATGAATGCAACTAAACTAACTACCAAACGAAAAATGTAGAAAAGAAAAGTCTTCGGCGTCAAGACGCCCTAACAAAACTACACTAACTACAATATGACAAAAACTTACAGGGTGTGGTACTCTCCTAAACTAGTGTGTCTAATACAATCCAAAATTGTCCTACGTGGTGCGCAATGTATGTCGCGCGACTTACTAACCTGCTCCCTCCTTCCCAGCCTCACATGCACCGTGATGACTGAACTAGGATGAACAGTAAAACAAACAAAAACACTTCACAACCACTATGACAATTGATTAATGCAAACGATAGACACAGAAAATGCAAATGTCAAAGTGAGCAAAAAGCTGGGGACGTGGAAGAGATACGGGTATTTAAGGAAGGTGGTGGAATGTGATTGGATGGGTGAACCGAGACGTCATCATCCTTCAGGAAAACTGACAGGCTGTAGATTGATCCAATCATGGTTCGAATTACGTGGGAGCTGAGCTCCCATAGAGAGAGGATGAGCTCCCATGAAAGCAGTAAAATCATACACCTGTGGGGGTCTCTAAAAATCATCAGCACCATTATTTTAAATTACAAATAAAGCACTTTTTCCTTCAGACTACTGTAGCATGACTTAAAAGATAGGACAAGATGCCAAACACATGGATCTTGCGGGATCTCGGATCGTCATCACACTACGGTACATCCTTATGCTTAAATCAAGTGATAAAAGTGCCGCTGCGATCATTGGCGCGGATACTGTGTTTGTTTGTGGCTCGCGCACAGTCTTCACTCGGGCACGCTTCAATCCGTTGTGGAGACTCTCTATTCGTTCCAGTAAAATTACAAAACAAAATGCACACAAACGTGTCTCTGCCTGATATAGAACCACTTATAAACATAATCGGATTTGATGAAAAAAAAAAAAAAACTGATATGAGTGCAGATTCGAACCCAAAACCGTTTGGCAAATGTTCTACCACTGGACCACTTAAGTATACGGTCGAATTTGACGGATCTATTTCACTCACGTTAAAATTCTGACAAAAAACTAACAGCATATATTAGACCTCATTAAACGACAAATTAAACCAAATGTACTATTTAAATTGAATTGTGTTACCAACGCTTTTTTATTAAATTTGTATTATATTTACAAATTTTTATATTACATTATTAAGCTACCGCGCCTGCTCATAGGCTACTTTTTTTTTAAAAATTTTTTTAAAGAGACCCCCACAAAGATGAAATCATAATTCGAACCCTGGATCCAATGAGTATCTGAAACACACACACACCCACACACACACACACACACCACAACAACAACAGCAAACTACCCACATCTCCCTATTACAACACTATAAATACGTACACGTACGTAACACCGGCCATGTATTTTTATAAACCGCTTAATCAGGAATTTCAAAACCTCACCATTGGCCATAACTGAGGCGGCAGAGAGAGCTGCTAAGGAGGTCCTAGTAAGTTAATTTAAAAGCATAATTTAATATCTAGTATATTATCCTGGTTTACTAAATCTAGGTAAATGTAAGCTATTATAATTGTGTTTCTCAATCACAGTCCTAGAGTACCCTAACACCCTTTTTTGAGATACACATTTAGGTGAATTAACCTTGATTGGGAATACATAGAAAATATTCAGTATTGGGGATACCTGGACCAGGACTGAGAAACACTCATCTGTGACACTGTGCTGTTATTTTCCAGTTGCAAGTGGCCAGGATTACTCTGGCCCAGTATCCCCTCCTGGACCTTTCTTTGAGGTCTGGAACAAAACTTCTGGAGGTAACTTTATGGAGAGAAGAGGCGTTGATGGACCTGTACGTCGGAGATAAGGTGGAGGTCAGCCACCTAAGGGCAAACATTCGCAGAAGCCGCAGAATCCCTAGATGTTGAAAACACTGAGGCTTAAAATGTGTTTGTGTCATGATCATTGACTTTTATTTAGATTTTGATTAGGTTTTGTTTTCTTAAGTTCTGATTGTTTTCTATTTCTAAATGTTCTAAGTACTTTACATATTATTAAAGACTGTTTGTTCGAATATCTTTTTTGTGCGCTTCTTTGCATTCACCCCATTACATTACAGTTTGTTTGTTTTTATGAGGTTTTAGAATAGGGTTTTTCAATTTGAATAACATTGCGTGAATTACGAAAAACGTAAAATGCATGAGCTGTTCTCTGATTGTTTCAGGAAAAGATTCGAAGCATCAGGAATGTTGAAAACAGTGCCATCTTGTGGCAGGTCAAAAACCCAGATGTTTACAGCTCTGTTGTTTTATCAAATAAAAAGCCTGACAATGCTAAATGTTTTTTGATAATATAATACATATATAATAATAATAATAATAATGTAGTGTTTCAATAAATGAATGAATAAAATGTTTCTGGACAGTGTTGCTGTCAACGGGCAACCAGGTGAGAGACAGGGCCCACGACCAATCTAAATTATCCAAATTTGTTGCTCATTTCTTGGCAGCATTGGTCAAAAAGTTGCCCCGTGTATTTACCTTCGTGCACGATTTCACTACATGATTTGGTCGAGAATGAATGCCCCTAAAATTCAACAGTAGAGGCAAACATGCCCTCTGCATGTCTTTTTTATTTATATAATTTAACATATAACATGAACTATTATCACTCGAAGAGTAGCATTTTTCCTCCAGAAACCAGCATGATTACAAATGTGATACTGATTTTATACAACAGTTCTATAAATAATTATTTATTATTAATTATCTTACATTTTAGACACAGGATTATCTGTTTTTGCTTATATTTCGTAAACGAAAATAATTCCAAACAAGCGACAGCACTGTTTAACTTCTGGGCTGCACATGATTTCTTATTGAATGAATCATTCAGGTTTTTAGATGAATTGGTTGACAAATGAATCAATGACTCGACCTGCTGCTTCATTCGTGAATAAATAAGCCGTTAGAATGAATCTGTTTAATTAACAGCATTCCCACAGCTGTTATGATAGCAATTTTTTTTTACTAATAACTGGAAAAAACATAATTATTGCAGATTATTGCTCTTCATATTGTTATAATGAATAGCGTTGATTAAAAGAATATTAAACCTTTTTTATGTGAGGGGGAAAATGCAATACTTGTATGACAAGAACCACTTAGGAATCAGTTAATTGCTTTTTACGCATTAGAAAAACAAGTCATATAGCATAAAAAAACGAAAGGATTATAAATTATTATCTTACTTACATCGTATCTACACTTCTCCCCGAGCGAATTGGCAGAATCCAGTCAGAGGTCATGACTGTCTGTCTGTCTGACTGACTGAGGTGAACAGCACATTGCGTGAACGCGGCAAAAACTCCCGCGAACCCGCAGTTAGTTTCTTCATTGTTAAATAAACTGATTGGTTATTGCATTATGAGCTCAACAGAGAATTGTGTGATTGGTACTCAACGCTAAAAAAAAGTATAAAAAGTGCATGTTGCAAGTGCAAAAGTAATGAACCGCATACATTAGCTTTTCTTACAATATAATTTTCTTATTATTCGCTCTATCTATCCATCCATCTATCCATCCATCAAACTTTAAACTACTTTAAACTTCTAATTTAAAATTCTAACTACTTTAAACTTTAAACTACTAACTTTTAAAACTCATAAACACATACACGTATAAACTCATGAATTCATTATGAACTCTTAAATTTTCTATTTCAATTAAACTTTTAACTAATTTAAACTTCAAACTACTTTAAACTTCAAAGCAGTTCCCTGAACTGCTGTGAGCTTGAACGTGATGAACAACCATCCTTTTGAGAACAAAGATCTGTCAAACAATGAACAATGCAGGTCTGCTGATGTCTCACAACAGTGTGTCCAAAATCCAGTTCAACAACCATCTGAGACTAACGTTAATGGAGCCACATCAACTAATGATCAAGCCCACTTGACTTGTAAAGATAAAGTGGATGTTCTAACTACCGTCCCTCAGACTCAAGGCCGATATAAAAATGTACCATTCAGTGAACTTTGTCATGGCATGCTGTCACAGGATCAATTGCCATTGTCAGCTCCAAATCACCAATATTCACAATCGACAATCAAGCAGAGAGAAAAACTGAACAAGACTCAAAAGCTAAAGGCTTATTATAAAAAAGGTGCAAAGAAATGGTTCAGAGGCAAGGTGTTTATGACAAAAAACAGGCTGTACATAAAGTCTATGATTATAAAAGAAGTAGTGAATACAGGACATAACCAAGCCACGAAGAACAAGTATTGGAATAGTATGATTTACAGAGAAGAACACGAAAAACAATTATAAAAATATTAATGAATACAGAGAGCAAAAAGAGGCTTATGTAATTAGCAAGTACAGAAATATTGAACAATTCAGGGAGAAACAAAATAATTATATAATTCAAAACTACAGGAATGATGCACAATTCAGGGAGAAACAGAAGAATAATATATTGAGAAATTATAGGAACAATGTTAAATATAAGGAGCAGCATGCAATATCTCGTTGATAAATATTTAAAGGATCCAATTTTTAGGCAAAGGCAAATAGACCATATACAAACCGATGCAAAAATGATCCTAACTTCTATGAAAAAAGGAAGAACATTTTTAAACAACGCTATCACTGTGATGCACATTTTAGGGCTCGTTATAAACAATTTTTTTTTTATAATTTATTCAAATCTAAAAACAAAATATCTGCACCCAAGGTACTTCACACAGTACACTGTGCACAAGACATACAGCGCAAATACAAAAAAATTATCTGAAGCGCCAGCAGAAAAACACGTTACAAAATACCCAGCCTGACGCAGTACAAGATCCGACTGTTTTAAGAGCCTTAAATATTTTCAGAGATGTTTCAGAGATGCCAGAGCGCTCTTCTCAAATCAAGTGAAATCATGTGAACAACAGTAAATTATTTTCTTTCAGACCAAGTAGTGAATCATAACTGCTTACAGTGAAACTGAAAAGACGTCTGTGTTACCAAGGTCACTATCAGTTTCAGACTTTGAACATGCAAAATGTTTTGGCTGCTTTAAGAAAGCTAAAAGATATCCATTCAGAATATTAATGCAGAACTCTCTGAAGAAGAAATGTTTAATGAGCATGAACAGTGTGCAAATGACATCAGTGTTCCTGATGAGGAAATGGACATTGAGAACACCGAAGAACAGAGCAATGAACAGAACATGTCCACCAGGGTATATGCAGGAATCATAGAGAATTTACTACCTTTTACTTACTTTTTTACCACCTCCACAATATTTTTTACTACCAAAACAACATCAAGCAGCAGCCCTTTTTTGGGGGGTGTGGGGGGGCGTTTTCAATGAATTCTTATGGAAGTAGGAATTAACTAAATAACGTTGACTCTGTTCTGCTCGTTCCTCGCCGTGGACGCGTACCGTTATGAATGCCCGTTCAGCCGTGAGCATTTTAGTTTAATTTTAAAATTAGCGCCTTTCGGGGGGCGGATTGCTTGAAATGATTTAACAAAAGAACAATGTTGTGTTTTATTGTGACTGTACACAAATATAAGTTAACACAATGCAGTTTGAATGTCGTCCTGTATGAACAAAATCACGGAGTATGTTTTTATGTGTCCACTTTTCAATCGCGCCACACACACACACACACACACACACACACACACACATTCCAGCATTGCAATCTTGACATCGCAGCCTGTTCATTATAGCCTTAATAAAATATAATAATAAAATAGTCAACCTAACATTTATAGTTTTTTTGCAGACAGTGCAAAATGCTTCCCGGTCATTCCCCATGACGGGCTTAAGCCGTCTTTAAATGACGGGTCGTCAACACAAGTTTGCGGAAACTTACATTTCCCCATTTCACACTGTAAGTTTGGTAGAAAATAGAAGCAAGTGGCTAATATCAACTGAGGTAAAAAGGCGGTAAATGTTGTTGGCGTCGCTGATAGGCTATCAACTACGGAACTCACACAGTTTACTTCTACGTCATTGCTATCAACTCCGAATCACTCAGGTCCTGTTAGCACCATATATATTTTTAAACTACGCTAGATGAAGTTAAAACATGGAGACAAATATTAAGCAAAAAAATGGAAACTCATATATTGAGGTGGTGATGAAAAATGTACTACCAAGTCAAATTGCGTTTGTTACCTTTTACTACCTTTCAAGGGCCTTAATTTTGGTAGATTCTTTTTACTAAGAATCTTTACTTTTTACACCCTGATGTCAGTGTTTCTTACTTTGTTTCAAGTTTGAGTGTTGGAAAGAAAAATGATACTGAGGATGGTTTTCATGGTTATCCTGAAAAATATTGCAGAATGTCCCTTCCGTCTAACAGTATGTCATTCCGGCTAACAATGACACAGGCAATTAATTTAACCCATATTTGTGTGTTAGATTACACAATTCTGTTTTTTGTTGAGTTAAGGATAAACAAGTCTTATTTACTTTATTGGAAAACATTTTTAAACATTTCCCAGCTTGTTTTTAATTTGGTTCTGAATTTTGAGTAATCAGCAGCCAAAAAGGAGCCCATGTCTATATAAAATCCCAAATTGATTATATTAATTATTATTAAAATATAGTTTTCCGAGCACTATTTGTTTGTTGAGCTCCAATTATGGACATCAGTACATTTGTATATGCCAACAATGGTAGAAATGTAATTAATTTAAAAATTCATTACGTTACCCAGGAATTACATTTTTATGGGGAAAAGGGGTTAATTACATTTTCATTCACCAAAAAAAGGGTTAATTACATTCTTGAAATGTGTACATATCATTGCATTACATACACAACACTCTAATAAGTATAGAAAGTCCTAAAATTTGAATTTTTTTGCCAGTTTAATTTTTTTCACATTTTAAATCCTTATCCGTCATTCACCCATATACACATTATACTCTAACAATACTACAATAATACAATATGTATTAATTTTTGTATGTTGTACATACACTGTTTATATATTGAATATTTATATTTATATAAAGAAAAACAACAAAAGACAGTTGAATGACTCATTTCTTGTTTATTCTGCATTCAAAAGAACTTGCTGCCCAGAAAATCATAACCTGAATTCATGTAAACATAGTTAAAAAGTGTTTCTGCATATCAAAAATAATATTAAGTTAACCTTTATGCCTTATTATATATTTTACGACGTTGAGTGCATTAAGGGACAAAAATGTTATGGAAAAAACATAAACATTTTTAAAACAATTGTGTACTACATGCTAGGTGGATTTCTTGTGAGGGAATTATCACAGCCTGGCATATGTCCATGATTAGCAGCAACATTGATTTTCACGCATTTTAATTTTTTGTGTTTCACGCATTTTTATTTTTATTTAAAAAATCACACTTAAGGACCAAAAATGGTCACATATTAAACACTGCCTAAAATATCATATATTATTATTATTTTACACTTTTACTGAGTTAAATCTTTTAACCAGCATCAGTCGTCATCATAACTACCAAATATTTATTTAATTTCAGGATTTTAACCCTTTAAATTCCAGTTTTGGTGACGATACCATCAATTTTTATAAGACACAAAAATGTAATTATTTTCCATATACTAAATGCAAAGTGAAAACCTTGGCTTTGGATTATCACAGTCTTGAATATGTCAAAGATTAGCAGCAACATTATTTTTGGTGCATTTTTATTTTTTGTGCTATGTCAGATTTAAAAAGAAAAAAAAACAGCGCTTTAAGGACAAATTTGATCCTATTTAAACCCATTAAAATATCCATTTTTGAACCCACTGTCATAATATCATAAAATCATCATTTCTTTTCAAATACCCTGTCATTACCAAGCCTTGGGGTAAAATATTTACTTTTTACTGTTTTCCACCAGTTGGTACCATTTTTCATATAATTGACATACTGCAAACATCTGCAGTATTGCAAACATTTTCCTGATTTCTGCTAGGTGACTATAACCTGTGCTTGTCTCCCTACACATCAAAATTTGCTCTAGAAAGAAAGCAAAACTTAGCATGGTTAAAACCAGACCATTCTCAGTAGTAACTGAGTTATGGTCTGGCAAAGTGTCTTTAATAACTCATTTCCAAAGGGGCGTCACCAACGGACGTCGCTCAAACCAATCAGAGCGATCGGCATCGTGTAAAGCCATATGCTGTGTCCCAATTTGCCTAAGTTACACCACGCCATAAAAGTATGTACTCTTTTTGTGAAGAAAAGGTATTTACTTTTGAATGTGTAGCAAAAAAGTAGGCAAGCTTTGGGACATACTACTTCGTCATCTTTATCGGACGGATCTGTCGCGTGCATCCTGTCACGTAATCATCTTGTCACAGTTAAAATCCTCTATTAAATCTAATTTAATTTCCTACCGTTTCGGAGAGAAATGTAGTAGCACGTTCATCTGCCAGTGGGTCTTTCATGGAGACTGTCCTCATGTTTTAGCAATTTGAATATAATAATGCATTTAAAAGTTGGTGCGCTTCACCAACGGACGTCGCTCAAATGCCTCTGGGCGCAATTGGATAGGCTAGACCTAAAACCAATCAGAGCGATCGTCATCGTGTAAAGCCCGCCTCAACGTTTCTGATTGGTGCCGTGATTTCGACGGCATGGAAATGGGCTTGAATGAGCTCTTTGCCAGACTACTTGCAGAGCAAATCTGAATTTGCCGGAAGTTGTCTGGGTTTTCCCAGGCTAAGCAAAACTACAAGATCACCATGAACATGAATTTTTACTTTTCTAAATTCTATAAACATATCAAAAACTTCAAAACAAAATGGGGTCATTGTTCAGCTCATTTGCAGGAGCTGCAGAATTCAATGCATGCTCCTTACAGATGTAAATGCCACATTTTGAGCAGGTGGTGGAGATTTTTCTTTTTTTGTTAGTGCAGAAACTGCACCCCCTCCTCCTCTTGTCATGGGTGTCTGCAGCCCCATTTGCCTCTGCAGACCCACTTGCCTCTGATTTTTCCAATAGTATCCAGCTGCAGACCCACAGCACCACCAGTTTCAGAACCCCAGCCACAGAACTGGAAGTGAGCTTCTAAACCGAGTAGCGCCACCTATAAGGTTTTGGAGCATAACTTGCTTTTATTACACACGAAACGTCATACTTGATACAATACTAATTTTAAAACATTGATCTTGTGTAATATAATTGTACATAGTTATCCGTTTCATTGAATTATGAGAGTTAATTTCTGATCATGATGTTGAAAAATAATGCTTGAAACTTATGGGCATTTTATATGAAATATACTTTATTCACAAGACTCAAAATAAACATTTACTCCAAAGCCAAGAACATATGCAGCATGAATTTTTCTATATAAAACATTTAAATAAAAAAAAGCAGCATCGTTTTAAAAGAAACAATAAAAATGTATACAACAAATAATTAAATTGAAATGTATCAATTGAACAATTCGCTCCTAGGCCCATTTTGTCATGATAGTCCTGCATAAATTCAAATTGACAAAATTAACAATTCACTCCTCCTAGGCTCATTTTACCATGACAATCCTGCATAAATTAAACTTAAAATGTATCAAATGAAGAATTCACTCTTAGGCCCATTTTGTCCTTACATTCCTGCAAAAATAATCATCAAAAACAATAATGTCATCCCTTATCCCTGAACACAAAATTAAATACAAAGAGCTCTCTGGAAGCTTCTGCTTGTTCTAGGAGATTGTTGAGGACCTTTTCCTTGTCTTCTTCACTGGACCCCTGAGCAGATGACTGTTGGAAAGGGAGCCATTTGACAGCTTCTGTCGGATTATTGGGAGCTCCTTCATTACAGAATATTAAAGGAAAATGTGACTTTTAATATTTCTTACAAATGTATTATATATTAAGATTATATATATATATTTACACTCAGATATGCGCGTTTTATATTTATATTTGAGACATGCCGCACTGCTGCTAAGCGTAGCTTGTTCTTCACTTGGAAGGGACTCTTGTAGGGTTTCTGCACTGGAATATACATATCTTGGTTAATTTAAAATTGATCAGAAAAGGCTGCAAATGTAACGGTGGGTTGGAGTAAATGTCAAGTATGTAGTGACCACCTTTCAGGGAAAATCCCAAAGTTCTCCAGAAAAATAAGAGCCCACCATCTCCGTAATTACTTACAGATGTAAAATCAAAAAGGTGCTCCCAAAAGCATACTGCAAACATTAAGGAACATTATCTCTGTAAACGTCAAATTAAATAATTGCTTCCTTGTTCCTTATTTAACATTATAAATAAATAAAAAATCATTGCTTTATTTATATCAAAAACATAATGTCTCACCATCAACATGACCCAGATAGCAAAATTGGTGTGGCCCAGATCCGGCCCACACTTGACACTTTCATCTGGCCCACATACCGCGTGGAATGATGGCACTTGGGCGGTCCGCTCCTGTTTGCCAGATGTGGGCCACAATTAAGCCATAACAATGCCGCATGCCAGCTGTAAACAAAACAAACGAAGCAGAACTGGCCCATATCTGGCCCAGACACCAAAGTTGCTTTGGCCCAGATCCGGCCCACACTTGACACTTTCATCTGGCCCACATACCACGTGGAATGATGGCACTTGGGCGGTCCGCTCCTGTTTGCCAGATGTGGGCCACAATTAAGCCATAACAATGCCGCATGCCAGCCGTAAACAAAACAAATGAAGCAGAACTGGCCCATATCTGGCCCAGACACCAAAGTTGCTTTGGCCCAGATCCGGCCCACACTTGACACTTTCATCTGGCCCACATACCGTGTGGAATGATGGCACTTGGGCGGTCCGCTCCTGTTTGCCAGATGTGGGCCACAATTAAGCCATAACAATGCCGCATGTCAGCCATAAACAAAATAAATAAAGCCGAATTGGCCCACATCTGGCCTACACTTGACTGTGGCCCATATCCGGCAAACAGGAGCGGACCGCCCAAGTGCCATCATTCCACGCGGTATGTGGGCCAGATGAAAGTGTCAAGTGTGGGCCGGATCTGGGCCACAGCAACTTTGGTGTCTGGGCCAGATATGGGCCAGTTCTGCTTCATTTGATTTGTTTACGGCTGACATTGTTATGGCTTAATTGTGGCCCAAATCTGGCAAACAGGAGCGGACCGCCCAAGTGCCATCATTCCACACAGTATGTGGGCCAGATGAAAGTGTCAAGTGTGGGCCGGATCTGGGCCACAGCAACTTTGGTGTCTGGGCCAGATATGGGCCAGTTAAGCTTCATTTGTTTTGTTTACGGTTGACATGCGGCATTGTTATGGCTTAATTGTGGCCCAAATCTGGCAAACAGGAGCGGACCGCCCAAGTGCCATCATTCCACGCGGTATGTGGGCCAGATGAAAGTGTCAAGTGTGGGCCAGATCTGGGCCACAGCAACTTTGGTGTCTGGGCCAGATATGGGCCAGTTCTGCTTCATTTGTTTTGTTTACGGCTGACATGCGGCATTGTTATGGCTTAATTGTGGCCCATATCCGGCAAACAGGAGCGGACCACCCAAGTGCCATCATTCCACACGGTGTGTGGGCCAGATGAAAGTGTCAAGTGTGGGCCGGATATGGGCCACAGCAACTTTGGTGTCTGGGCCAGATATGGGCCAGTTAAGCTTCATTTGTTTTGTTTATGGCTGGCATGCGGCATTGTTATGGCCATCACCCAAACAAACTTGGTTCAAGAGTGTTAAAGGACAATTTCTACTTCTCCATCAATCATCCTTCTGCAGTTTGTGCCAATCCACTCAATCTGAACGGCACACACACACCTGGACACAGTATGAATGACCACAGGACTTCACTTCAGCAGCAAAATGGACATGCGGTTGACATATCACACAAGGACAATGATAACACCACTCCGCCACAACAACCTCTGCTCACGGACACAATCTCAGCTGAGCCCTGCCCACAGAGAGACATATCAGAACTGCTTGAAGATTCAGCACCCAAGGACGACTTCCTGGAAAACAGCCAGGGAAGCCAGGACAGCATATCACAGCCTCCTATAACACCAGAGCAACAGCCCCTTTCACCAGACACGCTATCCCTCTCTCCAGCATCGCCTCTTCTGTGTTTCTCACAGAAAATGGAAGAACTGGTGTATGCTGGAACCAAACTATCCCACTCTTTTGCTGCAAGCCCCCAGATACCAACCAAAAAACGACAGGCACCATTACCACCCGCACCAAAGCCTGCGGGCCCAGCTCGCCCTCCCCCTCCTGTGAGAGCACTTCGGCCTCTGCCACAACGCCAGGGCCCACACCCTCCTCCATCTGCTCGAGGTGAACCAAAAACAACTGATACCAGCTCTCAGTGATGTGTTTTGGGTCCCCGCTCTGATAACAGTAACTTTCTCAAATGTTTACAGAACAAGCGGGAACCCAGTGTGCCGGTATCTTTCTCTATTGCTGTTTTATTACAAGATAGAAAATCTAAGGCCTTCAATAGCCGTGCAGCAAACCTAACTAATCTGGTGCCTATTACACGTCAAAGTAAGATTGATGTGGGGACAAAAAGTAAGACTGTTAAGTTAGCACTTTTAAACATTCGTTCACTTAAAAATAAATCACTTCTAGTCAACGATTTAATAACCACAAACAACCTGGATTTTATGCTTCTAAATGAAACCTGGCTAGAAGACAGCTTTAGTGCAACAATCCTCAATGAAGCAGCCCCTCCTAACTTTACTTTTATGAGTGTCTGCAGAGCTGTTAAGAGAGGTGGGGGTCTAGCTGCTCTTTTTAAAGATATCTATCAATGTAAGCAAATATCATTTGGGAATTACCCTTCTTTCGAATATCTGGGTATTGTGTTAAAAGGTGCTCCACGCATTTTACTTATCATTATTTACAGGCCTCCAAAATACTCTCCAGCCTTTGCTGAGGACTTTACAGAAATGTTATCAGCAATTACCTCAGAGTTTGACTGTTTTGCCATTGCTGGAGATTTTAACATCCACATAGATAGTGCAGAAAACAATATGGCAAAAGAAATCAAAAGTGTTTTAAAAACGTTTGATCTGACTCAGCATGTACATGGACCCACACACAATCGTGGACACACTCTAGATTTACTTATCAGTAAGGGTCTAAACATTTCATCTATTGTTATTAAGGATGTAGCACTGTCTGATCATTTCTGTATTTTCTTTGATATATTGATCTCTCCTGCCACTGAAGCTAGATCTGTGTCTGTCAAGAAGAGATGCTTAAATGAGAACACTAGTGTACTATTTATGAAGGCTATATCCTTAACACCAAGCATATCTGCAGACTCTGTTGATTTTCTCCTTGATTCTTTTAACTCAAAAGTTAAAGGTGTAATTGATGATATTGCTCCTGTTAAAGTCAGGAAGAAGAGTGGCAGACAAAAAGCACCTTGGAGAAACTCAACAGCAGTGCAAAATATGAAAAGACAATGCAGAAAAGCAGAGCGCATGTGGCGGAAGACAAAACTTGTAGTCCATTATAACATCTACAAAGACAGCCTTCATGCTTTCAATATGGAACTAGGCAAAGCTAGACAGACTTTCTTCTCAAATATTATAAACAGTAATTTAAACAACACACGCACTCTTTTTGCTACTGTAGAGAGACTGACAAACCCCCCAAGCCAGATTCCCAGTGAAATGCTGTCAGAGAACAAGTGCAGTGAGTTTGCTTCTTTCTTCTCTGAGAAAATCAGTAATATCAGAAAGGTGATCAGCACATCCTTGAGTTGCACTGAGGTCAGACAGATCAAACCACCTGAGAAAGTAGTTACTATGTCTGACTTCAAAGAAATTGATGGCAAAATTTTGGAAGAAACCGTACAGCACCTTAAAACATCAACCTGTGCTCTTGACACACTTCCCACATCATTTTTCAAAAGTGTGTTAAACAGTTTAGAAGCAGATCTTCTAGAAGTGGTAAATGCCTCACTTCTCTCTGGGAGTTTTCCAAACTCCCTGAAAACTGCAGTTGTCAAGCCCCTCCTGAAAAAGAGCAATCTGGATAAGACCATATTAAGCAACTATAGGCCGATCTCAAATCTTCCTTTCATAGGCAAGATCATTGAAAAAGTTGTCTTCAATCAGCTGAACAAATTCTTAAGCTCGAATGGATCCTTTGACAATTTTCAATCTGGTTTCCGACCGCACCACAGCACAGAGACAGCGCTCATAAAGATAATAAACGATATTCGCTTAAATACTGATTCAGGCAAACTATCAGTGCTGGTGCTACTCGACCTCAGTGCTGCATTTGACACTGTCGATCATAACATACTTCTTGACAGGCTGGAAAACTGGGTGGGGCTTTCTGGGATAGTCCTAAAATGGTTCAGGTCATACTTAGATGGGAGAGGTTATTATGTGAGTATAGGAGACCATAAGTCTGAGTGGACATCCATGACATGCGGAGTCCCTCAAGGCTCAATTCTTGCGCCACTCCTGTTCAACCTGTATATGCTCCCAATGAGCCAAATAATGAGAAAGAACCAAATTGCTTACCACAGCTATGCAGACGACACACAGCTCTACTTAGCCCTATCGCCTAACGATTACAGCCCCATTGACTCCCTGTGCCAATGCATTGATGAAGTCAAAAGTTGGATGTGTCAAAACTTTCTTCAGTTAAACATAGACAAAACTGAAGTCATTGCATTTGGAAACAAAGATGAAGTTCTCAAGGTGAATGCATACCTTCACTCTAGGGGTCAAACAACTAAAAATCAAGTCAGGAATCTTGGTGTGACACTAGAGTCAGACCTTAGTTTCAGTAGTCATGTCAAAGCAATAACTAAATCAGCATACTATCATCTGAAAAATATTGCAAGAATTAGATGCTTTGTTTCCAGACAAGACTTAGAGAAACTTGTGCATGCTTTCATCACCAGCAGGGTGGATTATTGTAATGGACTCCTCACTGGCCTTCCCAAAAAGACCATAAGACAGTTGCAGCTCATACAGAACGCTGCCGCCAGGATTCTGAGCAGAACCAGAAAATATGAACATATCACACCAGTCCTCAGGTCTTTACACTGGCTCCCAGTTAAATTTAGGATTGATTTTAAAGTATTATTACTGGTATATAAATCATTCAATGGCCTAGGACCTCAATACATTGCAGATATGCTCACTGAATATAAACCCAACAGATCACTCAGATCACTAGGATCATATCAGCTAGAAATACCAAGGGTTCACTCAAAGCATGGCGAGTCTGCTTTTAGCTATTATGCCAGCCGCAGCTGGAACCAGCTTCCAGAGGAGATCAGATGTGCTCCTACTGTAGTCACATTCAAATCTAGACTCAAAACACATCTTTTTAGCTATGCATTTACTGAATGAGCACTGTGCCAATGTTCGTCCGACTGTTTGTACTGTACTGTATTTTATTTTTTTATTTTTTCTTAACTGTTTTAATTATTCTTATTTCTTTTTATTATTTTAATTTATTTTATGTAAAGCACTTTGAATTGCCATTGTGTATGAAATGTGCTATATAAATAAACTTGCCTTGCCTTGCCTTGCCTTATGGCTTAATTGTGGCCCAAATCTGGCAAACAGGAGAGGACCGCCCAAGTGCCATCATTCCACGCGGTATGTGGGCCAGATGAAAGTGTCAAGTGTGGGCTGGATCTGGGCCACAGTAATTTTGCTTTCTGGGCCAGATGTGGGCCAGTTCTGCTTTATTTGTTTTGTTTATGGCTGACATGCGGCATTGCTATGGCTTAATTGTGGCCCAAATCTGGCAAACAGGAGCGGACCGCCCATGTACCATCATTCCACGCGGTATGTGGGCCAGATGAAAATGATGGCACTTGGGCGGTCCGCTCCTGTTTGCCAGATTTGGGCCACAATTAAGCCATAGCAATGCCACATGTGAGCCATAAACAAAACAAATAAAGCAGAACTGGCACAAATCTGAGCCACAGTTAATTTTCATTTGGGCCCAGATTTGACACCTTGTATGTATACCTGAAATGATGGCACTTGGGTGGTCCACTCCTGTTTGCCAGATCTGGGCCACAAGCAGGCCATTTGTTCAGCCACATATTAGCCAAGAATTAACTAAATAAGCCTTAAATGTGTGTTTTTGTGTGTGCATGCTGTGCCATTAAAACTTTGGGAAACTCAGTGACTGAATATCACTGACACTAAGTGAACTCTGCATCAACAATATCCAACATACAGAGAAGAGAAATGTAAAAATGGCCCCTCTTTATGTTAAGATAAGTTACAACAGATGATTCAAACACATTTCTGAAAACATTTGCATCATTTATTAATATTGCCAAAGAACAACCCACTGCAAGTTTACATTTTCAAAACTGGAAAGAAAAAACAAAAGAAAACAAAAACAAAAAAAACAACAATAAACAAACACAAAATATATGCATAGAAAGCATAGTAAAAACTAAATAAAAACAAAACATGTTTCCAGTAGCCTTGGTCATCCAAAAAAAACAAACAGACAACACAGAAGTTAACACACTACAAAACCTTGGCAAATGGAACCATCCAAAATTATATAATTTGACCTCCTTGACTGGGCCCATCTGCATCATGGCAATCTTGCAAGCCTTTATTGGATACACAAATGAAAAAAAAACCCAGTTGACTCAGTAACAGAACGCTAATACAATAGCGTTGAAGTACAAAACAAACACACACACAACAACTTAGAAGCTAAATTAAATAAAAAAGCCCTAAACAAAATATAATTAAAAAATAAAATAAATAAATACAAAACAAAAAAAGCAGGCACTGTAGTAAGAGATGCGTTCAGGAATTACCTGCGTCTATACACCGTCTATTTACTAATAGTGAAGCTGCAAGTTTTAAAAACTTTAAAAACGGCTGTCTCTGTGCTTTAATCAAAGCAGCACATTAATACTGAATGGTGAATAAATGGACTGGAACTACCAGTGCATTAAATGGTTTGGTAACACTGTAAGGTCTTATTTGTTAACATTAGTTAATGTATTAACTAGTATTAACTAACATTAACTACATTATTTATTAAGCTTTCTTAAAGTTACAGTCAATCATTGTTTGATCATGTTAGTTCACAGTGCATTAACTAATGTTAACAAATACATTAACAAATACAACTTTTGATTTTAGTAATGCATTAGTAAGCATCACAATTAGCATTAACTACGATTAATAAATACTAGGGGTGGAACGGGACACAGAAGTCATGGTTCGGTTCATACCTTGGTTCGGACATCACGGTTCGGTACGAGTTCGGTAAATTGGAGGGAAAAGCAAAACAAAAATGTAGAAGGCAATTTTTTTTTCTTGTGCATGTCTGTAGGCTGTAACACCAAAGGAAAATAAATGTCTTAAAGGAGAACTCCGGTCAATTTTAACATTGAGCTCATTTTTTTGTAAATTTGGAGTGCAAAAATCGGTGTTGCCTACACTGTGTTATCCTCTTTTTAAAATTTGCACCCTGTTGACTTCAATGGGGCAAGTTTTAAACCTGCTTTTAGCCTCTTAACATCCTTGATGTGTCATTACAAGTGCCCAGCCATGTGAGTGATTCCTTCAGAAAGAACACGGTGAATCTGACTGCAGTAGATGTGAAAGATATGAATAAAAGTGATGTTAATTCAGCCAGCGCACACACCTGTATTTACTTCCTGTTTTCGGTCGAAGTCCACAGTAGTCGATTGTCGAGTTGCTTAGTTACCTATGATCACGCACGTGAACTCGATGATCGACTACTGTGGACTTCGACCGAGAGAGAGAGAGAGAGAGAGAGAGAGAGAGAGAGAGAGAGAGAGAGAGAGAGAGAGAGAGAGAGAGAGAGAGAGAGAGAGAGAGAGAGAGAGAGAGAGATTTTGGTTGGGTGACAGTTGTAGGTTACAGTTTGACAAGAGTTTACAGTTTGACAAAAGCACAATGTTGTGTTTTATTGCGAGTGTACACAAATATAAGTAAACACTTTGCAGTTTGAATGATGTCCTGTATGAAAAAAATGACGGAGTATGTTTTTATGTTTCCACTGTTCGATCGCGCCCGCGCCTCGATCTCTCTCTCACACACGCACGCACACAACATATTCCAGCATTGCAATCTTGACATCGCAGCCTGTTCATTATAGACACAGAGTTTCAGAGCTAAGGCGGAGCTACAGATTAGGTGTCCCTAAAGAACCTGCATATTTAACAGTAGTTCCGCGTTACAATAATTAATTTGCACGCAAGTTTTATTTATTTTTATACCGTGTATTCTCCGTGTATATTCATGCACTGAACCGTGATGCACCGCTTCGGTTCAATACGAATACATGTACCGTTCCACCCCTAATAAATACTGTAGAAGAATTGTTCATGCCACATGTTAACTAAAGTAGTTAACTAATGTTAACTTGTAAAGTGTTACAAATGGCTACACCTTGCAGCCAATCAGAATAAAGTATTCAGACAGACCATGGTATTATACACATCTAGCAAAAACACAATGTAACTGACTTACTGGTGTCTTGGACCCTCCTCCGTTTCTCTCTTTCTCTTCTCCCTCCGTCTCGGTCACTTGCAAGATGAAGCCATTTTTTAACAAATGATTCGATCTCTTGATCGGTGGCCGCAGCTGTCAGTCTGTTGTTTCTGACAGTTCCTAAAAAAATATAACATTGTAAATGGAAAAATGGAAATGGAAATCACATTATGAAATAAATGTTTATCTCCAACACACATTGGCCACAATTATTGGCACCTCTAGATTTTGTTTACGAGTAAAATATCTCAGAAGTATATTCCCATTAATATGTATCTTTTTTAGCACACCAGGGTTTAAATATGAGGAAACACAAAGGCCAAATTCCCTTAATTATCCATCACAATGAGTAAAACCAAAGAATATAGTTCTGATGTGTATTAAAAGATTGTTGAACATCACAAAATAGAAAGTGGCTGTAAGAAAATAGCTAAAGAATTGAAAATCCCCATTTTGACCATCAGGGCAATAATTAAGAAGTTATAATCAACTAAAGATGTTACGAATCTGCCTGGAAGAGGACGTGTGTCTATATTGTCTTAATGGACGGTGAGGAGGAAACTTTGAGTGGCCAAAGACTCTCCAAGGATCACAGATGGAGAATTGCAGAGATTAGTTGAGTCTTGGGGTCAGAAAGCCTAAAAAAAAAATATCAAACAACCCCTACATCCCCACATGTTGTTTGGGAGGGTTTCAAGAAAAATCCTCCTCGCTCTGCTAAAATTAAACTCCAGCATATTCAGTCGTCAGACACTGGAACTTCAAAAGGGACCGGATTCTATGGTCAGATGAAACAAAAAAGGGGCTTTTTGGCAGCAAACGCACTAGATGTGTTTTAAACTGTAGGCTATTTTATTCCCACCAGCAGTTTTTTTGTAGCAAATCACATTGACACATATTAAGGTGACTCAAAACAGTAAATGACAAAAAAACAAACAAAACTAACGTTAATTTTATAATTACTAGGGTATAATAAAAATGTTAAATACATAGAGGAATAGCCTAACCAACTTTTAAATAGTCTACCTGAATCCAAAACATCTATTATTGTTACTTTGTAATCATCTCATAAAAGCTTTTATTGTAAGAAAAAGCATGTAGTTTTTTTTTTTTTAATTTGTGCATTATTCCTAGGGTTCATTATCCCTAGGAATAATGCACAAATTTGCTGTCACAAAGTAATACAACTAGTGCAGTATTATGTCCAATGTATATAAACATGAATGTCAAATTACACTATATTATATATTTATTTTTTCATTGCCAAAATAAGACACGAGTTAAATACTTTAACCCTGCAGAACTGACTAAAGGTTGGGAGAGTGATAGGGAGCAGATCTAGCTTAGAGTTGAACTGCCAAAATAATGTAACTTCGAATAGAAATTATTCCATCGACTCTATAACACAACATGCAGACTCCAACTTGATATAACGAAGCAATCGCTAACAAAAAGAAACATTTATCGATTATGTCTTACCTTGACTTTTTGCAGTACCGGTATCCGTCCTCCGTCCTCCTGACAATCCTCTGACGTTTTGGTTTTGAGCGCCTTTTTCGCGCTTTCCGGCAACGTTTAAATTTAAAGGGCCGTGAACTGGAAAATCGTCCGTTAGATTTTTTTTTCTTCACAGACAACTACATCCAGTAAATATTTTATTTAAACATAATAGATCTTATCTCTAATCAGCAAAAGAGTGGGAACATTTTGTCATGAATGCAGGGCTTTGAAAAAGTATTCAAGAAAAAATATCAAAATAATATTTTCTCATAGCAGGTTCTGCTGATTTGTCATCTTCATTTAATTGTATTTCATCAATTATAGTGTCAATTAGTATTATAATTTATATTATATATTATAATTTTAATCTTTAATAAAGATTGTTTATAGCCTAAAGATGACAGTTGTATAAATTTAAATTATTTTTAGCCAGAAATGTAAGAAAAATGTAAGGTTTATTTAGAATAAAATATTATATATATATATATATATATATATATATATATATATATATATATATATATATATATATATATATATATATATATATGAAATATTTTACATATTTAAATATTTTAAGGGAGTTTAAAATATTACCCTTTGTGGGGTCACTTAAAACAACATGAATCGCAACCTTTTTGACTTCAATGTCCGCTTATATTCTCCACAACAAATCCTGTACATTTGTTATAAAAATAGCCAAATAATGAGAAATATCTTGATTTTTGGTGGATTTAGTTTTGTCATAATTTTAAGTCATCTTGAGGCCCCAGAGGAAGTTTGTCCGGGTCTGCTCTAGAAGTTAGATGACACTGCTAGCAAGATAAGCAAGGTTACACCGAGTAGGCTACAACATGTTCCTTGCTCAACATCTTTGTTGATTCTGGAACAGCATTCGACCAATTAGATTTGAAGTTTGCAGTTATGTCAAGTTTAGGCTTACAACCATGCTTTTAGATCAATGTTATTATCATTTCCCTCTGATTGTAGGTTTAGGGTTAGGGTTAGGGTTAGGACTATTTTTATGGACAGGAATGTTGTTCCAAGATCAACAAAATATATTGATACAGGAGCATGTACTTGGCAAAATCATTGTGCCCCAAGCGTTACACAAACAGCAACTAAAGTATCTTCTTGCACATCCCAAAACCATAAAAAGTCTTCATAAGTTTGAACCTAGACACTTGAACTTTTCTAGACACTCTACCTACAAAACATATGTTAGCAATAGCATATGTCATAGATGTAAGTACATGTAGCCTCACATCCAGCCTAACTGTCTGCTCCATCCATACCAAAAAATATTGTTAAATGTTGTTAAAAAAATGTTTAAAAAATATTCAGGCCATTACAGTTTCAAACTTTGTCCTTTTTAAGCTTAATTAGCCATTGTCAGAAGTGTTGCATCCAATCCAGAAATGGACTTACCATGTAGGTTTTAATTTTTGGGAAACACAAAGAATATTTGCCACGTCGAATGTGAGCCAAGTTAGACTTACACCCTGCAATGCTGACTGTGCTGTATATTTCCCAAACGTGGCCCAAATTGTAATTAATTATTTGGGCAATATTTGCCATGTCAAATGGGGGCCACTTTTGCCTCACATCGAGATGAGATAGTGCTCACTGAGCCATATCTTTGCCAAAACTGACCCAGATATGTTTTAAAATAACTGGGCCACATTTGCAGCATTATATGTGGGCCACTTTTGGCTCACATGTAGATGAGCCAGTGCTCACTGAGCCATATCATTGCCAAAACTGGCCCAGTTGTGTTTTGAGATAACTGGGCCACATTTGCAGCATTATGTGTGGGCCACTTTTGGCTCACACCCAGATGAGCCAGTGCTCACTGAGCCATATCTTTGCCCAAACTGGCCCAGATATGTTTTAAGATAGCTGGGCCACATTTGGATCATCATTTGTGGGGCACTTTTGGCTCACATCCAGATGAGCCAGTGCTCACTGAGCCATATCTTTGCCCAAACTGGCCCAGATGTGTTTTAAGATAACTGGGCCACATTTGGAGCATCAAATGTGGGCCACTTTTGGCTCACACCCAGATGAGCCAGTGCTCACTGAGCCGTATCTTTGCCCAAACTGGCCCAGATTTGTTTTAAGATAACTGGGCCACATTTGCAGCATTATATGTGGGCCACTTTTGCTTCACACCCAGATGAGCCAGTGCTCACTGAGCCATATCTTTGCCCAAACTGACCCAGATGTGTTTTAAGATAACTAGGCCACATTTGCAGCATTATATGGGGGCCACTTTTGGCTCACACCCAGATGAGCCAGTGCTCACTGAGCCGTATCTTTGCCCAAACTGGCCCAGATGTGTTTTAAGATAACTGGGCCACATTTGCAGGATTATATGTGGGCCACTTTTGGCTCACACCCAGATGAGCCAGTGCTCACTGAGCCATATCTTTGCCCAAACTGGCCCAGATGTGTTTTAAGATAACTGGGCCACATTTGGAGCATCAAATGTGGGCCACTTTTGGCTCACACCCAGATGAGCCAGTGTTCACTGAGCCATATCTTTGCCCAAACTGGCCCAGATGTGTTTTAAGATAACTGGGCCACATTTGGAGCATTATATGTGGGCCACTTTTGGCTCACACCCAGATGAGCCAGTGCTCACTGAGCCATATCTTTGCCCAAACTGGCCCAGATGTGTTTTAAGATAACTGGGCCACATTTGGAGCATCAAATGTGGGCCACTTTTGGCTCACACCCAGATGAGCCAGTGTTCACTGAGCCATATCTTTGCCCAAACTGGCCCAGATGTGTTTTAAGATAACTGGGCCACATTTGGAGCATTATATGTGGGCCACTTTTGGCTCACACCCAGATGAGCCAGTACTCACTGAGCCATATCTTTGCCCAAACTGGCCCAGATGTGTTTTAAGATAACTGGGCCACATTTGGAGCATCAAATGTGGGCCACTTTTGGCTCACACCCAGATGAGCCAGTGTTCACTGAGCCATATCTTTGCCCAAACTGGCCCAGATGTGTTTTACGATAACTGGGCCACATTTGCAGCATTATATGTGGGCCACTTTTGGCTCACATCCAGATGAGACAGTGCCACTGAGCCATATCTTTGCCAAAACTGGCCCAGATATGTTTTAAGAAAACTGGGCCACATTTGCTGAAACATATGTGGGCCATTTTTGGTTTACATCCAGATTAATCATTGTCGATTGTGCCACGTTTTTGCCATAGGTGGCCCACATTTGGTTTGTGATATCTGGGCCATATTAATTATTTATCATATGGGCCACTTTAGGCTCACATTCAGATTACACATTGCCATGAGTGCCGCATCTTTGCCTAAAAAGGCCCACATGTGATTTAAAATATTTGGGCCATATTTGCCATTTTACATGTGGGCCACTTCAGGCTCAGACACATTTGGTCCGGGCCATAAGTAGGCCTGCAGTGCCGCATCATTGCCTGAAGTGGCCCACATCCGTCTGCTATCTGGGGAAGACTCCACAGTCCATACCACCAATCTGTTGGGGGATATCCTAAAAAAATGAAATAATAATGATAATAATAAAAAAAGAAGCATGAAGTTATTAATAAGAGTTTGACACTTTCGCAGTCCCAACTTTAGCAGACTTCTTTTTAACCAACCTTGTTTTCCAGTAGCACCCATGTGCCAGGTGGAATTTTGGCTGTCATCTTATGGCAACAAAAATACACAAATAATAAAAACAGATTTCCTAATATGCAGTTACATTGTGCGGCACATAGGCCTACAGTTTGAGGCTCTGAATCAATGCAAAAACAACGGTATTTGGGTCTTTCTTGTAAAAAATGTCGCAGCATGCAAAATCAGAACATCATGCAAGTAACCATTAAGCAATTTTATTAAACTCTTGACCGACAAACTCACCGCGCTCTCCATGCTTGTCTCGTTTTCAATAACTCCGCCCCTCACTTCCGGTTCTGTGGCTGGGGTTCTGAAACTGGTGGTGCTGCGGGTCTGCAGCTGGATATGTCTAGAATTTTCTGCTCTCCACTGTGATTGCACCATGGCTGGTGTGCGGGGGAGGCACTCTCTCCTCTCCATCTGGGGATACACCAGCATCCTCCCCAGCTCCTCCAGGAACAGCCTCCTTTTGAAGGTTTTCTCCTGGTTCCAGGAAGGGTCAACAGCCACCCACAGGACAAAGGCGTTGAAAGCAGAGACATCTATTAGATTGTAGAAGAGCGCCATCGGCCACCGACCTGTCTTCCTCTTGCAGCTGTATGCGCCAACCATCTGCAAAATAAAAAAAGATCTAGGAAAAATGAATCAATTTTTTTGGCCCAAGTTATAAGAGAAAAAATAAATAAATACAAGAGAAAAAAATGCATGATAAACTTAGTACTAAATATGCCTATATTTTAGAAAACTACATAAAGATGTGTATATAAAATAAATGTGTGAGTTACTGTTGCTAATAGCACATACCTTATCCAGGCTGTCGACAGCTCCTTTGCACCGGTTGTAGTCCATTATCATCACAGGCTTCTGGTGCTCCTCTCCACTCACAGCGGACTCGCGGTGCTTGGTGCTCAGCAAAAGCACATTCCCCCGCCCCACAGCCGTTGTGGTCTTCCTGAACGCAAACTCGGAGGATCTGGGTGCTCGCGCTCTGGTTTGGAGGAAGCTCTGGTTTGTTCCTCCGGATCGTTCCAACCAGAGCAATATTTTTCTTCAGCAGCTCCTCTGCCAGCGCATAAGAGGTGAAGAAATTGTCTTTGGTAACAGTGTGTCCCTCCAGCCTGTCAGTAATGTCCTGCACAACCCTCTGTCCCTGGTTTACCTCGGGAGCGCATCCTGCGGATTTTCCGGCATAAATCTGCATTTTCCATGCATAAGACGTGGAAACATCACTTGTGACCCAGATCTTGATTCCATATTTTGCTGGTTTGCTGGGCATATACTGCCGGAATCTGCAGCGGCCTCAGAACCCGACCAGCTGCTCGTCCACACAGACGTCCACCCCGAGGTTAAAGAGAAGGTGCAACCACTTATCCCAGATCGGCCTGAACGCCGCCAGCTTGTCATCCCGGTAATGTCCAAGTCGGGTCAGCCTGTCGTCAAATCTTACATTTGAACTGAACTTCTGGAAATTGCGGTGGGGCATGGTGGCCCTGAAGATTGGCCCTGTGTGGTCATCCCACAGGCTCCGGGTGGACTCATTTCTGGACTCCGGACCAGAATTAGCACCCCGAGGTAAGCCTCGACGTCTGTTGCATCCACATTAATCCAATCTGTCTCGGACCGTCTCACCTGGAGATTTGTTCTGTCCACAATTAATTTTACCATCTCCTCCGTGAACAGTAGCTGGAATGCAGACCTAGGGTCCACGATGCGAGCTGTTGCGTAATGTGTCGGTACCTTGGCTGGCACGTAGCGCAGCGTCTCGGCGTTAGTGGGTGACCAGTGGAGTCCATTTTTTGATGTCCACATAGGATCGGCTGTCTCCTGTGTGTCATCCAGTTCCTCACTCTGAGTTGAGTCAGATGAGGAGTTAGAATCCGAAGTCAGCTGAAACTCCACATCTGAGGCGCTCTCCGTTACACTGCCATCAGACTCCGGCTCGCTGTCTGTTGGTTCAGTAACGTACTCCACTGCTTCGGTGGTCGTGTAGGTTTTCTTCATCTTGTCGAGTGTGAAATGGCCGCACCAAAGAGGTGCACAGCTTTATAACTTTTGCATCAACCGCATTTGTATAAACACTGATTTCTCAACTATTCTAATCCAAAACAAAGGCAGACTTTGTATTGGATCCCTCGCAGCAGAGCCGGCCCGACCATTAGGCGACATAGGCGGTCGCCTAGGGCCCCGCCTTGCCAGAGGGGGCCCCTGAATCTCACGAATATTATATATTATACTTCGTTAATTAATTATATTACTGAGAACTCGGGTGCGCGCATCTTGACTTCTACATTTTGTGCACGACGCATTCAGTGTTGCCAGATCTCGCGAGACAAATAAGCAACCAGGCCTGTGAAAACAAGCCCAAAACAAGCAACTTTTTTACGGAGCACCCCTAGGTTCCGAGAAGAGAAAAATAAATGAACTGTGTGCACGGTTTTTAAACTGTGGGTACAGATTGTCAATTTACATCCATGTGGACAGATTGGTAAACTGTGCGCAGTTTTGCAAAACTGTACACACGGTAGCCTACAGTTTATTTATTTTTCTCCCCCCTGAGCTTCAAGACATTATATACACAGTAAATCTGATAATTAAAAATTAAACTAAAATAAAAATTTGCACACAAATAAATATCATCCTGAATTCACAAATTCTTTATTTATTATTGCAGGGACTGCAGAAGATCCCATTTTTAAATAACTATAACCCAGAAACAGGAGAAATTATTGATAATCTAGTGTGCAGCAATAGGCTCCTGCTCTGATAAACCAATGAGTGAGTTAGAAAAGACTTAAATAAACTAAACTGGTTTAAAAACCATTCCAGTCAAAACCATTTGAACAGGTGAGGATGAGGCTTGGTCTAAAACATTTTTCTTAAGACTCATAACACTTTAGCCTCATTATATATGAAAAATAACACCACCATAGGCTATCTTTCTCTTTCTCCCAGTCTGTTATATTTCTTCCCGTATTTCGCCCACTTTGTCCCGGGCATTTTTGTTCCTCGAAAAACTCTCCTACAGTCCAGTCACCATCAGTCGCGACTCGCGCGTATTTTCATTTAAACGTCACTCACTGACGTTTCCAAACCAGAAAAAAACAGATTGCCCTACTTTGCCTCTGATTGGCTAGTACTCGTTGCACTGCTGTCTGCTTGACAACTTATTATGGAGCTGGGAACAAGCCCAAATAAGCAACTATCCTTTAGAAACAAGCCCCAAAAAAAACGTGACCCACGACTACCAATATTTGTAAGCGACTTTACAGAAAAACAAGCCTAAAGTCACTTATAATAAGCGGATTGGCAATACTGGACGCATTGCATGGAGCTGACTACTCATGATACAGTTCACAAAGACGGTGAGTATCTAATAAATTACCCAGACCTACAACATACATAAAAAGGATAGCTCTGTATAGTTCAAACATGACACATTTCCGAAAAATATAATAAATACATAACAATAGACTGAATAAAATACAAAAACATAAGAAATATACACAGTAGCGCATCACACGCTAATTTGCATAATACCGCCCGCGATATAGTGGGAGACCTCGAGTACCGTAATTATCACAGTATTCACACACACGGATTCCACCTCACTTCTCTCCAAAATGCTCACGTTTTAGAAACAAGAGACATTTTTTTTGTGTGTGTGGCGCTCTTACCCTTTAGTAATGCTTAATTTCTTAGGCCTATATGAGGCATTTTGCATGACAGAAAATGTGCTGTCAAAAATAAAATACCAAATATTATAATCTCTATGGTAATATCGACTTCACATATTTGGGTTGCCTCTTGTCTGTCATAACGTCACGAAGTCTCGTCAGAGTCGTAGTCATACAGCAATGCTATTTTTAGTTAATTGAAATAATAATAGATGTTAAACTGTGGTAGAAATGGCATCCAAATGCCATCTTTCTGGAGATGAAAAAAGGAAGAGGAGAATGGTTGAGGAATAAAGACAAGCTCAAAGTAAAGGTGTGTTCTTCTGACTTCTATAAATAGTGCGTTATTTATTGCTGTATTATTAGTTTTAATAATAAATGTAACAATGCCCATGATCGCAGACAGACAGACATGGAAAAATTGGGCCACATTCAGCGTGTTAAGAATAATCTACCCATGCATTTTGTATACATAGTTCCCACATGACGTCACAACATACGGGCATTTGCCGACCCGGCGCCATTTCTGAGGGCAGAACACAACATTCTTACAATGCAGAACATGAGAAGAAGAAGCTGAAACGGAAATTTTGTGATTAAAAAGTGAAAATGGTCATCTCCTGCTGGGTCAATGGATGTTCCAATCGTGCCGGAGGTTCAGTTAAATTTAGTTTTTTAGCATTTGCCGACCCGGCGCCATTTCTGTGGGCAGAACAATAGTAGAAGAAGCTGAAGCGAGTTAATTTCGTGATAAAAAGTGAAAATGGTGATCTCCTGCTGGGTCAATGGATGTTTAAATCGTGTCGGAGGTTCAGTTAAATTTGGATTTTACAGTATACCCATCATTAGACTTCATGAATGTGAGAAGACTAACGTTAAGCTTTTGTCAGAACAACGACGGAGGTTATGGCTGGCGAGGATAAACAGGAAAGAAACTCCCTCAAAACACGCAAGAATTTGTTGTTTTTTATTGCGAGTGTACACAAATATAAGTTAACACTTTGCAGTTTGAATTATGTCCTGTATGAACAAAATGACGAGATATTAAAAACATACAAAAAAAACATTGTTTCCACTGTTCGATCGCGCCCGCGACTCTCTCACTCTCACACACACACACACACATTCCAGCACGGCAATCTCAGATTATGTCCCTAAAGAACCCGCGTATAAAGTAGTTCCGCATTACATTAATTAATTTGCACGCGAGTTTTATTTATTTTCATACCGTGTATATTACCGTGTATATTCATATTCATGCACATATTTCCAGGCTCGGAATTGCTCACATGTATTAAAACTCCTAGCCAATACCAGATAATGATACACATGATTATACTGTATCTGCTGCATAATCAGTGCTCAGTGCTTCCTTTGTTAGCGCATACGGATCCACACCATTTATGACTGAAATTTTCGCATTGTACCTCTCTCTGTCTTGTGTTAATAGAGTCTCTTTATAATCTCTGTCACTTGTCTCTTCATGATTTTCGTAACATTATAAATGGAAAGAAATATTCGAAATTTGCTTGTAAAACTCATAGACAGTATGGTAAAACATTGTAAACACAGCAGCTTTTGCCCTCAAAGATGGCGTCTCCGGGGAGGTCACGTGACATTAATTGGCCTGTGGGAACTATGTATAGATTTTTACCCTCTGATGAAGTTATCGTAGTTTTTTTAAATTAAGGTGGGCCATCTCAGGCCTCAAAATGGCCGTTTCACCCCTTTGATAGGCTAATTATGCAATTAATTTATGTTAACTGTCTCTTTTTCTGCAATTTCTCAACTAAGAATAATGGTCATTAATAATCACTATTATAATTTTGAGCAAAATAATCGTGATTATCAGTTTCATTATTATCATGCAGACCTAACCTACCCCACCCATTCTCCCTCCCCGCTAAAAACAGGTTTCTCCCTCTTTCCAAATTAATATTTAAACCACCATAACATTTCTAAATAACACAAAACATTTTTATAATTGTGATCATCATAAAGTTAAAATGTAGTAGCCTACTGCATTTCTAGTCATTATGCATAATTGTAACCATATCTTATGCATTTACAAAAACACCTTTAATTTATGCTTTATTTTATATGCTTTATTTTTTTATGTGTGCTTTCTGTCTTTTATGTACTAGGGGCTATGCTGAAATCTCTTAGTTTCTTAGTATTTTTTCATATGTACGTTGAATGTTACACTTTTATAAACTTAAATATTGAGCAATCTATAGCCTATTTTTTATATATATATATATATATATATATATATATATATATATATATATATATATATATATATATATATATATATATATATATAATTTATATATATATAATTTATGTACAATTCATACATTTTATTTCATTTATTAGAGTTTCATGTAAATATTTTTTTCATTTTTGAATGCTACACTTAATACACATTTACAAACTTAAATATTGAAATTGTCGTATGTGCTTTCTCTTCCTTCACTGTAAAAAAAATTCTAACCTCTCCAAATCAAAATTTTCTAGTGACTGGTCACATCTAAATTTTTAAATTGACCCAAGTGCAATTCTTGTTGCAATAGTCTGTTAACATTGGCTCAATGAGAAATAATACGTTAGACTAATTGAAAAATTTAGATGTGACCAGTCACTAGAAATTTTTGACTTGGGGATGTCATTTTTTTAGCGCAATTTTCCAACGGACAAAATTGCGATTGTTAACTCATGATTTCTGTTCTGTCTGTGCGCACCAATCTTGCACTTCTATCTACTCCTCAACCAGACCACCTAAAGACTTCGGGTTTTCGGCATTATGTTAAGGAAGGTCTAATCTCGGGAACGCAAAAAAAAAAAAAAAAAAAAAAAAACGTTAAAGATTTACTATCTCTTAGTGTTGTGATCCCATGAGGTGAGAAAATTGCGCTAAAACCAAGCGGCAACCTCCCCGTCTCTCTCTTGAAACCAACACGGAAGTGAGTTAAACTGCAATTCATTAACTGGCCGCTTGGCCTGGCTGCAGGAGTGAGTCAAATCTGTATCTCCCTCATGTTAAAATTACCAACTTTACAGCAGAAAAAAACATGTTTACAGCCTGGTTCTCTATGTTGCTTTGGTCTATACAGCTAATTTTGCCCTTCATAACAACTGTGAGGGGGGTGAATTTTTTTATAACTCATCCGTTTAGTTGATTAATATTTAAATTTAAGGGTGTGGCCACTTGAGTGACAGGTGGATTCCCGCTGATGTCAATGCGAGCCGTTTGTCTGCTGTTACTAGCCGTCACTTCACCTCAGCAAATGTTAGCTGCTGAACTTGCCTTCTCTGCAGTGTTTGTGCTTTTTTTCGGGATTATTTCATACAATTTAATACTTGGGTACAAAGCCCACGTCTTTGGA
The DNA here is from genome assembly GCF_963993115.1 of Abramis brama. NCBI lineage: Eukaryota > Metazoa > Chordata > Actinopteri > Cypriniformes > Leuciscidae > Abramis > Abramis brama. The sequence continues at coordinate 16,533,441 of NC_139966.1, forward strand.
TTCAGTCGTTGTCGTCGAGTATCGTTTGAGAGAACAACCAGCGCTGTATTTCAGTTGTTTTCCTCTGTGAACAGGCACTAATGGATGTCTGACAATTTCGTTGCTTTTTGGGGTTTTCAAATTTAAAACGTCAATAAAGGCTCGTTCGTTCTGCTCTCACGGAACAGATGGATTATAATATGCTTATGTAAGTTACCGTCAGATGAAATCATGCAGGCGTCGGCGCTTTCTCCGTTCATGCAATAAATGCACATCCATGAATGAGCGCGGATTTTCTAGCGCATTTAACGTTACTTGCACTTCAAAGGCAATATATCTATGGTTTAACGGTTTAACCAATTTGAGAGGCGGTCGAAATCAGAATTTAAAATGGACTGAATAAGCTCTCTACGAACTTGAGCGATGCCGCGCTGACGGACCATGAAAGAGTGACTGACATGTATGCACATAAATCACTGTCACACACAAACACTCTCGAAGTAATACACAGTCTCACTTGTAGCCATGTATTTTAACTATTATAATATTTCGAAGGGCAAAAACGGGAACTTTTAATTGGCTTTACATCATCAGCTAACTCGATCACGTCGAGCTAGGTGATTTCAGATAGCCAGGCTCATATCTATGGCCAGGCTCCTCAGCTCCACTCACGCACTGTTTGCCTATTTTCTGTTATCCGGGAGTGACGCAAGGCCAAGATGGCGACGGACGGCTCCGCCCACTTTAGGCTTCAAAAATGCTCTCCAGAAACCTACGGGTGACGTCACGGACACTACGTCCATATTTTTTTACAGTCTATGGCTAAAACACTCACCGAGTTTTTATTACTTGTTTTTTTACAGTGTTCATAAAATTGTTATGAGAGTTTTTTACTCCAGTGGGGCCAATTTTCATGATCTTGCCTAGGGCCCCACAACCCCACGGGCCGGCACTGCCTCGCAGCTACATCTTTGTGTTGTCGCAAGATGCAAGGTGTTATTATTGTCTAAGGACTGACTGCATGGCTGTGTTTGTGCCTCTACATAGGTGAGAAATTATCAATTAACTTTGATACATAGACTGCTAAAAAAAAATAAGCTGTGTCAAAGGTTCATGTCTGTGTGTAAAATACGCATGAATCAAACCGAAAGAAAACAATGCAGTGAGAAGTGCTTTCTCTTGCTAAATGCACACACACACATACATGCCTACACACACATCCTACACCACCGACACACACATACACAGAGAGAGAGAGAGAGAGAGAGAGAGTATAGACAGAAAGATTAAAATATGTTTTGTTAAACCGAGACTTATGGCAGGCGAGTTTCTTAATTTCAATTATATATATATATTTTAATTAAATACAGGTTAACTAGCTTACATAAAAGGTACTACTATATAAAACAAAACTAAAGTAAATCAAAACTAAATCGTTTACAAGCTTTAACTGCAAGAGGCTCAATGGCAAGGCATATAACAAATCACTCACATGGCTGTGCACTTGTAATGACACATCAAGGATGTTAAGAGGCTAAAAGCAGGTTTAAAACTTGCCAACTTAAAAATTTAAGTCAACAGGGTGCAAATTTTTAAAAAGAGGATAACACGGTGTAGGCAACACCGATTTTTGTCGTTGTTCTCTGTACTGACAGCACTCCAAATTTACAAAAAAAATGAGTTAATTAAAATTAAAATTAAGTGTGGTATGTTTTTCCTTATAAACCACTTTCTCAAACCATTTTCTTAATAAATCGCTTTACAACAACAATTTACAGTGTTTTTCTTCACAACCCCCTTTATTCATATATGGTTACAATGATTATTACAAGTGATCGTTTAACAACAACTTCTGGTGTCTTGCTTTATAAAAACACTTTCTTTATAAGGTTACAATTATGGTTGACTACAATACATAAGTGCTTCATACACAAAAAGGCATAATTATAATAGAATAATTACATATTCTATAACACTTTAAAGAGAAAAAGAGAGGATTAGGCAGCATTGTTGATGTAAAGACAATTGCGAAGCAGTATCTTGAATAGTAGTTTTTTACTCACAAGTGACTGTACTCACAAATCTGTTTTTACTGTTTGATCCAGTGATTACAATCGTGTCCTTTTTTTAGTGAAAGGAAAGTAGAGATAAAGGACAGTAAGGGTACGTCTAAATTAATCCGGATACGTTTAAAAATGCTCTCCATCCACACTAGCGGTTTCTTTTGAAAAACTCCTGAAAACGCTGAATACACCTTACAGCGCATGCGTAAAACCTCACAAAAGCTCACTGAGATGATACAGATGGAAAAGTAAATAAAAAAGTTATTGCGCAATTCTTCTGACAGGATTATTTTATTTAGCAAAATATCTCAGCATTCACTGATGTGTCAGGTCGCACTCAATCACTATTATATGTCTAAAACGAGACTGCTCTCATGTTTTACTGAAGGACAGCAAATGCGAGTGAATTTTCTGTCATCTTTGCTGGACTGTGATATGAAGAGTGTGCAAAGTTACATATTTTAGCAACAGTGTGAAAGTGAATTGTATAACAGGCACAATAATGGTATAAACATGAATATCTATTGGTACAATTTGCACCACATGACTAAACTTTGTTAAACGTTTTTAAAAACCTCAGTTTTGACAGTCCACACAACAACGCGAAAACGGCGTTTTCAAATTTATCCACTTTGGAGAACGCTTTCAAAATGCTTTGTTTTCATTAATAAAAATGTCAGTGTGGACAGAAGGACAAAACTGAGAGAAAGATACTTTTAAAAAAATAATAATTTTTTAACAACAATTTTATTTATCAAAAATAATAGGTCAGGACCACAGCTCTGTCCACTTTTTAAGATTCATATTTAGAATCAGCACATTCACTGTATTGTGGGGGAACATCTGCAGGATCGTGATTCACGAGAGAGTCGCTCACCAGAGGTACCTGCAAGAAAAACAGGTATGCCATCAGCTTTAATGCTAATTTATTGATCATTCTAATAAATTCTTGAACACACACACACACATACATTTATTTATATATATATATATATATATATATATATATATATATATATATATATATATATATATATATATATATATATATATATATATATATATATATATATATTTTATGGCTGTCAAAAGATTAATCGCATCCAAAATAAAAGTTTGTGTTTAAATAATATATGTGTGTGTACTGTGTATAATTAAATTTGTATATATAAATACACACACATGCTTGTATATATTTAAGAAAAATGTGTAATTTATATATAAAAAAAAATTACATTTATATATAATATAAATTATATATAAATATATACAGTATATGTATGCAAATATTTCTTAAATATATACATGCATGTGTGTGTATTTATATATACAAAATAATTATACACAGTACACACACATATATTATGTAAACACAAACTTTTATTTTGGATGCGATTAATCGAGATTAATCTTTTGACAGCCCTAATATATATATATATATATATATATATATATATATATATATATATATATATATATATATATATATATATATATATATCAAAGTCCCATTAGACTGGTGCTACTAGCTTCTCTTACCTCTGATGGATTGGGTCTAAAGGCATAGGACTGTGGAATAACAGCTTGGTGAACATTCAGCACCTTCGGAAAAATACATGTTGCGTTTTATACCTTCTAACTGCAATATAATTTTAATAACATGGGGTGACGGTTCTAGTATTACAGGTTATTTCAAATGGAAAAAGGAAAAGACAAAAAATCCTGCTGAAATATTTTGGTATCGAAATTACAGATTATTTTAAAACAATAGAAATTGAAAAACTACCCGTCTTTCTGTCAATCTGCAATGTCCTAGCAACCACCCCGAAAACCCTAGCGACTGCTTAGCAACCATAGCGGCCACTCAGCTTCTAGCCCTGAACGCATCACTCACCTGTGGAGAACAGCAGCAGGCGTTGGCTTTACAGGCAAATGCTGACAGAACGATGGAGATGATAAACTCAAGGATAGTGAATACCAAGGACACACCACGGATCCCCCGGAAGAGGGTCTGAGAAAACACTCATCATTAGCACAAAAATTAATAAAATAAATGATAGTTACTCACTCATACGTAAGTTGTAAGTTACAAGTCACTCAGCATTTTCACAGGCTACAAATTTTTACCAATACCATTAGGAAAAACTGCCATATAGATATTTGTAATACTATCTCATAATTTGGCAGCAGTCAAACCAAATATTTATTCAGACACCAGAAATAATTTTTGGTTATTTTTTTATTTTTTTACTAGTGGGTGCAACTACACTATAGTTAATGTATGTAAGTGAGGATAGCAAAATAAAATAAACTGTGACATTCTTCATCCAAAAATTCTTCATACAGTGACTACCAAATTATTCAGACACTTTGACCTGACCATGTTTTGCTTTAGTGTTTTTTCTTTAATTGCTAATGCGACCTTTTTACACCACAGACTTAAGCATTGCTTAGTAATTGCTTGATCTAAATTGGTATTATGTAATTAAATTTATCAGCTGACAGCTATTCAACCTAATTCATTTGTGAGACAGTCTAACAGAAGGATGGACAAAACCTGTGAAATATCAACTGATTTGATAACTCTGAGTTCTTGTAATTTTTTATTACCATTTTCTAAACTATAGCGAATAAACTGATAATGTGAGAAATGTTGAAGGTGTCTGAAAAAAATTTCTGGAGAAAATGAAATGAGTGAGTGAGGAGAGGCAGGTTTGTGTGTAACTCGCTGTCGCTATTTTTGACCAATACATTGCACTTAGTTTATTATTTCAGATGCCCTTTTAAAAAGACTACAATTGAAAAATGTATATGAAATTCAGTCTGCCGAAGTGGCTAGTAGGAGTGACTGCAACATGCCACTGCTGAAATACACACGCATTTGGCGGGTGTTAATGTCAAGCTGTGATTTATGTAAATGATCAGTAACATTAAGAGGTCTATTAAATTATTCTATTAAATGCAAAAAAATTGTGACTAGAAAAGTTGTTAACATACCTGGTAATTATCATATTCATATCCATAGCAGTAAGGGTTATATCCTATAGATAAATCTAATGAAAGGATAATAATGGAAATGCCTGCAGTTATAGCACTTGAGATGTTCATTCCAACTGAAGCTTTCACCTATAGGCAGAAAACACAGAAAAAAACAAGTTAATGAGTTAGAAAGCACTTTACCCAGAGTGTTAAAGCAGATCATGAAACAATATATATGGAGCACTATAAAAATAAATAATAAAGTTGCAATTATTGGGTCCAAGAACAAATGACTCATGAAGACAATACAATTATACAATGGCAATATCTCTCTTCAAATATAATAAAAGTCTTATAATTTCAAATATAATACGGGTGTCTGTGTGTGAAACTATTCTTCTATGTACTATTTTACAATAGACAAATAATATTGTCTCTTAATTTTAATAGAATAGCAATACATTAATTTATGTCTGGCAACTTGACATGTTTTCTGTATCATGTAAAACTAAAGGTAATTTGGAGATCACTGATTTCTTTGCAAACTGATTAGATTTTGATCAGACTTCATTGATCATTCTGAACTGCCACCTTACCGTGGTGGAGGGGTTTGAGTACCCGAATGACCCTAGGAGCTATGTTGTCTGGGGCTATATGCCCCTGGTAGGGTCTCCCAAGGCAAACAGGTCCTAGGTGACGGGTCAAACTAAGAGCGGTTCTAAAACCCTTTATGATGCCAATAAATTCGAGGACCGTGACGTCGCCCGGCATGGCGCAGCCGGGGCCTCACCCTGGAGCCAGGCCCGGGGTTGGGGCTCGTATGCGAGCGCCTGGTGGTCGGGCCTCCCCCCATGGGGTCCGGCCGGACTCAGCCCGAAGGAGCGACGTGGGGCCGCCCTCCCGTGGACCCACCACCTGCAGGAGGGACCGTAAGGGGCCGGTGTTTAGTGGATCAGGCAGCAGTCGAAGGCGGGGGCCTCGACAACCCGATCCCTGGACACGGAATCTAGCTCTAGGGACATGGAACGTCACCTCTCTGGCGGGGAAGGAGCCTGAGATTGTGCGTGAGGTCAATGATCGACTTTGTGGTCGTTTTATCTGACCTCCAGCCGTATGTCTTGGACACTCAGGTGAAGAGAGGGGGGGAGCTGTCAACTGATCACCACCTGGTGGTGAGTTGGATCCGATGGCGGGGGAGGAAGCTGGACAGACTCGGCAGACCGAAACGTACTGTGAGGGTCTGTTGGGAACGTTTGGCCGAATCCTCTGTCAGAGAAACCTTCAACTTCCACCTCCGGCAGAGCTTCGACCGGATCCCGAGGGAGTCTGGAGATATTGAGTCCGAGTCGAGGCGGCAATCCCCGAACCCGGTGGTGGACACCGGAAGTAAGGGATGTCGTAAAGCTGAAGAAGGAGTCCTATCGGGCCTGGCTGGCTTGTGGGACTCCTGAGGCAGCTGACGGTACTGACAGGCCAAGCGGACTGCAGGCTGGGTGGTTGTGGAGGCAAAAAATTGGGCTTGGGAGGAGTTCGGTGAGGCCAAGGAGAAGGACTACCGGTCAGCCTCGAAGAGATTCTGGCAAACTGTCTGGCGCCTCAGGAGGGGGAAGCAGTGCCCTACCAACGCTGTTTACAGTGGACAGTACCTTTGGACTGGCAGACCGGGGTGGTAGTCCCTCTTTTTAAGAAGGGGGACCAGAGGGTGTGCTCCAACTATAGGGGGATCACACTTCTCAGCCTCCCCGGGAAAGTCTATGCCAGGGTACTGGAGAGAAGAATATGGCCGATAGTAGAACCTCGGATTCAGGAGGAACAGTGCAGTTTTCGTCCCGGTCGTGGAACACTGGACCAGCTCTATACCCTCTCCAGGGTACTGGAGGGTTCATGGGAGTTTGCCCAACCAATCCACGTGCTTTGTGGATTTGGAGAAGGCATGTGTCCCTCGCGGCATCTCGTGGAGAGTGCTCTGGGAGTATGGGGTTCGGGGCCCTTTGCTATGGGCTATCCGGTCCCTGTACGACCGGAGCAGGAGCTTGGTTCGCATTGCCGGATGCAAGTCAGACTTGTTCCCGGACCTTCAGCATGCACTGGGACGGTACTGGAGAGAAGTACTCGGTTTGCAGCCGAGTGTGAAGCGGCTGGGATGAGAATCAGCACCTCCAAATCCGAGGCCATGGTTCTCAATCGGAAAAGGGTGGTTTGCCCGCTTCAGGTTGGTGGAGAGCTCCTGCCTCAAGTGGAGGAGTTTAAGTATCTTGGGGTCTTGTTCACGAGTGAGGGAAGGATGGAACGGGAGATTGACAGATGGATCAGTGCAGCTTCTGCAGTAATGCGGTCGATGTACCGGTCTCTCGTGGTGAAGAAGGTCAATGATTTACCGTTCCTACTCTCACCTATGGTCATGAGCTGTGGGTCATGACCGAAACGACAAGATCCCGGATACAGGCGGCCGAAATGAGCTTTCTCCGCAGGGTGGCTGGGCGATCCCTTAGAGATGGGGTGAGAAGCTCGGTCACTCGGGAGGAGCTCAGAGTAGAGCCGCTGCTCCTCCATATCGAGAGGGGCCAGCTGAGGTGGCTCGGGCATCTTTTCTGGATGCCTCCTGGACGCCTTCCCGGGAAGGTGTTCCGGGCATGTCCCACCGGGAGGAGACCCCGGGGAAGACCTAGGACACGCTGGAGGGACTATGTCTCCCGGCTGGCCTGGGAACGCCTCGGTGTCCCCCCGGAAGAGCTGGAGGAAGTGTCTAGGGAGAGGGAAGTCTGGGCATCTCTGCTTAGACTGCTGCCCCCGCAACCCGGCCCCGGATAAGCGGAAGAAGATGGATGGATGGATGGATGATCATTCTGAAAATATAATGAATTTTATGCATAGTCAATCAAATTAACCATTAACAGAGCATCCGGTAAGTATCCATAGCGCTTCACTTTCCACATTTTGTTGTTATAGGCTTAATCCAAAATGGATCTGAGCCTCGACACAATCCTGTCTCAGAGGTGTACAGACACTTCATGGCTTGGTTTGTGCTCTGACATGCACTGTTAACTGTGGGACCTTATATAGGCAGGTGTGTGCCTTTCCAAATCATGTCCAATCAACTGAATTTACCACAGTTGGACTCCAATAAAGTTGTAGAAACACCTCAAGGGTGATCAGTGAAAACAGGATTGCACCTGTGCTCAATTTTGAGTGTCATGGCAAAGGCTGTGAATACTTATGTACATGGGATTTTTTGTTTGTTTTTATTTTTCATAAAATTGCAACGATTTCAAACAAACTTCATTCACGTTGTCATTATGGGGTATTACTAGTAGTATTTTTAGGAAAATAATGAATTTAATCCATTTTGGAATAAGGCTGTTACATAACAAAATGTGGAAAAAGTGAAGTGTTGTGAGAGTTTGTTGGTGTTTTCATATATATATATATATATATATTATCAGGCAAAAGTTTGGAAACATTACTACTTTTAATGTTTTAGAAAGATATATCTTATGCTCATCAGGCCTGCATGTATTTGCTCAAAAATACAGTAATACTGTGAAATATTATTACAATTTAAAATGATAGTTTTCTATTTGAATATACTTTAAAATATAATCATTTCTGTGATGCAAAGCTGAATTTTCAGCACCATTACTCAGTCTTCAGTGTCACATGATCCTTCAGAAATCATTCAGAAATCACATGATCCTTCAGAAATCAAAAACTTTTGAACTACCGTTCAAAGGTTTTGGGTTCAGTAATATTTTCTTTTCTTTCTTTCTTTTTTTTTAAAGAAAGTAATACTTTTACTTTCATCCAGTTTTGGGCAGTTTGTTTAGTCTTACATTAAATAAAGTTTGTGCTTGGACCCCTGAAAATAACAATGATGTGCGCATACCAAACACAAACTGGAGGAGGCTTTGCCATGGAGTTTATTTTCTGCAGCAATGCAGAGTGATCCTGTGATAATGTACTGAGAGGAGAGAGAAAGGATTCTTCTGTTAGAATATTTAGCTTGCGTTAGAAAAGACAGAAATGCACTTAAATTGTATATTGTTTGCTTACGATGAGAGATCCCCAAAAAGGAATACCACTGAAAAAAAAGATGGAATCTACATTGACTGTAGACACGATTCCCAACAGGAGAGTCAGCAGACCGATCATTATCTGGACAGTCTGAGGAAGACCAAAAAACAGTTTCTTATTGCAGGGTAATAGTGACTCACAGTTATTAGCTGAGCAGGATTGCCAGATCTGCACAACAGTTTGTTAATGTTTGTAGTACTGCTTTTTTGGATTTTTTTTCCCATACCTTTCCTCCTTCACACGTATAAAAATGAATTATTGAAATATTTCTCACCCCGAGTGCTTTTGGTTGGCCTTTCAGGAAAGCCTGAAGTCCTTGAGGAGCTGAAGCTGTCTGTGGCACATAAATAGTCACTGGAGCCGTTGTCCCCGTTTCAGCTGGAGCCGTTTGTTGTGGGGCCTGAAACTGGATGATCAGCGTCGACGAGTTTGTGGGAATGACTGTACTAGACATTCTTCTTTCTGAATCTGAAATTGATCTGTACAAAATCAAGACATGTAAAAACATGTGATGAATAAGAATATAAAATAATTTTCATAAATAATCTTACCAGTGTATTTATTAAAATAATATATGTTCATAGTTATTATTATAAACAATCTGTGGTCTTCAAATTCTGGAAAAACGTATGAACGCAGTCATGTCACAGAATTATTGGTAACTCTTCACAGAAATTATATTACAAACATCTCATGTTTAAACTGATCTACAGCATCCCATATGTGGGACATTTACCAGTATATATTCAAAACAATAATATCTTTGTAAAAACCTAAAGTAACATTGACAAACTATTTGAAAGTTTACAATCTTTAGTTTTCATATTTGTTGATTTTTAAAAAAAAAAAAATTACAGGTGAGCAGTAATTTATAAATTTGCAACAAGAATTTTTCATTCTCATTAGGCGTGTTCAGGCCTTTATTTTGAAATAGCGATGAACATGAAAAATCATGGAAGATTAGTAGAAACCTCAGTTTGTTTTCATGGCAAGAGTTCAAAAGATACCACCAATTCAATTTTATGAGGAAAAAAAGGTCTGAAAATGTTTTAAATATACAGAAAAATGATGGATTCTCGATGTGGTATGCAGTGTTGAGCTATAATGCACATACATGTTTTTTTATTGCTTTACTTTATAGGTTGAATACAAACCAAATACTGCCAAACCGCCCATATTATTTCTGGATAGGATGACTAATTCATACATTTTATGAAAATGATGGAAATATATAGTTCAGATCACTCAAACCATATATGGAAATGGAGGTGCCCTTATATGATCAGTAATAGAGCTTGGCTGTCATCTAGTGAAAAAGTGTGGTACTGCGCCAAACAAACTTACTGAAAGCTATTTTTTGAGATCTCAACCTAAAATTTGGATCACAACTTTTTTTGATCACAACAAGATTTGCGGCTTTGATTTTCTCGCTATTTTAGAGTAAAACTTATTTTGTAAAACAAAAGTCTTACGGGGTTGGAACAACATGAGGGTGAGTAATTACTGGCAGAAGTTTCATTTTTGGGTGAAGTAACCCTTTAACAAAAGTGTCCTACTGCCGTTATAAATCCAAACATTACTAAATAAAGTAATAAACGACTCATTAATAAAAAATTTGTCTTAAAAAACAACAAAAAGGGAGACATAATGCAAAGATAATAAATTGTATAAAAGTAGTCAGATGAGATCTAATTTGTTTTACCAGGGGGGAAAAAATGCACTCTTCAGTTGGTTTTTCGCACTTTGCTGTGTGTTTCTTATAGTTCACTCCTCTGAGATAACGCATTCTGTGGTGTAATACTGTTTCCCAGAATGAAAGTTAAAGTGGGGGGAGCTCAGATGGTTAGGAGGGGTGGCAAAGCTACACACTGTTTCCAGGAAATCAAGCCTGACGCACTACTGTAATATAATCTCTTTTCACAATAACAGTAATATTAAATTAAATCTTACTTAATTTGTCTTTGTTGTATTTTATATAATCTGCATGCTGGTTTGGAAACAGACTTGTTAAAATTGTACAAAACATGTGGGATAACAATGATCAGCACAGTAAAAAAAACCTTTATCTTACCTTATTTGGAACAAATTTGGCCCAATAATCAGTAGTTCAAGTCTTCTAAAAAATAGAGAACGAATTGACTTGCTTGTTTTTGCATTGTAAAAAACAACAACAACTTTTGCATCATACTGTATCATTTGTGTTAATTATGGGCATATAAGCAAGATTCATTACCTTTAGTATGCTGTTAAAAACGAAGTGAGGAAGCTGGATCTTCCAGACAAAAGAAAACACAGGGCTAAAAAAAAAACACGACTAGACGAGGGAAAACAAGGAGCACTTGGGGAAAATGAGGGTGGGGAAACAGTAGAAGAACTACAAAGACCAAGTAAAAGACTACAAAAGGACAGGAAATCATAAAAGATACAAAATACAAGACACTAAACAAAAGACCTGACACTAGTGCATCACAGACTCAAACTCATCCCTGAGAGTTAAACATCTGACAGTCTAAAACCATACTATCACACACAAGCAGGAGATGAGACAGATATTCACTGAGCTGAGGCCTCATTTATAAAACTTTCCATAGATTCCATACTAAAAGTCTGCGTACGCACAAAAAGTTTTTAGATTTACAGTATAAAACCATGCGTATGCCAGAACCTGCTCAAAAATCCCAGTCAGCGGAAGACTGTTTGTACATGCATCTCTGGCCTGGTTCACACCGGACGCGGAAGCGGCGCGGAACGGAGGCTTCCTTTCGGCGCCCATGTTAACCTATGTTGTTGTTCACACCAGACGCGGAGCGCCGTGAAGCGCCAGTTTCGGCGTCTGGTCTATTTTTTGCGCAAGCCTCGAGTGATCCGCGTCCATTCCGGCAGGAAGTCACACCAAGAAACACGAGACAATCCGGTCAATTGTCAAAATATAAGCAATTTTCAAAAATTAAAATACCGCGAGTGACAAATGCGATCATATAGGGACAGAAAAATGGACATTTTCATAGAATGACCCACATACAAAATGTATTTCAATATATTTAACAGTGCTTCACATATATGTGAATATATTAATAGTGCTGTTGTTTATCGGGGTCTACGCAGTGCTTAATTTGTAAAGGGAGGATCCTCCCCTTACACTGCCTAGCTTTACGGCACCAGAGAATTTTTAACATGTGCTGAGGGGGTGCTAGATCATTGACGGGGGGAGCTGCGCAAAGCTTGGCCACTAAATATTTAATATTCAGTTATGTTATTGATCACAATTAAAGTTTTAATTTCATTAAATTGAACAAGCGCCACATTCAGCATTCAATCAAATATTATAAAAGATGTATGCTATTATTAACAATAATGTTATTTCAACACAATATCTCGTTATTTCGACATTTGTGTGCGTGCAACAAGCAAGATGTGCATTTGTAAATCCAATGACGCGTGTATTGATTTTTATTAATAAACAAGTGTTTTCTCTGATAGTGTCGACTCGGCTGCAAAGATGAAGTTGACAATCGCCATCTCCGTGTGAACGCGCCTATAAAGAGAAATGCACATAGGCCTAATGGATTACATAATCATAGAGTAGCCTTTTTCTTTTTTCGTTTTGAATTATTTCGTTTAAAGACATTTCAGGCTTTGTGTATTTTATGTATTTTTCATGTCTGTGTGAGGCATACACTGAGTTTCGTTAAGTTAGGATGAGATGCGCTCCAGTTCACGTGCAATGCAAGTGACCGCGCGGGCGCCTCCAATTGTCTGTTATATTTGCTTCTTATAATTAAATCCAGGCATGGTTGATGAAAAATTGATTAAAATTAAGATACAATTTATACAAAACGAAATTCACTTTAAAGAAAGGCTTTCTACAAAACAAAACTTAATGAAGTGGTCAAAATCATGTCTGACCCGCATGTTTCATATTGCGCATCCTATAACTCGGTCGTGCTGTTCACTTTTCATAATCAACATAAATGGAAAATAAAAATAACATAATATTTTAACAAATATGAAACTAAATGCACTTTTTTAATGGCTACAACAGTATAGTAGGCCTACATACTCTCTATTTGTACAAATTGCTGCACATTCATTTAATTCTGAATTTTGCACACAAGTTGAAAGGCATTTGTTCAAATCAAGTTCACGGATAATTGTGCATGCATTTATTAATCATTATTATGATACTAAAATCGCTATGTACAAAAAAATCAGATGAGCCCAGAATATGAACGCAATTACACGTTAAGCATTTTCCTCCCATAGAAAACCATTATAAGAACGCTTAATGTGGCTTAATGCAGATTAGAATGTCCCCTTATTTTGTAGAAATAACGAGATATTATGTCGATACTAGGCTACTGCTGTGTCCACCGTGGTCTCCACATTCTTGATCAGCGGAAACGAGTTTTGCTTGTTTGGGATCTGACTGGCCAGGAATCAGATTTATTCCAAATCATGTAGGTATATGGTTTGCGAATGTGCTTACAAATAATGTATTTCTGGCATGTGCAGTGACACGTAACTTTGAAACTATTTCTACAATCTATTTCTTCACTTGCTACAATAGACTTTAATTGTATTTATGCTACATTAGGGCTATATGTGGTCCAAAACAGACAAGCGTCTTGGGTTAAATAAACAAAGCCAAATTTTCAAGTCTTTTTTTGGGCTAAAATTGGACCAAATCAGACTGACCAAACAAAGCCCAATTTTCAACGTCTATGTTTGGGCTAAATTTGGACCAAATCAGACGGACCAAACAAAGCCCAATTTTCAACGTCTATGTTTGGGCTAAATTTGGACCAAATCAGACGGACCAAACAAAGCCCAATTTTCAACGTCTATTTTTGGGCTAAATGAAGACTATGACGGGCCGACTTGATTTAGCCCAAAAAACAACGTCTTAATGACGTCTGGTGCTGGGTGGGATTTGTGTATCTAAACAGACTAGAAAGATGAAAACAAACAAAGAAAAAACACAACAAAATAGATTTAATAAATTTGAAGAGAGGATGTATATTTCAACGGTATATCTACACTACTTCTGTCTACCACATTCTCTCTCTGGCTGCGTGTGTGTCTCGACAACGGATTAATAAAAGAAGTGTACAAACTTCTTGGTTACAGAAACATGGTGTATTCATTTTATGAGGTTATTTACTTACCCATGATGTAAAAAATAGCTCTGAATAAACAACAACTGAGCAGAAGCGCTTGTCGACCGCCTCGGAGAATACGCGTCTGGTGTGAACAGGCAGGCGCCGTTCCGCGCCACTTCCGCGTCCGGTGTGAACCGTCCCCTCCCCGAAATAACCATACATGGAGCTTACAGTGCCTAGTTTCACTATGCGTAAAATCATCTGCATATCATTTCCATCCACATTATACCATGTTTAACACCATCAAAGGTACAAGACATTGGAAAATATTAGATACGGAATATAAATGGCATTTGTGCCATTTACATTACATTGCTAAAAATCATCCAATATCCTTGCTATGTTTTAGAATAAATGCCTCATACATAATATCGACCAATGAGTGTTTTTCAACAACGGAAAGAGGTCAATAAAACTGCAGGAGAACAATTATGTCTCAGAATGTTACATTTACCCCAGGAAAGCCATTTAATTGTTATTATAATGAAAACTTCATTATATTTAATTTTTTTTTTTAACCTTTAATAAAACCAGCTGATAGAGCTCTCTGTATGTTTACAGCATTATGTGAGATATATTTTTTCTTGAGAAAAATTAACATGTAGTCTGTCTACTGTAGCCTACCTAATATTTATCCAAAGAGTCAATACTGAATCAAGATTGAAATCAAATCCCAAGAATTGAAATGTGAATTGTGAAAATTGTGTTAAGCAATAATACAAACAGCAGCCTACCAGTCATTTTACCATATAAACATTGTAACATGTTGTCACTAAACTTAATACAATTTTGTTCAGTTACCAAATGTTTTGACAATCAACAATTACACCTATTGTGATGCAAGTTGTTGTTTTTTACACCCCTAGATATTTGTAGGTGTTCACATAATCTAGTCTAGATCCATCCAGAGTCAAAATACTAGTCAAGTTGTATTTTGCGGGTACGGGCAGTCTGCGATTGAACAGCATGCATTTAGTTTTGCTGGAATTTAGTAGCAGCTTAAGTCCCCAGAATGCATTCTGAATGGCACTAAAGCTTTTTTTGGAGATTGGTTAGCACAGTGTCCAATGTAGGACCAGATGTGTATAAAATGGTGTCATCTTCGTAGAGGTGGATCTGAGTGATACCAGTGGCAAGAGCAACATCATTGATATACACAGAGAATAGTATTGGCCCGAGAATCGAACCTTGTGGCACCCCCATCGAGAAATCAATAGGTCCAGACATCAGACCCTCAGATTTAACATGTTGAACCCTGTCAGAGAAGTAGTTGGTGAACCAATCGAGGAAGTTTCTCGATAAACCAAGGCTATCAAGTCTGCCAATGAGGATGCGATGGTCGACCGAGTCGAAAGCCTTGGCCAGGTCAATAAAAACGGCTGCACAGTAATGTTATTTATCAATGTCAGTTGTAATGTCATTTAAGACCTTGAGTGTTGATGCAGCCATGACCAGCTCGGAAACCTGATTGCATGGCAGAAAGTGTATTGTGGGATTCAAAATGTTTGATCACCTGCTTGTTGATCTGGCTTTCGAAAACTTTGGAGAGACAGGGCAAGATGGATATCGGTCTATAACAGTTGGGGTCCAGCGTGTCACCCCCTTTAAAGAGGGGGATGACTGCTGCCGTTTTCCAATCTTTAGGGATCTCTGAGGATGGAAAGGTTGAACAGACTAGGTGCTGCTGAGAGTTTCAAGAAGGTTGGATCCAGATTATCTAATCCAGCTGATTTATAAGGGTCAAGCATTTGCAAATCTTTCATGACATCTGCTGATTGAATTTGCATGAATGAGAAATTAGAGGGACTAAGGCAAGGTGATGCGGGGGGTGAAGAGCTTATGGCTGCATGGGTAGCCAAGTTGAACACTTGGCCAGCCCTAGCAAAATGCTTATTGAAATGTTTAACTATAGCAGTTTTAACAGTAGTGATAGTGTTATCTAGCCGCAGCACAGTAGGCAGTTGGGAGGAGGTGTTCTTATTCTCCATGGTCTTCACAGTGTCCCAGAACTTTTTTGAGTTGGTACTACAGGCCGCAAATGTCTGTTTAAAGAAACTACTCTTGGCGTTCCTGACTGCCTGTGTGTACCGGTTCCTTACTTCTCTGAAGAGTTGCGGCTAGAGCAGTACGCCACAGGGTGTTTTTGTGCTGGGCTAGGGCGGTCAGATCTTGAGTGTACCAAGGATTATATCTATTTTTGGTTCGGAACTTTTTGAGAGGAGCATGTTTGTTCAAAACAGAGAGGAAAGCATTTTTAAAAAATGACCATGCATCCTCAACTGTCGGTATAAGGTCAATGTTCTTCCAAGGTACCCGGGCTAAGTCAATTAGGAAGGCTTGTTCACTAAAGTGCTTCAGCGAGCGTTTCACTCTAATGAGTGGGGGTGGTTTGATTACTGACCCATTACGGATGCATGCAATAAGGCAATGGGCACTGAGATCCTGACTGAAAACAGCAGAGGTATATTTTGAGGGCATATCAGTTAAAATAATGTCAATAAGGGTTCCCTTGGACACGTTTTTCAGGTTGTACCGCGTTGGTTCATTGACAATTTGTGTGAGGTTAAGGGCATCTAATTTAGATTAGATGTTAAAGGGGTGGTAAAACACGATTTCACTTTTCTAACTTTAGTTAGTGTGTAATGTTGCTGTTTGAGCATAAACAACATCTGCAAAGTTACAACGTTCAAAGTTTAAAGCAAAGGGAGATATTTGCTTTTAAAGAAATCAATTTCTAAGAACTACAGAAACGGCTGAGAAGGACTACACGACATTCCTGTGGGCTTGCTGACATCACTAAGCCCAACATTTACATAAACCCCTCCTCTGGGAACACAATACATAGAGGGGGCGAGGCCATTTTATGTTGCTTTGGAGAAGAGTTGTTGTGGTAGTAGAGTGTCGTTGCCGCTATGCCGTCGAAACGCTGTTATTTTCACCCAGATTGCAGGTCCACTTTGTTCAGTCTTCCTAAGGACGGTTACAATTTATTTTTAACTCGGTCCCTCATAATTATAATCCAAATGTCGCTCTCTGTGCTGCACATTTTCCGGAGGAAAGCTTCCTCAATCTACGAGTTACAATGCAGGATTCACACAACGGCTTGTCCTGAAAGATCGAGCAGTTCCAACTTTAAAAACAGAAGCTGTTTACGAGCCACAACATGCAAGTATGATTTTTTCGTTGATGTGTTTTCCTGTAATAGATCGTATTGTTAATTGTACATTGTAGCGAGGAAGTAAACGAAGGACAACGCTGTTCGTCTCCACAAACCAGCTTGTTAAATGCTAACGTTAATTCATACTTATCCGACAAACACATACAAACTTCTGTTTAATATCACCAGCGCAGCGAACTTGGAATGTTCGTGGTTGTTGTCGTTTATGTGATCACTGTAAATTATTCTTTGATTATAGCTTTTATGTATTGTTTATCTACAGGCATGCTAAACATGGTTTGTGTTTGATTTGGCTACTGTTGTAAAGCCGATGTTTAGTGTTCGTATTGGGTTAATAGTTCTGGCGACAGATATTTAACGTTAGCTACAATCGTTTTAAATATACAAAAGTAACAGTGTCATATAGCGATCACAATAGATCTGCAGTCTTAAAAAAAACCCATACCTTTCTGAAACGTCCTTTAACAGCCGTTCTTGAACAGGTTCTGCTCGATCCTCTCCACTAACATTCTCTGGGTCTGATTCAGGCTCAAACTGGTATGGGAATATTAACGCCGTTGTTTACTGAAGCACAAACTACCGGTGAGGGTAAGGGGCGTTTCCGAAACAACGTGCACTTGGCGGTTAGCGAATCACAACACACTGGGCCAGCTAACCAATCTGAGCCCATTGCGTATTTTTGAGGGCGGGGCTTCTTAGAACCAGGAAATCATCCGATCGTTTTTACAAGGAGGGACAGAGCAGTGTAGAATAATGGTTAAATATGTGAAAAATAATGCGAATTTTAAAAAACGAAGCATGAACACATGTTACAGTGCACCCCACAAACACAATCAAGCCTTCGAAAAAAGGTGTTTTACCACCCCTTTAAGTTGGAGTTTGCATTGACTGGGATCACAGACTGGGGGAGTTCACACCTTATTGAGGAACAGGAGGTCATTTGATTTGGAGACCCTGGGAAAGGACACACACACACACACACAAATTAGAAACAGCATCTCTAAACTCTCACACTTCTTTTACATTTTGTTCTGTTTCTCTGGACACGAGAGCATTGTACCAGTCGCACTGAGACATTTAAAATGATACCAGACATGTAAAGATCATTATATTCTGCTATGATCACTCACAGTGAACTGAGTGAAGGGGAGAATGGGTAAAGGGACTGAAGTGGGAGAAGGAACAAATGAGAAGGAAGGACCGGAGGGAAAAAGCTTTCCTGCATCTTCACTCTGTGGGCTGTGAAACAGAAGCCTGTGTGTGTTTGTGTTGTCCGTATACACACACTGTAGCATTTGACTGTATTCATCAACCCTGTTACTAAAGTTACTGTAAGAAGAATAATCTCTGGAACTATGAATAACTTCTACTATTTATAAGAAATGCAACTTCAACAGTAACTATAAATCAGATTTAAACTGAATCTAATGATGATCTAATCATTTTATTGCAATTAATGCAGCTTTGAGAAAATCAAACAATGTTTAGATTCATATGGACATACAGTGAAGAAAATAAGTATTTGAACACCCTGCTATTTTGCTAGTTCTCCCACTTGGAAATCATGGAGGGGTCTGAAATTGTCATCGTAGGTGCATGTCCACTGTGAGAGACATAATCTAAAAAAAAAATCCAGAAATCACAATATATGATTTTTTAACTATTTATTTGTATGATACAGCAGGGTGTTCAAATACTTATTTTCCTCACTGTATAATGGTGTAGTTATTTACGTGTCATTCATGTTTTTGTATTATTGATGTTTTATCCATGTCATATTGTGAGAAATAACAGTATTGTCTTTCAATAGAGCAGTTTTACAGGGTTTTATAATCTATCCTGACTCATATAATGTGTTTCTATCAGCAAACACTCAGAATAAAGTGAGATGATCTGCTGATGATCCTGAATGGCTTGTTGAACGAGTGTTGATAGTCTGAAGGCCTGTTCACACCAGGACGAATTTCACGCGCGATATTCGCCAACATTTAACGCCTTGTGACTAAACAAAGGGCGCCAATGTGAGTGTGCACACCGACGCGAAAAACGCCACGCGTAAAAGCGTCATTTAAAAAAAAAAAAAACGCCTCGGGTTCGTTTTTTTGGTTTGACGCGCTGCGTCAAAAACTATCCGACCAATGAGATTGGCGCTTTTGCTCACGTGTCTGGAGCTTCTGAAGTTACAGTAAAACACAACTTGGGGGCGCTCAAACACAAAACGGTCTATTTTATAGAAAATCTTTAGTTACCGTTACCTGGTAACTAGAGGCTGGAAGATATTACCTAAAAGCAAAATCTCAATTAATTTAACATTTTACCTCGATTTCGATTCATGAATGAAATTAACGATTTTTTTCTCGAAACACAACTTTATTGTCGATATTTAATGAGTTTATTCTCAAGATTGTATTTGGACTTTTTTTCCTCGAAATTTAACGAGTTTAATTTCGCATTATAACGACTTTAATCTCGAGATGGTTTTATTTTATTATTATTGCTTGGCCCTAATCCTCTTCCATATTTCCACAACTTGGGAACACACAGCCCTGAATATATATTTATGTAAAGGGCTATACAGACATCTAGTGGCTACAGTATGGTATTACAGATTATTTTTGTTTATTGTACAAGGAAAAAATAAAAACACAACATTTAAAATTTCTACACAATCTACATAGTTTATTTTAAAATAGGCCAACATGTTGACTAAAGCCGTGATCTAGTCTTTTCAAAATCTTGCCGTCATGTAGAATAGCAAGGAGGGACAACGACTGAAGACATTATTTACTTACATGGTGTCAGTCCAAATCAGAGCTGTAGAGATGCACACACTGCACAGGCACCAATCGCTAGTCTCATCGACACCTTAAACGTCATGTAATACCCTTCCTCAATCCACGCTTTATCAATTTCTCACGATTTAATTAGCGATGTTTATTGTCAGAAAAGAAAAAGAGAGATCGATGTCCCCATCACTGTGTTTGTGTGGGCTATCAGCAGTGGAGAGTATGTGCTGCCGTGAGGTGAACGCGTTTTGTTTAGTGGAACAGAATATAATATTTTTCATATTATATTCAGCATTTTGGTATAAAAAACAATGGTGGGTGGTTCTTATCTTTAATAAACGCATTGCATTATCTTCGTGAAAAATGTAACCTGCAATTTACACTTTAAGTGAGAAGAGATTAAGAAAGGACATTTTGTTACAACCATGTTGTTTGCATTTTCTTCTTTGAAAACAAAATAGCAGTGGAATTTCCATGAACTGAAAGCATTTTTACCTTCTACTAGCAGCAGTAGCTACGTTTACATGGACACAATCTGAATGAAATCAATACGATTGATGAATCCGAACAAGGTGTTTACATGAACGATAAATAAAGTACCGTATTTTCCGGACTATAAGTCGCACTTTTTTTCATAGTTTGGCTGGTCCTGCAACTTATAGTCAGGTGCGACTTATATATCAAAATTAATTTAGACTGAGATGAAAACATTACCGTCTACAGCCGCGAGAGGGCGCTCTATGGCGGAGTTGTTCAGAAGCGACACCAAGGATGAAGAAAATTCAATGGATTCAGTGATGTGGAATGAGATCACGGGAGCTTGGTGAACTTGTTTACTGGTAACTTGCTTGTTGGACTCGCTGGCTTATGTTAATTTAGCCTATTCAGCCTCCCAGGTATATGTTCTTTATGCTATTGTGTAGCTGAATAACTGTTAATGTGTTGCGTTAACATACCGGACACCTACTCAGCCTGTTGTTCTGTGTGCTACTGTGTAGTTGAATAACTTGCCTTTCCTGATTAAATGTCTGTTCTTGGTCTTGGATTTTGTGAAATAAATTTCTAAATAAATGCGACTTATAGTCCAGTGCGACTTATATATGTTTTTTTCCTCTTCATGACGCATTTTTTGACTGATGCGACTTATACTCCGGAGCGACTTGTAGTCCGGAAAATACGGTAATCGGGTTGATGTGCGCGTTTATATGTCACAAGTGTCAAATCGGATCCGATGTTTTGACATGCGCACACTGCACGAATATACAGAGTTTCCCGCTTTTCGCGCATAAATCCTCTATTGGTTCTTTATTTGTTTTAAACAGCAGACGTAATATTAATTCGTCTCTGGTCATAATTTAGAGCATATTAACCGTTTTGCCGTGCTGCTTATTGATAACGCAGTAAAAATGCCCCTCCCCGCGGCCAAAACCAGACGTCTGTGGATGAGAATCCAAAACAAGGACTGGTGGGACGTTGTCCTGCTTCACTTCACAGACGCGCGAGTGAAATGAGAATTTTAGAATGACGGGAAACTTTTTAATATGACACTTTATTCAACAGGAAGAACAGCTCGTTCCGCACGTCATACGTCATTACACTATTTAACGTCATCGCACATGCGCAGTCCTTTCAGTTTTCGGTTTTTAATCCGATCAAGTGTTTACATGTTCTCTCGATCGGATTACAAAAGGGATAAAACACCCCTTTCAATCTGATCGAAATTTAATTCAGATCGAGCTCAGTCGGATCGATTAAGGTGTTTACATGAAGGTTTTTTAGTCCGATTGAGCCGTCAATCTGATTATAAGTGTCCATGTAAACGCAGCTAGTGATTCGATCTGCATCTGAGGGGATTGTAGACAGCTGTTATTTGCGCATGTACCAGCGGGTGGCACACGTGAGTCATTACTGGCAACAGAACTAGGAACTACTGTATAATCAAGCCACGCTTAATATAGTGATATTATGCCAAAATACTGATTTTTAGGGCCCGAGCACCGATGGTGAGAGGACCCTATTGTTTTTGCTCCGTTTATTATTATTCTTCTTCTTCTCCAAAGTGAATCGCTTTTTAGAGGGCCTAAACATGCTCGAAAACTCATGAAACTTTGCACACGCTTCAGAAGTGGTGAAAATTTACGTGTGATATGGTTTTCAAAATTGGGGGGGGCAAATTCGGTAAATTATTGCCCCCACATTTTGCCCCGGCTCTACGTTTCATGCACAGGTATGAAAATTGGTACATACATGTAATGACCCAATACCTACAAAAAAGTCTCTTGGAGCATAGCCCTAAACACAACAGGAAGTGAGCTATTTTGAACTTCCTCCTAGATTTTGGGCATTTTTCGTAATTTCCTGATGTTGTACTTTAACGAACTCCTCCTACAGATTTCATCTGATCCTCTTCAAATTTGGTGAGTGTAATCTGAAGGCCTTTGCGACGTTAAATTGCGAAGATCTTGAGTTTTCGTCGAAGGGTGTGCCCTCGGCAGCCTGACAAACGTTCACCCAATTTCGGCCTTTTGGTGATATATGCATGATCAGATAAGTTCAATATTAATGTTGCTTGCAGTTCCGATGTTGCTAGGCAACCACAGACAGCCTGCAGTAACTCAGGCATACAATTTCCAATCTGCCCCAAACTTCACATGTTTGATAAGAGTCCTGTCCTGAACACATGACCATGCTCATTATGGTTATAGCAATAGCGCCACCTGCTGGTAGCAGGAAGTGTGGCAAATACAAAACGTGTTCGAAAAATCCTGAAACTTTGCACACGCTTCAGAAGTGGTGAAAATTTACGTGTGATGTGGTTTTCAAAATTGGGTGGGGCAAATTCGGTAAATTATTGCCCCCACATTTTGCCCCGGCTCGACGTTTCACGTACAGGTATGAAATTTGGTACATACATGTAATGACCCAATACCTACAAAAAAGTCTCTTGGAGCATAGCCCTAAACACAACAGGAAGTCAGCTATTTTGAACTTCCTGTCAGATTTTGGGCAGTTTTTGCCATTTCTTGATGTTGTACTTTAACAAACTCCTCCTACAGTTTTGATCTGATCCTCTTCAAATTTGGTGAGTGTAATCTTAAGGCCTTTACTAAAGGTGCCGGGTGGCGGTGGCAGGGGTGCGAGGGCCCTTTTCATCGCTGCTTGCAGCTTTAATTTTAATTGTAATCCTGAAAGATCTGATTACAAAGTTTTTTGACGAATAATTTTAACAAATTACAGTTACTGGATTTTTGTATCCTGATTACATAACGCCGTTACATGTATTCCGTTACTCCCCAACCCTGCTGAACACACACATGTGGCTTTTCTCAAGTGTGGATTCTCATGTGATTCTTAAGGGATGTTGATTGTGTGAAACTCTTCCCGCACTGATCACATGTGTGTGGTTTCTCTCCAGTGTGGATCCTCATGTGTTCGTTCAGATTTGTTTTTTTGTGTGAATCTCTTCCCACACTGATCACATGTGAACGGCTTCTCTCCAGTGTGGATCCTCTCATGTGTTTTCAGATTTGCTGACAGACTGAATCTCGTCACAGTGAACACTTGTAAGGTTTTTCTCCAGTGTGAATTCTCTGGTGCCGTTTTAATGGTTCAGCTGTAATAAAAGTCTTCCCACAATCAAAGCACACGTACTCTCTCACACCAGTGTGAATTTTCTCATGTTTATGTAAATATGTCAGCAGTGAAAAACTCTTTCCACACACAGAACATGAATGCGGCTTCTCCTTCATATGAACTGTCAGGTGTCTCTTCAGGCTTGATGCAGTAAAAAATGTTTTTCCACATTGATCACATGTGAACGGTCTCTCTCCGGTGTGAAATCTCATGTGAACATCAAGATGTTGTTTTAATGTGAAACTGTTTCCACACTGAACACACATATGTGGCTTTTCTCTAGTGTGGATTCTCATGTGTTTCTTAAGGGATGTTGATTCTGTGAAACTCTTCCCGCACTGATCACATGTGAACGGCTTCTCTCCAGTGTGGATCCTCATGTGATTCTTAAGGGATGTTGATTGTGTGAAACTCCTCCCACACTGATCACATGTGTGTGGTTTCTCTCCAGTGTGGATCCTCATGTGACGATCAAGATCACGTTTGTTTAAGAAACTCTTTCCACACTGAGTGCAGGTGAATGATTTCTTGGCTCTTCTTTTCTTTAAAAATAACTTTTTAGTCTTTGAGCGACTCAAAGGTTTGACATGATGTTCCTCCTTCACTTCACTCAGTTCTTCACTCTCCTTCTTCACTTCCATCAGGTCTGACATAAAAGAAAAAGGTTTAGTTTAGTAATAGTAGAAAGTACTAGTAGACGACTGCTATAAAATATGATAATTCTGGTGTTGTTTTCATAAATGAATGAGGTACATTGATATTTCAATTATTTTCAAGACATTTTAGACACAAATCACGTTTCACGTTACGAAGTGAGAAATATGAAATATATTTGATTAATGACAATTATTTAATGTGATACAATAGTGCCAAGGGGTGTGCAATATTGAAATACAATTATCTCTCGATATTTGTTAGGAATTTTCCGATAACAATAATTAAAGGGTAACTAAACCCTAAACCAACTTTTTTTAGTTAATGATCTGTAAGAATGGGGCTTTATTAGTGCTGTTCATTGATTCGAGTAACTTTTTTGACATTTTTGGTATAAAGTGTTTTAATTTTACAATATATGGTGTAAAAACGTCTGAGTGCTGCCCTCTTAAGGTTGAACGGTGGCTACTGCAGTTGAATTTTCCTACTGGATGTTGCGGTGGCAAGTGACGTAAGCGGTGGCAGGTGACGTAAGCAGGTTCCAGCTCACCACGCCCCTGGTACAAGCTCACCACGCCCTTAGTATGAGCTAGCGTAGATTTATCTGTATTGTACAGTGGTCACTGTCAGGAGGGTACGTAGGTGTAGTGTTGCTGGTTGCAAGTTGCAACAGCACTGCTGGACTGCATAGCTTTCCAGCAGACTTGGAAATTAGGCGCCAGTGTTTGCATGCACTTGGCCTGGAAGACCGTGAGTGTGAAACCTGCATTTTACGCGGGATTGCTTCTCCAACGCAATAGAGGTGGAAATGGGCTTCTCCACAAAAAAAAGCTGAAAAGCGACGCAGTGCCAAACGCCACTCCTCCTACATGGACTCCACCACAGCAGCGGCGTCTTGATGTGAGTGATCATATATATTTTAATCACAATTTATGGTTAGGCTAAAGTTAATCCTCTGGGGTCGACAAACGCGTCGGCGCATTTTGCTGGATTTTTTCACATAGCGGCAAAATATGAATATGCCTATAGAGAGCGCGCGCTATTGACATCAACTCGATAAATCCAGAGAATGACGGGCTCTGATAAAACTCATCAGATGCATGTACTTTACGTCGTCTTGCGACCCTGTGAGTCACTCTCCATTTTAGAGAGTCTGACAGCAGGTCTCAGGTGCACGCCCCCCCGCTCACGGTTCGTCCCCTCTATCTCCGCTGGGGTCTGCCCACTTTTCTAGCATTTTTCAAATATTGACAGTGGGTGGAGTCAGGCTCTGACCAGGGGTTTAGTTACCCTTTAAAAACCATTTTGCTGAGTCTGTTTTGTTCGGTACAGGCCTGTCATGAATAAATAAATATGACAATTAAACCACCACTAGGTGGCGGCAAGTCCATGTCTTATAAGATAGAAATATGAAGATAAAGGATGTAAAAATGAGCCCGATATAATAGCAGAAAGTAGACAAACATTTTTTAAATGCAAGGTCAAACCAATTGTCCCAACGTCTGAATCCAATGGTGTGGTAGAAGGTTTCCTGCATGCTGTCTTTTCGGTGCACAAAGTAATTTAATTCCAATTAGGTATTTATCTGACCAATTTTCCACATCCTCGAATTTAGGTTGGAATGCCAATAATTTAGGTAAACATTTGATTATTCTATTTAAATGTTTTTATTTCACTCATTCAAGTGGATGTCATTGTCACTTAGAGTTTCCCACCGGCCACTAACGTTGATCTCCCGGTAACAAATGCCCAGTGTTGGGTAAAGTTACTTGTAAATGTAATGCATTACAATATCTTATTAGCCCTTATACTCCATCGCGTTCTCTCCGTTCTGCAAATTCCCTCTTATTACATCAGCCTTTGTGTAAGCTCAAGACCATGGGGGAAAAAGCTTTTTCCTGTAAAGCCCCTAAGCTATGGAATCTACTTCCTTCTACAATCAAAAGTGTGCCAACGTTGGGACAATTCAAAGGGTTGATTAAGACACATTTGTTCAAGGCTGCTTTTTCTTAATTGTTTTTATTGCTTTTGCTGTATTTGTTTATTTTACTGTATGCGCTTTGGGTCTGAGAAAAGCGCACTATAAATAAAATTTCCTCTAGAGGCGTAGTTTGTGGGGGTGATGGGGACGCGCGTGAATCACCGCTACTCAGCTAGGGGTGGGGAAAAAAATGCATCGTGATGTGGACGATTCTGAATCGATTCGCAAATGTCAAAAATCTATTTTCTAAAAAAAACAAAAAAAAAAAACAAATTCTAATAACGGAATATTAACGGAATGCAAAAGTTGGAACTCTAAAGTGGACGTGCAGTGTGCGGACAGTCTGTGGCGCGCGCATAACAGAGTCGCGCACATAACAGACGCATGATGGCTGAGCGCCAAATTCTAACGGCACCCTCTTCGTTAAAAGCTAACGTATGTAAAACTGGAAATTTCATTGTTACCTATTTAGTATTTTTTGTATGAGAGCTGCTTTCTGTATTGTTTAGTTTTCACATCAATATGCTGTAAACCGATCTGTTATACGTACGTTATACTGCCCTGCAATATGTGCAATGCCAGTCACAAAAAGTTACATTTTGACTGTGCTCTCTGCAGATGTTCATTCACTTTTTTTGTATAAGCTGTTTTTGATTGTGGTATACAGCAAACATTTCAAGTTATAACTCTTTATTATTTAGTTGTGTATAAGAGCGGTTTTGTATGTTACTAATTATTCAGAATATGCATAAGTCCACAAGCAATATATGAGAGCTGCTGGTACATAATTTATATTTTTGATCGAAAACTATTTGTGAATTTGCTACAGCAAAATGTTTTTTTGTCTGAAGGATTATATTGCTCATTGGAAATAAAAGGATGGTTGGTTAGAAGTCTATTATTAAATGCTAGAGATTCAGAATATGCTGAAGTTTGTATTAATTTACTACAAGTACGCTGCTAGTACAGGCACACATTTATTTTCAAGTCAAGTCAAGTATATTTGTATAGCGCTTTTCACAATACAGATTGTATCAAAGCAGCTTCACAGTATTAAATTAAAATAATACAACAAGGTTTGTTTTGTAACAACAATGGCTTATGTTAGGGAATTAATTAGCTCGAATTAGCATTAATGTGAATATGCATATGTTGCTTACATGAATTAAATGATTCCCAACTAGGGAGTAGGTCAAAACTTCAACTTATATCACCAATTACACGATTTATCGTAGTAATTAATGATATAGGTAGGTAGAATTATATTTTAATTTGGGGAATACTTTTAGGTAGAAGTTGAAGAATGTTCATTTATTGTACAAAATGCACGTCCAGCATACAAATTGTACAATTTCTGAACAGAAATCTAGCGTCTTTAACACCGATAGATAACACTTTCCTGTGGCCACAAAGGAACTAATTATCTTCGTGTTTTAGACAATTTGAGATTTCTTTCAATAGTAAAATTGACCGTAGAGCTTAAGAGGTAAGATCTGCACTACTCAGGGACTCAGAATTGAAACAAAACAGGCAAACTTAATTCAAATGATTTAACAAAGTTTATTTAAACGAGCTAACGGTTACAGATACTATCTTAAATCACACAGGAGTAAATAAGCATAAACAAAAACAATATACGATCGTAATAAGGAATACAACAAAATGAACGTAAAAATCAAAAGTTAAAACAGAGGAAGAAAAAAGGAGAACATAAGAGAGAGAGAGAGAGAGATTAGAAAAAGAGACTAAAAGTGATTCTTAGGAATGGCTTCGTGTGTGTGTGTAATGGTAAGAGTGTGGTAAGGAGAGGTGTGTGTGTGTGTGTGGGTGAGCACGCCTATGGCAGCACGTGGTGTTTTCGTCTAGAAACACGTGGGTACGTGTGTGTGTATGTGTGGGTGTAAAAGAGTGTGTAAGTGTGAATGAAAGAATTTAGAGATAGGGAGAAACAGTTCAGTCATTCACCACAAAACCCCAACAGCTTTAGTAATTGTTAGGTCACTTTAAACTGCCCTTCTTTCAAATTGCAAATTTAAAGGCTACGTTACTCTGAGTCGTAGATCGGCCCTCTCGTGTGTGTATGCGTCGAGGTAGGCAAAGCCTGGATCACGTGGTCGTAGCAGGTTGCCACAGCGTCTGGTTGCTATGGCGATTTGAGGCGAGCGAAAACTTAGCAAGGTGATCTTAGCTTTAAGTTGGTTTCGTTGTTGGTTGAAGAAGATTATCAACTAAAGTAGAGTAGTTTCAAGAAAATAAAACTTGGAAGAAAATGAAAATAAAAGCGAGCGAAGGTTTCCTTGAAGGAAGGAGGCGTGGTCTTCTTCTCTCTCTGGCGACTGCACTGGAAAGAGGGAAGCGCGGCATTTTGAAGGAGCTAAACTCACGCCCTCTCACGTATGTGAGCCAATGGTCTTTAATGACGTATCGGGCCACCTCCTTAGTTTTCGGAGGTCTATACGCCCCTTCCGACAAGGTATGGAAAGGATGATTTTGTTCCTAACATTAATAACACTTGGTATTAATAAAAGAACACATCCTCTGATATTTCGTGTTAAAGATTCCGCACCGTTGGGATTTATGGAGCAGAACGATACCACGAATGGTAACTCTATGACCTAGTCACTCGCAGATACATGATTTTTCACGATTATAGTCACATTAAATGGATTACAAATCAATAAAGCTGTATAGGCATAATATTTGGGATAAGGGATCATGCATACATCAAGAGAATACATTTTAAACATTTCACAAGACGATTTTGATTCTCACGTGGTAGGATCTGTGTGTTTTCTGTGTGTGTGTGCGGACAGTTCGAGAGTTCAAACCCTGGCGCGTTGAACTTTTGTCCTCGAGCACGGGTTGCGAGGCTCTGTGTGTGCGTTTTACTGGTTTTGATGAGATTATCAGTTAGGCATCTGGTTTGAACAGAGTCTGGTTGTTTTCTTACGTGTTAAATGAGTGTCTAAATGTAAATGGATGTCCGACAGGGGGTCCCTGGGGGTTCTCTCGAGATTGCTTTTATTGCAGGGATGTTTGCAGAGCCATAAACCAAAAAGGGTCTTTGTTTGTTCAGCAGTAAGGGATCTCTGTTTCCAGATAGGAGATTCAATGATTTGCACCATTTGTGGCGCCGTTGGGTCTGCGTGTCCTAAAAGGAAGAATCTTGGGACAATAGAGGTGTTTGTGGATTAGGATGCTAGTGATTTGATTAGGTCTCAAACCAAAAGGAGTTTGATCACAGGGTAATTTCAGTAATTTAAACATATAGGGGAGAGCTGGTGATCTGACCATATCCTTTGCGTTACAGTTTCTAGTGGAATTTATTGATTGATAAAATAAAATTAAATATCCCCAAAATATCCCCAACTGAGCAAGCCAAAGGCAACAGTGGCAAGGAACCGTTGCGATTTTCCTGTTGGTTCTTTGCAATGTTGGGACATATGCTGGCAAATGTAACCTTACAGGTGACTTGCCAAATCACTTCCATTTGTTTTATTAATAAAATTAATATAGGAAGATGGAAGTAAGTTTGTTATGGGTCATCACAAAAAAGTACCAAGTCAGTAAAAAAAAAAAAAAAAATCGTTAATAATCGATAATCGTTACGGCCCGTTCACACCAAGGATGATAACTATAAAGATAACGATAAAGATATAATTCTAAAAATCGTTCTCCATATTAAAGAATAACAAAGTTCACACCACAGTTATAACGATAAAGATATGAGGAACGATATCGTTGGGATCACTTTCAGAACGATTTTTTTCCAGCTGTCGAACGATAAAACACTGACAGCCAATCAGAATCCATTCTAATTTAAAGGTCTCGTGCATTTAAAATGGATCTGGATCATTCGGGCACGCGCGTGCTTAGAATAAAAAGACCGTTATCGGTCGTAGGTGTGGACGCATATATAGTTATCTTTATCGTTATCTTTATAGTTATCGTGCTTGGTGTGAACGGGCCTTTACCCTCGGAATCGTAATCGAATCGAATCGTGAGGTGCCTAGAGATTCCCAACCCTATACTCAGCGCACGTTCACCAGCGCACTACAAAAGTGTGATAAGGTTTGCGTGAGTCGTTCCTATCGCGACGCAAATGATAAAATGTGCTATTTGAATTCTGTTGTGAATTCACCACTTTAAAACACAATGGAGAATGTCAAGCATGATGTGAAACAGCCACATAAACTAAAAAAAAACTCTTAAAAAAATTAAAAGAGGGGAAAACATCATCCTGCACCAACATAAATTTCCACAAAAATGTGTTCTGCTAATAATGACATGTATTAGCAAAAACATGGCTTTCAGATATTCCAAGAGATGACAGGAAATTAACATTTTCAATATAAGAAAATGTTAAGGTAGTTTGACCTACCATAGCACATTGATTAAAAAAAAAACTTTAAAAAGTCAAGTCACTTTTATTTATATAGTGCTTTTAGCAATAGGTGCATGAATAAAATAAAATGCATTATTATCCTACGTAAACAAGTAAACGCTAACTAGGCTATTACTTTATTACAGTTACTTTATCAATGCATGTGTGGATGAAACCACATGTGTTGATGAACCCTCTGAACAAATAGGCAAACACAAATCAAAATATGCAACTGACACATAATAAACATAGAATTACAAAATATACACAACTTACATTGAGCTGTAGAACCAATAAGGTTCCTCAAAATAGGGTTTCTTGCATCCAGCTCAGTTGAGCAAACACTCAAAGCCATGCCAGTACCTCTCTAAACACTCTTACTTGTCTCTCTTAAAAGGATAGCCCTTCCCGTAGAAACCTCCCTAGATCCCCCATGAGGCGGGGAGTAGCATTACAGCACATGAAATGGAGCAGCCTTTCAGAACTGTTACAACTGTATGTAAACCAGACACAGATATAAAATAAGTGTAAATAAGGGAGATAATTTGACCTGAAGTTGACAATCTATATGAAAGTTTCTCCAACCTTCCTCTACTGAACATTTGTTGAAAACCTGTACCCATTTCATAGTTTAACTGTTTATCTAAAAGTGATGAAGTGCTTGAATGTTTCTAACATGAATGTTCTTCAGCATCATGAATGAATAAAGAATAAACACCAACCTCTTTGTTCTTCAGGATCTTCAGTGTGTTTCATTCTGCAGGGTTCTGGATCACTCATGTTCTCCACTGTCCTCTTTAATAAACTCAGTCTTTGCAGATTTCAGCTCTTCCTGATGCTTTCATGCTCGTCTTCGCTTGTAGCTGATGGGAATTTACAGCATTTATTGGAGAATTGATGTGGGAGGAGCTTCACTGATGATGAATTACAGTGGGAGGAGCTTCACTGATGATGAATTACAGTGGGAGGAGCTTCACTGATTCACTGACAATTGTTGTGGGAGGAGCTGATCTGCCAAAAATCAGTAAATTAGGTTTTTTACCTAAATGACAAATCTGTAAAAAAACTGGACATCATGTCTGTCTGTCTATCATAAATTAACTGATGCTCATTCAGTTCATAACCCTAATTATTCTCATAATTATTATTCTTCTTCATTCAAAAATTGTTGTGGAATCTGTCACTTCATTAAAAATCAATCTTGAAGTCTTGGGGTTTTGATGCCATAAAATAAGCTTTACTATCCAATAAATTATTTTATCTCACAAAGTCGAGTGCTTTTGCAAAACCAACTCCAGAGTCCAGTATCGAACATATATACACCTCAAAGGTAATCAATACATTCCATATACTTGTGTTTTAACATCCTGCTGTGAAGTTCTGGAGAGGACCAACTCCGAAAGCTCTTATTAAAAGTCTTCACGCACTTAACATCTTAGCTTTATGAGCCATGTGATTCAATAATCTATACAGCTAACTCTCGTCTCTCTCATTTTTTTATTGAAAAATAATAAAAAGACAAGTCATATCTGTTGAGGGGATCTCCAGGACGGGGTCTGCAACAGATTTGATTTTTTATATTTTTTTTTAATTCAATATACTCATTATTAACATTCTTGTAAAGTCATGGATATATATTTTTTTAAAGATAATCTTTATTATAAGTATTCTTAAGTATTTTGTGTACTTTTCTCTTACCCTCTAGATGGCAACACCGAGCCCATACACTCGCCCAGCACCAATCCGCTGCAAATGTGTTGCAAACAGAACAACTTGCAGAGCTGTCACATTTTCATCAGATGGCAAACAAATTAAAATAGCATCACTTAAGGCCAGATCAACTAGCGCCTTAAGCGATGGGAAAAACATTTTTTTTTTTATGAGACTCCTATTTCGAGGAGGGCGTGAGTTACTTTTTAAAAAATGTAACAATTGGCAACAAATATGGGCGACAAAATATATATTTTGGCCGGGCGTCCACTAAATTCAGGGCAGCACCAATAATGATCAGCGAGGAGCAGGAAAAGGCTGCCAAAGAGGCCCTGTGTCCTCCATCACTGCCAGTCACAGGAGAAGAAGACGACATCTTTTCTCGGGCAGACTACCTAACTCTTCAAGGGCAGGTGGAAAGAGTGAGTTATTCTAATGCCATTACTGAATATCTAGAAATAAGTTCTTCTGCATTCCTCTGGTGCTTACATGAAGATGAAAATAAAGAATCAGGTTTATTTACTCATGAAGTTGCAAGCATAAAAGCATATGACATATTAATATATTTTTAAAGGTATCACATTTAAGTTGAAAATTCCAGTAACGTGACAACATTAATCAGGATAACTGAGAATCTTTACAAAAAGGTATAATTTTTCCATGGGCTAGAAACAATATTAAATTAGTAAAAAAAAAATATATATATAAAAAAAAATACAGCTGAACCATAAGAATATTACTCACACGACTATCTAGACAACTCAAACACGGTCCCAAAGCTGTACATTTTGAATGAGGGTCATTTGACCTGAATTACTTCACCATAACACAACGTAACCATTGGGTTATTATTCTGCAGATACAAGCGCTGAGGATGGCAGAGGTCCAGGGAAGCCCGGTCCCCGACCTGGATCTGTCCATTAGGTGTGGCCAGAAGCTCCTGGATGTTTCTCTATGGAGGGATGAAGCCTTGTGTGAGCTCTTCCTCAGAGATGAGATACAAGAGCTCACACACCTCAAGGTGTTCGTCTGGGACAGCGGACACGGGAAACTTAATTCTTCAAACTACACCACTGTGAAGGCACACAAACAGTGCAAAACACATTAGCTGCTTCTCTAAAACTGGGGATGCAGAGGTCCAGGGAAGCCTGCTCCCTGTCCTGGATCTGTCCATAAGGTGTGGCCAGAAGCTCCTGGACATTTCTCTATGGAGGATGAAGCCTTGTGTGAGCTCTTCCTCAGAGATGAGATACAAGAGCTCACACACCTCAAGGTGTTCGTCTGGGACAGCGGACACGGGAAACTTAATTCTTCAAACTACACCACTGTGAAGGTACACAAATATAGTGCAAAACACATTAGCTGCTTCTCTCGAACTGGGTATGCACAATATTAGATTTTTGCCAATATCCAACAGTTTTCAACAAATTTTGGCCAATAGTCAATGCTGTTATACATCTCTCTCTTTTTTTATATTAATTTACAAAATGTTATGTTTGCGTCAGACCATTAAGTCAAATCAGACTTGTGACTTTATGACATCAATTACTGCTTAATTAATATTTAAACATGCATAACTTAATGTTACTTGTAATCTAACAAGAACAGCGCCCCTAAATAAAGCACTAGGACCCAGAGGAAGCTCTTGCTGTATTTTGTTTTGTATATTGACACTTGCCAGTGCACTCTGTCCAGTTATTCTTTTAACTGGTGATCTAAATTTTCATGTTGACAATTTGGCTTGCAATAATGCTGTGTGCCTCATGGATGCACTTAAATGTTTTAACTTCACTCAGCATGTTGACTTTCCGACACACAAACATGGACATATATTAGATCTAGTCTGCACTTCAGGAGTATTTATTGAACAACTTGAGTGTACTGATGTATGTATAAGTGATCACAAGCTCCTCACGTTCAATCTGACTCCTCCTTCTTTGCAGACTGTGAAAGAACGTGTTATCTGTTTCAGGAAAATCAGTGATATTGATTTTGATCTCCTTAGTCATACTATGGGTGACTTACCAGTTGCAGCTTCTATTGACCAGTATAATGCTGCTCTTACATCTATTCTGGATGAGTTTGCTCCTTTGAAAAAACGTGTTGTGTCTTTTAAGAGATCATCTCCCTGGTACACATCTGAGTTGCGCAAATTGAAGGCGTTAGGCAGGCAGTTGGAGCGGAAATATAAAAAATCTGGTCTAACAGTTCATAGATTAATGTTTAATCAGCATCAGATTGAGTATCAAAATGCTCTCAAAACTGCAAAAGGGGCATATTATTCTACTATTATTAGAAGCAACATCTCTAATCCCCGTGTTCTGTTTAGAACAGTCAATAATCTAATTAAACCTCCTAGTGACTTTAACTGTTCCACCATTGAGCAGTGTAATGCATTTCTCAATTTTTTTTCAACAAAAATTGAGAATATCCATAACGCTATTGCTTGTGAGGTTGCTCCTGAGCTTGTTGAGGTGCATCCTCCCAGTCTCTCTGGTATTGTTTTTTCATTTTTCAGTGCTGTTGACCCTGATTTTATTTCTAAACTTGTCTTGTCAATGAACTCTACTACTTGCGTACTTGATCCACTCCCTACGACTTGTTTAAAAAAATTGTCTGCATGTCATTTTACCTCACATCACTACTATTGTAAATGCCTCACTCATTACAGGGAATGTCTCTTCTGCTCTAAAAATGGCTGCAGTTACGCCAGTTCTTAAAAAAGCTGGTAGCGATATCACTGACATGTCAAATTATCGACCCATTTCTAATTTACCTTTCCTGGCAAAAGTGCTTGAGCGTGTGGTTGTTGGGCAACTCCATACTCATCTCCGTACGAATAGCCTATTAGAAATATTTCAATCCGGGTTTAGATCTGGACACAGTACAGAGACTGCTCTGGTCAGGGTTCTGAATGACCTCCTCGTTATAGCTGACTCTGGGGCTTGTGGCATTTTGGTCATGTTAGACCTTACTGCTGCATTCGATACCATATGTCATTGTAAATGATTGGATAGATTGCATAAGTGGACCGGTCTGTCTGGAACGGTGTTAAACTGGTTTGAATCTTACCTCTCAGGTCGTTCACAATTTGTCTACCTGGGTTCAAACAGATCTCAGACTGTTTCTCTGTGTCAAGGTGTCCCTCAGGGGTCAGTCTTGGGTCCTACTTTATTTAGTGTTTATATGTTGCCTCTCGGGAAGATCATTCAGAAATATAGCCTGAGCTATCACTGCTATGCAGACGACACCCAGATTTATATCAGCTCTCAGCCTGATCTGAATTTTTCTTCAAACCTGTCTGACTGTTTGCTGGAAATTAAAGGGAGGATGAAACTCAACTTTCTAAAACTAAACTGCTCCAAAACTGAAGTCTTATTAATTGGCACTCCTTTGAATGTCAGTAAATGTAAGGATTTTAGAATCTTAGTAGACAACACCCAATTGTCCCCTTCTGGCCAGGTTCGTAACTTGGGCGTTATTTTTGATGCCCAGCTAACTTTTAATTCTCATTTTAAAAACATAACAAAGGTTGCTTTTTTCCATCTGAGGAACATTGCGCGCATTAGACCGGTTCTCTCTAGGCCTGATGCAGAGAGGCTTATCCATGCCTTCATCACGTCAAGGCTTGATTATTGTAACTCTCTTTTTGTGGGTTTACCAGCAAACTCTATTAAGAGGTTGCAATATATACAGAACTCTGCCGCACGTGTTTTGACTCGCACATCATCACGCCATCACATTACACCTGTGCTCCAGCAACTGCATTGGCTTCCAGTTCAGTCACGTATTGATTTTAAAGTTCTGATTTTAACTTATAAAGCAGTACATGGGCTGGCTCCAGATTACGTCTGTGATTTGGTTACTCCATCCATTCCTGCTCGCTCTCTCCGCTCTGCTGGCTCTCTCTCTCTGTGTCAGCCTCGTTGTAAATTAAAAACTATGGGGGGAAGGGCCTTTCCAAAGTTATGGAATACATTACCTGCGACTATCAGGGATGCTGCTTCTGTGGATTGTTTTAAGAGACTTCTTAAGACCATAGACTGTAAAAAAAGATGGACGTAGTGTCCGTGACGTCACCCGTAGGTTTCTGAAGAGCATTTTTGAAGCCTAAAGTGGGCGGAGCCGGCCGTCGCCATCTTGGCCTTGCGTCACTCCCGGATAACAGAAAATGGACAAAGAGGCTGAGAAATCACGCCCAAATAGCTCGACGTGATCGAGTTAGCTCAGGCTGTTAACGGCTCTGGGTAATGCTATAAGGTTATGCTACTGACAGTACCAAGTCTGCGACTGCACAGTGCCTCGCGCTAAAGTGACACTTGATGATGTAAAGCCAATTAAAAGTTCCTGTTTTTGCCCTTCGAAATATTATAATAGTTAAAAGACATGGCTACAAGTGAGACTGTGTATCGTGATTCTGTACTATTCTGCTAGTTGAAAATGTATTATGCAGTAACTTAATATTACTCTGAGAGTGTGTGTGTGACAGTGATTTATGTGCATACATGTCAGTCACTCTTTTTTATAGTCTATGGTCCGTCAGCGCGGCATCGCTCGTCAAGTTCATAGAGAGCTTATTCAGTCCATTTTAAATTCTGATTTTGGCCGCCTCTCAAATGGGTTAAACCATAGATATATTGCCTATGAAGTTCAAGTAAATGTGCTAGAAAATCTGCGCTCATTCATGGATGTGCATTTATTGCATGGACGGAGAAAGTGCCGACACCTGCAGGATTTCATCTGACGGTACATAAGCATATTATAATCCATCTGTTCCGTGAGAGCAGAACGAACGAGCCTTTATTGACGTTTTTAAATCTGAAAACTCCAAAAAGCAACAAAATTGTCAGACATCCATTAGTGCATGTTCACAGAGGAAAACAACTGAAATACAGCGCTGGTTGTTCTCTCGAACGATACTCGACGACAACGACGGAATCCAAAGCCGTGGGCTTTGTACCCAAGTAATGGGTGTATTAAATTGTATGAAATAATCCCGAAAAAAAAGCACAAACACTGCAGAGAAAGCAAGTTCATTTGCTGAGGTGAAGTGACGGCTAGTAACAGCAGACAAACGGCTAGCATTGACATCAGCGACAACCCACCTGTCACTCAAGTGGCCACACCCTTAAATGCAGAAATTTAAATATTAATCAACTAAACGGATGAGTTGTAAAAAAATGCACCCCCCTCACAGTTGTTATTTTTCTGCTGTAAAGTTGGTAATTTTAACATGGGGGAGATACAGATTTGACTCACTTGTGCAGCCAGCCCAAGCGGCCAGTCAATGAATTGCAGTTTAACTCACTTCCGTGTTGGTTTCAAGAGAGAGAAGGGGAGGTTGCCGCTTACTTAAGACACATCTTTTTAGTCAAGCTTTTAATTTATAAACTGTGTATTTTTTTGATACTGATTTTTTTTTATTGCAATGTTTGATTGTTTGACTATTTTGTTCTGTATGCTGTAGCGCTTTGAGTATGTGAAAGGCGCATTATAAATAAAATGTATTATTATTATTATTATTATCACACACCAGACGCAACTCTACTCTAATTGTCAAGTTCAACACAGCAATCCATTGAAGTGAATCTTATCACAGGCAAACGTTAATTTCAACTGCCGACATGATCTTATCGCTAACATACATGACAGTTATTGCAAGCACATAATCAGCATCATTTTCCATATCGGGCTGATGACTACATTTTAAGCCTTTACCGATGACGCTCTGATAATATTGTTCATCCCTATCCACAACATGTGTAACAAACCCCCAGCCCATTAGAAATATTAAAAAACTGTGCATAGTGTAAATCTAACATGAAGTTAAGCACCCAATAAAAATTGATTAACCTATTATTATAATAATTGTAGCATTAACCATTCTCATTGCTGGTTACATGGTTGCTATAATTTCCCTATAGCAATATGTTATTTTTCTAGTAGGGTGCAATATCACTGAGGTATAGCATTTAGTTCATACATTCATTGTGCTTTTAAGGAGATGTAAACCTGAATGTAAATTGTATTTTTTGTTAAAATCCAGACTACTGAGAGGAAGGAGGAGACTTTGGAGGTGCAGGTTGTCGGGGTGTCCGAGGAAGATGGCAGCCTCACTCTCCTCTGTGAGGACTTCAGAGAATTCAGTGTCCCGGCTGACCTCTACCAGGGCCGCGCTGATGACCTCATACACCAGCTGCCGGTCCACCTAAAAATACATGTTAAAAAAAAAAGTGTGATATCAATTAATTTCAACCATGAAGAATAAAATCATTTTGTAGTATTAGTTTGTTTAGTTTATTAATATTTTGTTCAATTTATTAGTTAAATCAGTTTTCATTCAATAGTAGTAGTTCAGTTAGTTTTCATTTAGTTGTAGTAGTTCAGTTAGTTCATGTTAATAAGTTAGTTTAGTGGTTATTTGTAAAAAGTGTTTTTGTTTGTTTCATTTTTAACTCTTGTAAATGTTTGTTTCTTCATGTTTTAAATTTTAGAAAAGATTTTGTTTTCAAAGTTGTTTGTGTGATATTTTTTTTAAACATATGCATTTAAAAACCACCTCAATAATTAGTCATGTCCAGCTGTGGAGCACATGCTAGCTTTAGCACCAACATCTTCAGCCGTTCACAAAAGAGGAAACAAAAGCCCTTGTTTATGTTCTGTATATTTTTCATAATCAGCATTCATAAATGAGGAGCTCTTTTCCAAAACGGGATAAATCCATTTCAGTAGTTTTCAGGAAAATTACATTTTTTACCTAGACCCACACATTTTGTGAATATTCAATTTATCCTGTTAAAATGTTTTTTTTTTGGCTCAGTCTGAACACGTTGAACAATGATTATTAAATCAAACAACAATATTGTTGATGATAAATTCAAAGTTTATTTATTTATTTTTCAAAACGCTATAAATCCATCAATTTTTGGAAAAAAATGATGGTTTGTCTTTTAAAAAACAAATAAGAGAACATGCAACATATAATCAGGTACTCATAGTATAAATGAATATAAATTAAATAAGTGCAAATGCATGAAATAAATAAAAGCCAAATAAAATAAATAGTAAAATAAAATAAAATAAATAGTAAAAAATAAAATAAATATTTCCAGTGACATGTTCTAATATTGTCCACCACATAAAACAAATAATTTAAAAATAACACACATACAAATACCAGTCCTTAAATACAACAATGTTAAAAATACATTCAAATCATTTAGTAACACATTTAGGCTATTAGAACTATTCAGTACTTTTAATGTCACGTTAGCAGGCTTCTTTACAGGAAAATATCTTTATTGCGAGGGGGAAACCTACAAAACAGTATTATACTAGTTAGGGCTGGGATAAACGATTATTTTTTAAACGATTAATCTAGCGATTATTTTTCCGATGCATCGATTAATCTAACGATTCATTTTTACAGTCCGATTCGATTTCGATTCGATTATCGATTATCTTTCCATTAATTGACTAATAGCAATTTATACATGTTGATTTACATATCTGAATGAAAAAAAAACATGAATTTCTTAACATTGCAATATATGTTTATTGCTCTTAAAATAATAAAATAAAAGACTAAACAGGTTTCAGCATTCAATAAAACCTTGAAGCCTTGAAAACACAAAGGCCTAGGTTACTGAAAAAAGTGCATCTTAACAACAACTTGATGTCTAGCATTCAGGAAAAAAATAAAAAGGTCACCCAAAATACTTGTTTAGAGCAACTGAAAGAATACAGTAATCACTGTAAACTTGAGGGCTTTAAGCTAATACAGAGAGTACTTTTCCAACTAAAAATAAATAAAAATGAACAGCAACAGTGGGAGCCAGCAGCCTGTCATGGCGTCCTTCCTGAACCAACAGAATTGAACATTTATGTTGAAAACACATTTATGTCCTAGCTTACTGAAAAAAGTGCATCTTTTAATTCTTCATTCACCTAAAAATAACAACAACGTATAGTAATACACTCTGCCACTCACCTTTTTCTTAAAAAAAAAATACTAATGTAGTTAACTAAAATTTAATACATGGAACATTATTGTAAAATTATTGTTACCGATTCAGACGTCTCGTGAGTTCAGTGTTGGACAGATCAGTTGTTTTAACCATTCATTAAAGTGAATCGGCTCAAATGAGTCATTAGTTCGCGAATCGGACGTTGTGTGATTATCCCGGCAGTTTATTTTTTAGCACAATTCACACTCCGCCGTAATTCAGTCGAAAAAAATCTCAGAATGCTCCACGTGAAACTTTGGTCTTCCGCCCTTTTTCTATCGTGTCAAATGATTTTGATTAATATGCACGAGGGAAGAGAGCAAGACAGCGCTCGTGTTGTTTGTTAGAAATGTATTGCTAAATCATATTACAAAGACTGTGAACTGTGAAGTACTGAATTGTGGAGTTAGACCGTTAAACAGTTTTTCACCATTGCTGTGTTCC
The DNA here is from genome assembly GCF_963993115.1 of Abramis brama. Classification (NCBI taxonomy): domain Eukaryota; kingdom Metazoa; phylum Chordata; class Actinopteri; order Cypriniformes; family Leuciscidae; genus Abramis; species Abramis brama. Next base: position 16,574,468 of record NC_139966.1, read on the forward strand.
GGATTTTTTGGGCGGGGCTAAAACGGGGGCTCGATGACGCACTGAAGCCCCTGAGCTCCTGGACACGCCCCTACTTGATGACGCACTGGAGCCCCTGAAGCTGGCCCCTCCCCTAACAATATAGCACATTCACATCAGTTTGCCGATCGCGAGTTACTGTCAGTACTATTAGTTACTACAGCCTACAGTTTGCTAGCTAGCTATGCCTTCGTCACGGAAATGCGTATTACCTGGATGCGATCACGTACAAAACAGATCGGTGTCCTTATTTAAATTTCCAAAAAACGATCACATCAAGAAGAGGTGGATTAATTTTGTGAAGAGCCACCTTGATGGACAGCTGAGGATCACCGCCAAAACCCGCCTCTGTAGTGGTCATTTTACACGGGATAGTTTTATAAACTTTAGTCGGAGACAACTGGGATTCACTGATAATCCGCTGTTACTGGTATGGGGCCGAACCGACTATCTCCCGCCTCGGCCTTCATCCTCCCGTCGACCACCAATGAGTGTAAGTTGCCTTGTGTGCTTATGTTATAATTATAGTAGGTAGTCCAGGCTCGAACATGTATGGCTTTGTAAAACAGCTGCTAGGAACATCCATTCCGTCTGTAGCGGTGACAGTTGAGTGTGGCGACGGCAGCTTTCCCGCGAGTGGGCGTGGTTTCAGCGCAGCCAGCGGACACGCCCCCAGCGTTTGAGAGCAGAGACTACTGCTCATTTTTTCAAGATTTTGATAGCTTATTTTATGTACTTGCCGGCTTTTTTTATCATTCAAATTTGGCTGGGTGGCTAATAACACATTTTTCTGTGGTGTGACAAACTCAGAACACATACATAATTTTGACTTTACAGGGACTTTAAAGTCTGAGCCACTCGTGTTGCTACTACTCTCCGGCGCCGCCATCTTTGTTTTGGGTCTGACAAATCGACGCGCATATTTTGCGTCAACGTATTTTTTGCGTCGACGTCATCGATGACATCGACGCGTTGTCCCAGCCCTAATACTAGTCAATTCTGAAACGAAAGTTGTACTCACCAAACACTTTTATGAAGGTCGCCTTGCAAACGTGCACTTTCTCCGGATGTCTGTTGCACAAAAGACTGTACTTAACAGATACGTTCCGGTCTTTTTGTTTGTTAATGTCCTGGACTTTCGGACGCTTCCTTGTCACTTGATGTCCAGGTGATGTCCAGGAGATGAAGTATGGCCTGGTCCTGGTCAACCTTGTTTTGTTTTTCATAAAAATAGTTGAAATTTACCATCAGATCGTCCGGCGACAGCCTCTCGGCCTGACAGAAACCTTTGGCGGCAGCTTTGTGTTGACATCCCACTGTTGGTATTAACGCGCCACCCGAGTGACGAACCTTCTTTTTTCTTTTTTTTTGTGATTTTCTTTGTCCAGTCTGCGTTTTCTACCTCTAGGTGTAGGTCTCACTGGCTCATCAAGGCCATCAAAAGTGTTACTACAGTTTAAAGCACTCATTTTGAGGAATGAATGAACATAAAGTAACAAACCTCTGTTCAGATCGCCGCCTATTTGGATTGAGTAGAACGCTCACCGAATTCTGATTGGTTGAGAGGATGTATCCCGTTTAGGCTAAAAATAGGTTTGGCGCTTATCTTGTTTTGGAAAGAAACTGCATCTTGCAGTACATTTTAAACAAGTAAATATAGCGATTTGTCATGAAACGTCGATGGTGCAGTGAATAGGTTCAGTACACAGCAAAATTACATGACAAACTAATTTTTTTTTTTAAATGGCGTTTATCCCGTTTTGGAAAAGAGCTCTTCAAATATTACCTGTATTTTATTTCACTCTTACCCTCAGGATGGCAACCAAACAATGTCATTCTTGTAGGCTATGACAAGAGCCATTTATGAATTAATTGCTTTTTACGCATTAGAAAATCCAGACATTGTTATTTTATTGTATGAAAAAAAAAAAAGGATTATAAATGAATATCTTTCTTACATCGAATCTACACGTTTCCTAGAGCGAATTGGCAGAATCCAGTCAGTGTGTGTGTGTGTGTGTGACTGACTGAGGTGAGCAGCACTGGCGTGAACGCAACTTAAAACTCCTGCGAACACGCAGTTGGTTTCTTCATTGGTGAACTAATCTGGTTATTGCATTATGAGCTAAACAGAGATTTGTGTGATTGGTGGTTGATTGGTTACTCAACGCTGAATTTTTTTTTTAAAAAGTAATCTTGCATGCCACATATTCATCTTTAACTGTAATGCCGCAACACTTTCCTTTATTTTCACATATCACTTCAATAGTGACAGTCGTAATAGATGCGTTTTAATTGTATGGATTAATTTTTTTAACCCTTGTCGAATATGCAGTTTTGTCCATTTTGGAGGGAGCAACTGTAAGGAGCCCCTGAAGGGACCTTTGCAAAAAATATATAGAGACTTCCGTGTGCGCACGCAGTAGAATTTCCGGTTTGCGTTATAGTGTCATTATACTACAAATGTGGAAATAGGTATGAGATGAGAGTGTGCTTGGAGCATGTCTCCTGAGATGTGTCTTATTATAGGGAGATGAGAGGGTGTCACTTAGCATCGGAGAAAGCGTTCTGCTTACCTGGATCACACGAGGCACCTCAGCCTATATGTAATGGCAGTGACGTCAGTGCACTCAGTTCAATGTTTTATGACAGTCAGTTTCTTGTGGAATATTAGCGCGTTGGTCTTGTGAATAAATTTGGTGTTATATCGCTAGTAAAGGTACAGTAGGACTGCATTGTTTGTGGACTGAGGTTTACTGTAGAAAAAAAAAAGAAGCATGAATATCTCTATTAGCTGCAAAGTACTAGTCATTGCAGGCCACAAAAAACTACATCTAAGATTACACTAAAAACTTAATTGTAATTTAACCCTTTCACGCCACTATTAGTGGTCACTACAGTGGACAGCTATTAAAAAAGCATTTTCTTGAATTTGCACGGGTTTTTATGGCAAAGTTGCACATCAGTCTCTTCATTGGACCCTGGTGCATCATCCTATAAATTGCAACCAAGTGGCAAGCCTTTGTGTTTCGATTTTTTCCCCCTCCAAACCAAGATGGCCAAGGGTCAGTCAGACTTGCCAAGTTGCTCCGGAATATCCACCCATTCCTTCTATCCTAGGAGACTCTTGTAGGTAAAAAAAAATATTGCAGCATCAAGCAATATCTAATGAGTCATATCACAGTAAAATTTTCCAAGTTTTGATTTTAGATTGAGAGAAAACTCTCAATCACATGTCCACTGTAGTGGACGTCATGCATGCAATGGCTATATTTCAGCTACAATTCATAATTATAATGTGAATATTGCTTTTGAAATTTAAAACTTAAAAACTTAATATGCATTGACTTTTTCTACTGTAAATAAATGTATTTGTATTATTAGAATGTAATTTTCATTGACATCGAAAAAAGTCATGTGATTACATAATGTATGACACTTGTAATGCATTACTTTACTTGTTAGATCAAAAAGTAATCTGATTTTATAATGCATGTTATTGTAATGTTTTTTTACTAGTAACATCAAAAAGTAATCTGATTACGTAATGCATGTTACTTGTAATGCGTTTCCTTTCTCATAACATCAAAAAGTAATCTGATTATGTAATGTGCGTTATTGTAATGCATTTTTTTACTCATAACATCAAAAAGTAATCTGATTACGTAATGCATGTTACTTTTAATGCGTTTCTTTACTCATAACATCAAAAAGTAATCTGATTATGTAATGTGCATTATTGTAATGCGTTTCTTTACTCATAACATCACAAAGTAATCTGATTAGGTAATGCACATTACTTGTAGTTAATTACTTGTTACATCAAAAAGTAATCTGATTAGGTAATGCACATTACTTGTAGTTAATTACTTGTTAGATCAAAAAGTAATCTGATTAGGTAATGCATGTTACTTGTAACACATTACTTTACTTGTAAAATCAAAAAAGTCATCTGAATGTGTTATGCATGTTACTTGTAATGCATTACCCCCGACACTGATCATTTCAGATGAGATTGAAAAAACGTATCGCTAGGTTTTCTCAGAGGAGGGCTATGATAGAAATGTGCATGTCCATCTTGAACATAATCAGAATTATCAGCTAATAAGGGTAAATCTCCATACTCTGGTGCACTGGAGGGAGCATCTGAGTGGTTTCCACAGTTGTAGCTTGACAGGCTGTAGAAAATTCTGATGGAATCACGTCCTCATGTTCTGATATCATAGATACGCGAAGTGCAACTTGTATGAAGTTGTATGAAGCCATTGCAATATTTTGCATTTATATTTTTTGTATATATTTTATAGTTTTCACATTATTTGATATAATTGCATTGATTAGTTTGTTAAATTCACATACTTTATCTGTTTGATTATTGTCTTATATTTAATACAGTATATCTTCAGTTTAAACCAACCGCATGCTGTCCACTCAAGTGGACATCTGAAGATCTCTTTGAAAAATTTGTAAAAAAATAAAATAAAAATCAATTCTTGTTTTTCATGCCCTAAGAGCAATAAAAACACATAGGAAAAAAATCCTGACTGAGGATATCATAATTCATGCATGAAAGGGTTAATACATATTTAACTCATTAAAGATATTTTTATACCATCATCCATGACAAAGCATTATATCATCATCATTAAGCACACAGAAGTTGACACAACACTTAATGTTTTATTTTAATTAAACAGCATACAAATATTTATAATTGTTTTAATTTATTAAAATGCATAATATCAGCGTCATATGCATACATACAGTTACAATTCAAGTCTTATCATAACTGGTAAAACCTGAAAGTCAAAGAAAGAAAACATCTGTATTTTATACTTTCTTTAGACCATATACAATATCACTCAATATTACTATTAAATTAAATACTATGGTAATGTCGCAAACGGATCCTGTCGCGACATTCCCTTCTTTGCATTCTCTCATAAAATAACCTTTTTATCATAGTAAAATCTACATAGCCTATCATTCCCAACAAAAGTATTGTTTAGCTAATAACGTGTTGAAGATTAGTGGACAGGCAGTCGATTCTTTAAATAAGCTATTTCCTCACAAAAACGATTCTGTGAAGCCTCTTCTCCTTCTCCACTGATATCTATTAAAAAATAAACAGTTAACCTAATGGTTGAGATGCTAGCGGACTTTCCCCGAAGACACTAAATCATTTCTACAAAGTAAATTTTCAACGGAAGCGTGTTATTTACATGAAAGAATGTGTCAGAAGCATTTTTATGTACTATTTGTGTAAGTTTGGGGACTAAACTTACCTGAAAGTAGTGAAAACAACAGTGAGAGATGGGAATTATTGTTTGTGTCAGTTGAGCTGCCGTTCCGTTTCCATGGTAACGCCCTCTGCTCCAGTTCAAATGCAACTCGAATGTTCAGCGCGCGCGCCCATTCAAATATGTAAAAGTCACGCAGCATTTACATAAATTGTACAGATACAGGATTGATGGAGGGAATTATTTGATAATCAGATCAAATATATTGAAAACTTTGGTTTGTTCCTATTTTTATAAAACCTGTTTAATTATAACCTCAGTGAGCGGAGTACATGCCCAGATAGCAGACCAACATTGAATCTACATTGAATCAATGTTAATGCATTAACCAAAAGATCTTTGAATCAGTGTTGAAATTTAACATTGATTTTTCACCAGGTTTGCACCCTGAAATAATGTTATTTCAACAATGAAATATCAATCAATATGGTCATAAAATCTATATTATTTCAACAATAATTAAATCACTTATTTAACATTGAATCAACATAGAAACAATATAAAATCACTTGCTTTATGTACAGCAAGCTTCTATGCTAGTTTATCATGCTTGTTCTGCGCTTGAATTTTTAAATGACTCCATTTAGACAGAGACCATGTAGGGTTGCAATTAAATATGTTGTTTTAATCAAAATGTCTTTCAAAGTAAACTACACATCCTTCAGTTTACAAGCAAATGTATTTATTTTTGCCCCCAAAACTGAACAGGAAATATCACGTTCAGAAAAAAAAGGCATTTCGTGGTGGCAAAGACAAAAACAGCGCAGTACTACGGTAAGAAAGAATGAAACATTACTCTGATAAATATTTCAAGTTCAATTTTATTTAGCACATTTAGAACAGACCAAAGTGCTTTACAGAAGAACAACATTAAACGATATAGCATGCATTATAAAATAAAACAAGATATAACATGCATTATAAAATAAAACAAAAATAAGAGCAACATAGCTGAGTAACCATAAAACAAAAGAACCAGAACAGAAATCAGAACTCAGATATAACTCAGATATAAATTAATAAAACCAACCAAAGAAAATAATCAATATACTAAATAAAATAGGTAGGTTTTTAAAGAATTAAAACGTAGGTAGAGAAGGGGCTGCTCTAAATAGGCAAATGCACACTACATCTACGCTTGGGTAGAATACCGCATAATTCTAATGAACTCAGGGGTTTCCACCACGAGCAATACCCCCAAGCCATTCAGGGCCATTTTTGTACCGAAACAGAAAAAATAAACTCTGAGGCCTCCTTTTTCTCTGCTTTTGCCTCCTGTTGTAAGGCATCTAAACAAAACAAAACAAAAAAACAAAATTAGAAAATATTTGGAAATGTGACTGATTATAAATTACAAAATGTACTACAAAATTAAGTGAAACTTGAAATTTTGAAAAACACGCTGAATTCAAAATCAAGACTACAATGAATTTTGAATTTTAGTATAGACATTTAGCTTTAAAATGCATAATATCAGCGTCATATGCATACTAGTAAACTAGTAAACTTTGATCAAAGTTGAGTTGATGTCAAATTTAACGGATGTAACATGAACGGAAAAACAATGTAAGTTCAAGCAGAAAGTGTACTTAATCTAATTCAGTTTAATAAAATCTGGTTGAATCCCAGTTCATGTTTTACTTTGTTCCTAATTTGGTATAGTTATGAGTCATGCGTTGTGTATGGTTCACAAAACTGGTAATAGGACTTCCGTGCAGGCAGGGTGGCCATCTAATATTATCTGTTCTATAAACTTAAAGGTGCATTTTTGAGTCTGGTATGTTCATAAACTGAAAGCCAGCAAAATTACTAACAAATACCAACCACAGGTATATTTTTCTAATTTATTTGCCAAATGTAGAAGACAAAGGAACTCCTACAAGTGTGCTAAGTTATAACGTGTGTAACGTGGACGGAAAAAATTAAACAATCCTGCAAGATTGCCTTTGTAACACAAAATAATACCATTTCATGAAAACTGGCATAGAATAGAACAAGAATAGAACAAGTTCATAACACATTAAAATAACCTGTCATCATACTATCAAATTTAAAGATCATACAGATTGTGTTAACGCACTATTAACGTGTTTTTTTTTATCCCTTTATTTTCATTTTCTTAAAGACAACATGTACAATGACACCAAAAAAAAAAAAACTATGTAGAAATCTAAATATACTTCCTAAGCAGTACCTTGTACATGCTACAAAGAGCTAAGTGCTTGAATTAAAACACCCCCCTCCCCATATTGCAATGATAGAAGGTTTCTTCAAATGCTCTACAAACAAAAATCTTTTGTACATGAGCAAAGAGTGAACATATACAATCTTTTATCCTGGTGAGCGACAACAACAGAAATTAAAATAATGTATAATCAGACAGCTTTTTTAAATTGAAGTATTGTAAAACAAAAATAATAAAAACAAAATAATAATAACAATACACATAAAGCTTGTTCAGTCCACCTTTAAGAATTTTCTTATTGGTTTCCAAATCTTAATGAAAATGGATAGTTTGTCTTTTAATATAAATCTCAGTTCTTCCAAGTGCAACATATTTCCCAACTCCCTAGCCCACATCTCAAAAGTGGGTACAGAATCTGTCTTCCACGACTGCAAAATAAGTCTTTTTGCAAGCATCATACACAGCGAAATGGCCTGTGTCTGATATTTATTGCAAGAAGCATTCTCTGTTCCTAAAAGTCCAGTGCAAGGCTCAGGCTCCAAATCAATAGAGTTTGCTTCAGAAAGAAATTTAAATATACATTTCCAAAATGACTGAATTTTACTACATGACCATAAAGAATGAAACAGTGTGCCTTCTGACATTTTACACTTATTACAGAGTGGAGAAATCGTGGGATAAATTTTATGAAGTTTTGATTTTGAATAATGAAGCCTATGAATTATCTTGAACTGAATCAGATTGTGTCTAGCATTCAAAGAACATGCATGTATGCTTCTCAAGCACTCATCCCACATGTTTTCATGAATGTTTAGACCAATTTCCTCCTCCCAGTCTTGTTTTATTTTCTCTGTGTTATTGTCCACATTTTCTAGCAATAATTTGTAAAAGTTTGACACACTACCACTCATACCAGGGTTAACATTAACAATTCTCTCTAAAGTGGGATTCAAATTAAAAATTTCAAAGTTTGGAATGTGCTTTCTAACAAAATCTCTAACTTGCAAGTAACGGAAAAAATGTGCAGAAACAATAGCATAGTTTTGTTTTAACTGTTCAAAAGAGCTGAATGTACCTTCCCTATAAAGATCTTGAATAGTTACTATGCCCATGCGTTTCCATTGAAAAAACAGCTTATCGTGTAATCCCGGAGGAAAAGCATGATTATTACAAATAGGAGTGTCCAGATATATATCTGGAATTTTCAAATATACTTTAATTTGTTTCCACACCTTGATTAGATTAGAAATAACTACGTTTCCGTTGATACTCTTGACTTCAATTTTAATGGGACTATTAAGAAGAGCCGGTAATGAAGTCTTATTACAACAGGCTTCTTCAATTGCTAACCATTCTGGCTTGTCACCTAACTCCTCCAACCCAGATTTCCTCCACCAAGCTAAAGTATTTAAATTAGCTGCCCAATAATAATATTTAAAATTGGGAAGCCCGAACCCTCCTTGATCCTTAAGTTTGTTTAGATGTTTCTTGTTGATCCTGGCTGTCTTATTAGCCCAAATGAAGCTGGTTATAATAGATTCTAGCTGTTTAAAATAATAAAGGGGGATAAAGAAAGGAATACATTGAAATACATACAAAAATCTTGGAAGTACAACCATTTTTATAGCATTTATCCTGCCTACCATGGACATGGGGAGAGTCTTCCAAAAAATTATATTATCTTTAAGCTGATCAATTTTCTTTTTCCAATTCAATTTCAATAACATTTCAGGATTTTTAGTGATCATCAGACCCAAATATTTAAAGGAGTTGTTTGCAATTTTAAATTTGGTGCTGGCTAAAAAATTTGTATCTAGATCGTCAGAGACTGGCATTAATTCGCTTTTTTCCCAATTTATCATGAATCCAGAGAAACGGCCGAATTTTTCAATAAGCTCAAGTAATGGTGGGATAGACGTTTCAGGTTTATGTGTGTGTGTGTGTGTGTGCGTGTGTGTGCGCACACTTTGAACTGCAGTGATCTCCATTTGTATGTGGCTTGACTTTCTGCCTCCTGGTAAGCCTCGTTCCTGGCCCTGATGTTGTCCTAAATCCCTAGTAGTCTGTTGAGTGTTCCATAACCATTTTATGAGATTTCTCTTTTAAGAATTGTCAATAAAGTATATTTTTGATATGTTGACCCATGTCTCTGACTCATGTTGGTGATCCGAACCTGTGTGTGCCTTTTCGTAGGGGCTAATATTAATTCTTTGGGTGAAATTCCCAAGGTGGCGTAGTCGGAGTGTGAAATTGTGTAAAACCCCCTATAGTGACTCCTCGTAGGTCGGCTCTCCCTTAGGCCACACTCGCTCTGTACATTGTTGGTGGAAATTTACAATCTGTTGTTGCATTTTTAATCAATCTTTGTATTAAAGGTACAAGATTATTCCTGAATTTTTTAAAGAATTCAGCACTAAAGCCATCAGGTCCTACAGATTTATTATTAGGTAACTGAGATATTACTTCATTTATTTCTTCCAACGTAATTTCTTTGTCTAAAAATTGTTTTGCTTCAGTGCTAAGAATGGGAAGGTCCAAATCAGAAAAAAATTCTTCTATTGCTTCCAGGCTCGTATCACATTTTGATTCATAAACTTCTCTATAGAAATCAGCGAAGCAACGATTAATTTCCAAAGGATCAACAATTATCTTCCCATTATCAGATTTTATTTTATGTATTGCACGAGTTGCCTGAGAATGCTTTAATTGTCGTGCAAGTAGTTTTTGGGGTTTATCACCTATTTCAAACTGCCTTTGTCTGATATGCATGAGTTGTCTTGAAATATTCTTAGAAAGAAAAGAATTATATTCACTTCGCAGTGCAACTATTTTCTTAAGAATAGTCTCGCAACTGGTTGATCTATATTCCATCTCTAAATGTGTTATTTGTGTGTCAATATCATTCAGTTTGGCCCTATTCTCTCTATTCTTTGCAGATTGATATGCTATAATATCACCTCTAATAACTGCCTTCATTGCCTCCCATAGGACAGAATAAGATACATCTCCTTTATCGTTGTTTTCTAAAAATAATGTAAACTTGTTCGAAATATATTCACAAAATTTGACATCATTTAATAACATATTATCAAATTTCCAGGCATAATTTCCTCTACTAAATTGTATTTTTAAATTAAGAGAAACAGGGGCATGGTCTGATAATAATCTGTTATGATATTGTGTTGAAACTACACTTTGCAACAAACTTGAATCTATTAGGAAAAAGTCAATTCTTGAGTATGTTTTATGGACTGAAGAGTAAAATGAAAAGTCATGATCCGTGGGATGCAAAGCTCTCCAGCTATCTATTAAATTTAACTTTTGCATGTAATTGCTTAATACACCAGCCGATTTACTTGTTATGGTTCGACGGGGATGCGTGTCTAACCTAGCATTTAACACGCAATTGTAATCACCTGCTATGATGACTCGTGAATGCGTAAAGTCTGGTATGATCTTAAAGACTTTTTCAAAAAATGAAGGGTCGTCGAAGTTAGGACCATAAACATTCACTAAAGTGATGGATAATGAATTTATTTCCCCACACACAACCAAGTACCTGCCATTCACATCCTTAATTGTTTGTTTATGTATAAAGGGGACAGATTTCTTAATGATAATTGCTACTCCTCTAGTTTTAGTAGAAAAATTTGACTGGTAGACCTGAGACATCCATGGAGCCTTAATGCTAAACTTCGCTGTACTTTTAATATGCGTTTCTTGTAGAAAAACTATCTTTGCACCCAATTTCTTAAGATGCGCATAAACCTTTCCTCTCTTAACTGGACTATTAATTCCTCGCACATTCCAACTTAATAATTTCAGTGTCCCGCCACCGCGAGTGTTCACCCCATTACTCATTAAATGAAACAAAACATGTTTTGCCTGACCCACTTAAATAAATAAAAAAGTGCATGAAACCTTCCAGCCTAAATTCAAAAAATGTAACCTTCCCATGAAATAGAACATTACGAACCTTGAAAATTAGAACAAAACATCCCTCCCAACCCACCCCCCACCCACTACTGCATCCCACGCGAACATTATGGATGCCCATCCCAAAGAATTTAACATTTGCATCTGTCAACTCACCCTCGATGCCACCTGGCATTCTTCCGTTAATATAGCCCTCCACTCATCTTACAAAATACAACAAAAACAATACCTTGTAGACTTTCAAATATGTCAAATGGAATTATATAAACACAAGTCTCTTCTGACTCCGCTGTCCAACGCCGTAATTTCACCAGTTTTCCACCGCGCCCCGTAAATATGTTTCGGCCGACTCGGAAGAATCAAAAGTTTTGGTTTCTTTATCCCTCACAGTCACGATGAACTTGGAAGGAAAACGAAAACCGCATCTCACTTCATGCTCCCTGCATTTCTTACGTATGCTGTCAAACTTCTGCCTCTGTTTCAAAATGTCAGCTACGAGATCTGGAAAAATATGCATTGCTTTTCCATCATATTGCAGAGGTTTGGATCTTGCCAGGCGCAAAATGCGTTCTTTCACTTGATAATGATGAAGTCGTACAACGAATGCTCGAGAGCGGCCTTCTCTTATGGGTTGTGACGAGCGATGTGCCCTGTCGATCTGAATTGGTCGATCAAAGTTCTCCTCGCCCAGCACCTGAGCCAGCAGCTTCGTCACAAACTCCGTAGGTTTGCCATTTTCAGCGCCTTCCTTTATGCCGACAATTCGGATGTTTTGTCGTCGAGATCTTGACTCTAAGTCACAAGTTTTTTCCTTAAGCTTTTCACATTCGGTTTCCAGGTGTGCACACAGTTTCTCCAGTGATTCGATGCGCACTTCGTGAGCTTTTGCTGCCTCTTCAGTCAATGCTACTCTGGTGGAAATATTTGCAAGTGATACGTTCACCTCGGATTAAGTAGACGAAAGGACATCGAACTTTCTGTCAAAGGTGCTGCTCAATTTCGCTATTGCTTCCATAATGTCAGTGTTCGTCGGCACTGTTGATTCAACGCTAGCTTGATTAGCATTAGCCGGCGGCGACTCCTGAACTTTATCTGTACCTCCTGGCTCCTCAACATTCGATTTTTCAGATTTCTTCTGCTTTGTCGGCATTGCTCAGGATGTTCAAAATGAATAAATTGTGAAATTTAAATGGCTACAAGATATTTTAACAGACAATATTACAGAATTTTGGAGAGCTATAAAAAAACGCGTTCACTCCATTCGGTGCCGGAAGCGCCCCCACACTATTAACGTGTTAACTTCGTCAGCCTAAGCTATATTCTTACGAACATTGGACAGAAAAAAAAAATCATCAAAAAAAACAAACAAAAAAAAAAAACAGAAAAATGTCATTGATGATGTTGACTTTCATGAACAGCTTATTGAGTCAAAAATATGCAGAAAACAACAGGGGCGCGGGAAGAGGTTTTAGGTTGGGGGTGCTGATTTTTTTTTTTGGGGGGGGGGGGGGGCTGTGTATTAATCCGTCCCCATAGTATTAATAGTTATATATTATATTATATTTATATATAATATAAATTATATATAAATATATACAGTATATACATGCAAATATTTCTTAAATATATACATGCATATGTGTGTGTATTTATATATACAAAATAATTATACACAGTACACACAAACTTTTATTTTGGATGTGATTAATCACGATTAATCTTTTCCCAGCCCTAAAAAAAATAGAGACTGACAAATGGCCAGACATTTCATTGTGTGTTGGTGTGTGTCTGTCTGCCTCTCTCTGAGTGTGTGTGACGTGTTATTTCTGTTTTAGGGAATAACACTGAAGGGGAATCTGAAAGGCTTCACAGACCTCACTAATCCCCAGCTGAGGCAGCACATGGAGGCGGCCATCAACATTGCCGTGGGAGACCTCAAAGCCAGGTTTGGTGGTTTGCTGAAGGATGAGAGTGCCCAGACCCCAGTGGAGTCTTTCAGAGTGCTCAACCCTGACACATGGCCAGAAGACCAGGCCAGCCTTCTCACCTTTGGTGATGATGATGTGGCAGACCTGGTGAGGCATTTCAAGGAGCCTCTAGAGAGGTAAGAATTTATTTTACACTGCTTTGCTATATTGAGACAATGTTATATTTGCATATTTGCAAACTCACATGCTCTGTTCAAACTTGCAGATCGGGGTGCAACTTGGCTGCAATCCAGGATGAGTGGCAGGGCCTGAAAATCCTGGTCAGCCACAATTTCAAAGACAAGTCTTACAGTGGCCTGTGGGAGACCATGCTGACAAAGGACCCCTACAGGCTTGATTATAAGGTAAGCCAACAGTACTGAGTGGTTGCATATGGTATCCTTCTAAGGTTGGTTTTGATAAGTTAATGGTAAGAGTTTAAATGAAATTGAAAAGTATTTTCTTTTCTCTAGAACATACTGGAGTTGGTGCAGATTATGCTGGTGCTGCCCATTTCAGCAGCCCAGTGTGAGCGAGGCTTCTCTGCGCAGAATCGCATTAAGACTTCGTCAAGAAGCTGCCTTGGGGTCTCCACCACCGAAGACCTGATGAGGATCAGCCTGGAGGGGCCTTCTGTGGAGGAGTTCGATCCCACTCCTGCTGTGAACCGCTGGCTGACCTCCAAGCGTTCCAGACGGCCAACATATAAAAGCAACTGGACAACTGATATCCTTTGCATCTGATATACCAATTTTGTGCACGCAGTATATGCATGAAATTTGTTTAATAAATGAATTTTAAAAAAACAACAACTTTTTGTACTGTGCTCCTAAATTTCTTTGTGTGCTCCTAAATTTTTTCATTTAGGAGCACATGTACTCCTTGGTAAAAAAGTTAGCGTAGAGCCCTGCATATAGGCTATAGCCAAGTCGCACTTTCAAGTCACATTTTTTTAGAAATTTATTTAACATAAAAAAAAAAAAAAGTTACAGACAGACAGTTCTCCGCTACGGACGTGAGCGCTCTAAAGCAGCACTAAACGAATGTTTTAAAACTTTCACAGACTGGCAGGAGGCACTGGCGAACCTGGAGCTCGTCTCATAAATGAACCGAAACTCAGCGTAGACACATCGATAGCTTGAAATGTCTACTTTTAAGCAGAACAATTCAAAACGAAAGAAAACAGACTGCGCTGCTTATTTAATTCGTATGAAATGTGCATTTCTCTCTGGCGCTTGCTTAGATCGCGAGTCGTCCACTTCATCTTATTGCCGAGACACTGACATAAAAATAACTGTTTTATTAGTAAACAATTAAAATGTCTCCTGCTATATTTTACATATTTGCCTGTTCCTTACAAAACACTAACAGTGGGGTTTTTGACTGTTTTTTTTGTTTGTTTGTTTTTGAGCAGCTTCGGACAAATTCTTTCGACACACACAATATTAGCCTACCTAACACTCTGCGCTTATGTTTTAAAAACATAATTTAACACATATAACAATTTTTAAATAGCCCATTTAAAGCCCACTTTTTTATTAGAAATAAATGACTTTGGCCCCGTTCACACTGCAGGCAAAAGTGGCCCAAATCTGATTTTTTTGGGGTCAAGTGTCCAGGTCAGACTTCTTCAGAGGTAGTGTGAACACTCAAATCTAGCCCAGATCTGATTTTTTCACATCAGATATAGACCACATACATATGTGGTACTGAATCAGATCCAGATCTGATTTTTTTTCAATGCGGCCGCAGTGTGAACAGCCAAGGCGGATTTGATGCGACTTTTATGTCAATCTACGTCAACATTTGTCACAATTATGCATCGGCGATGAAGCCCTAGACACAACAGACATAGACAGTACTCTAACATTAAAAACTTGAGAGTGAGGTGTTAGACCTAATTAGTATATGGGAAGATACTTTAATTCAAGCTAAACTAGAAGGATCCTACCGTAACCGCTCTGTTTTTGAAAGAATTGCACACGAAATGGAAGAACGGGGACACAGGAGAACGTGGCTGCAGTGTCAAACTACGCATCCACACAGACCTTTGTAGTGAATTTGCAGCCATAAACCCGCAAAAGGCAAAAATAGCCCATTTTGCTCTCTTTCTCTTCGTCAGAAAAAAAAATCAGAATTGAGCATTAAGACTTGCGGTGTGAACGGGGCCTAAATGCTAAAAATTAATACATTTTAATGAACAAACATATGTGTTGCATTTACAATTCTGTGAAAACAGGGGGTGCTGCAGCACCCCCACTTCCCGCGTCCCTGGAAACGTTGGAACGTTGGAAGTTGGACAGACTGAAAATTTCCGTCTAAGTTACGAACAAGATGTGCAGAATCTGTCAAAATGTATAAAACCACCATTCATGCATGCTCTTTCACGATGAACGACGCTTTCGGTCCGAAACCACTCGCAATCATCCGACTTGCACACTCTTTTATCCTTTCTCACCACAATGATCCTATTTAATGTTTACTTAACCAAAGTTTACCACGTTCGTATCATTTTAACGTTCGTAACCTTTTGGACAGAATCCACAAACTTACCCACATTCGTCGAAATCCGTGAAATCCTGTTAACACTTTCTCACACGCAGAGCGACCGTGACCTAGACAATCTTATTTCTGACATGAGAACCGTTGAGACATTAGGAGATGGAAATTCAGCGTCAGAATAAAATGTTCGAGCGTTATGATTTTTGGACAGAAAATCTCGGCCCCTGTTTTATCCCGATTTATTAACAATTTATCATGTAGCAACGCATATGAGAATTTAACCCACACAAGATGGTTGTATCGTTATGCTACTGATAGAATTACATGGAAAAATTATATCTCCGCTTCCTTTAGAATCATAGTTTAACGTGCGTAACTGCTTGGACAGAAAGTGTAACGAACGTTAGTAAATGTTTCCATTGCATCGTGGTGGATTAAGGGAATTCTACTTTCAGTGTTAGTAGTAGTATTTTGTAGAAGATACACCAAAATAAATGTTTTGCGCCAAAATTCAGGATTTTATTAAAGGAAATGAAAGAAATGACTTAGGAAAAATCCAGATGCACTGAATGTCCCACCGTGACATCCGCAATTTCTGGGGACGGAAATAAAATAAAGTCTCATTACACGATAATGCCAAGGCCTAGTGGGATAAAAGTAACTTTATTATTTCTTACATCTATCTTTAACAAAATAGTGAACTAAAAATAAAAAAATTACAACAACTGGGTATTATTCAATCTATATTGTTCATTATACCCCTTGTGGACAGATACTGTGGAATCGCCCATCACTCAATATTACTATTAAATACTATGGTAATGTCGCAAACGGATCCTGTCGCGACATTCCCTTCTTTGCATTCTCTCATAAAATGATCATCTTTTTATCATAGTAAAATCTACATAGCTGTTACAGAGCGGGCTCCCGCACCGCCTCCTCTCCACCACCAGAGGGAGCCTTCACCGGAATACTAGTTCTCTCGGGAACTCTAATCCCCATAATGCTTCATACCTGGGACTGATTGCGCACACACCTGCACCTCATTCAGACTCTCTATTTAAACCACACTCAAATAGAAGATCAGTGCAAAGTATTGCATTGCCACGGCCTGTAATTTCTGAGCGTTTACCCTATCCTACTGATCTAGTTGCCGACCTCGGATTGTTATCTCACTTCTGCCTGCTTGCTGCCTGTCTTGACTTGGATTGCCTTTGGATTGCCTTTGGATTATTGTCTCTTGCTGCCTGCCCTGATCTTCTGCCTGTTACCTGACTACTCTCTCTGTGTTGACCTCTGATTTCCCTGTTTGCTGTTCTCTGACCCCTGCCTGTTTGACGTTCCTTCAATAAAGCTGCAAATGGATCCTTCTCAATCTCCTGTATCATTACAATAGCCTATCATTCCCAACAAAAGTATTGTTTAGCTAAAAACGTGTTGAAGATTAGTGGACAGGCAGTCGATTCATTAAAGTGTAAATTGCAGGTTAAATTTTTCACGAAGATAATGCAATGTGTTTATTAAACATAAAGATAAAAACCGCCCACCATTGTTTTTTTATACCAAAATGCTGAATATAATATGAAAAGTTGGCACTTTTAACAGTGGTTTTAACCGCTCTCGCTCCCTTCCACTAGATGGGGCGTGACGTCATAAGAGGAGCTCACTAGTAGAGTTACCGGCATAATCCATAGTACGCTAGCAAAATGATAAACCGTTGAGTTTGTGCGGGATGTACAAATTCGTCAAAAACAGGGCACAGGGTCCACAATTTCCCCAAGGACAAAAGGTTGGTTCGTGCCTGGGTGAGGTTCGTGGCTACCAAGCGGGCGGATTTTACTGCTGCCTCTGTGACCAAGTCAGCCGTCATATGCAGCGAGCACTTCACTAACGATGACTATGACCCTGGAGACATGCGTCGGCTTAACATGGGGTTTAAATGCCGGGTTAAACTAATATCGGATGCCATTCCCTCTTCAGTGTTGTATTTCTTTGAAAGCTACATGTATAGATGCCTTACATAACTACAGAAAAGTTGGTTGTATGTTTTATATGATAAAAAAATTATGGATAAAATAACTCAACTGTAAACATACTCGTGTGTGCTGACTTCAAGGGGACCGTGATCCTGCCTGAAATGAGAATAAGCTATTCACAAAACAAACGGGTTCAGGCACCGGGTTCAGGCACGTCAGATCAGCCGGTCGCAGGTCGAGCTGTTCCACTAAACTCCAAAACGCGTTCACCTCATGGAAGCACATACTCACATATGAGACTAGCGATTGGTGCCTGTGCAGTGTGTGCATCTCTAACGTGCAGCTCTGATTTGGACTGACACCATGTAAGTAAATAATGTCTTCAATCGTTGTCCCTCCTTGCTATTCTACATGACGGCTGTGGTCCATAAAGAATTTTAATGGTTTCCCACATCCTCAGTCGTTCTCCAAATAGCCATAATAGAGAGCCTAAGTCCCGCCCCTGCGCTTCCGGCTCATGGGACCTTATTTCGAAAAAATATGTATGGAAGTCAATGGCGAGAGACAACTTATCTTTTTATTCTGTCTGAACTGTGCCCTGAACTACACATATGATGTTTGTCAATTTAAAAGGTAATTATTAAAGTCAAGAAAGTCGCAGTTTGTCATAAAACAGAAGAGTAACGTTTAGTTTTATGTGAAAATCGCTCAATGAACTACATCTCTTGTCTCGCACTATGTACGTCACAAGATCCGTTGCTCGTATGTGTGTATTCTGGCTCAAAACACTCAGGCATGACGGCGTTACGTTAATATTATAATGTAAGAATATAGAAAAAATGACAGACGTTAGCTTCAGTAAAGTTAGCTTCATTCATTGAGAGAAAAGGTGTGACGTCCCATGTGCGCCTTCTGGGTTTGTAGTCTTTGTAATTACGTATTTTCACAGTCTTATACCTCAGCAGTTTTACATCAAGCTGCGACTTTCTTGACTTTAAAATGTATCTTTTAAATTGACAAACATCATATGTGTAAATCAGGGCACAATTCAAACGAGATCAAAATATTTGTTGTCTCTCGCCATTGACTACCATACAATATTTTTCCGAAATAAGGTCCCATGGTGGTCGACCAGAAGGGGAGGGACTTAGGCTCTCTATGCAGTAGGAAACTAGCAGAGTATGGGTTGCGAGATCCTCTTGTGACGTCATCACCCAGTTAAAGTAAAAAACACGCTACCTTTGAAGAAACCCCAATAAATGTTATTTTAACGCATTTTAAGACAGAAATAACTACATATACATATAGAGCACTTTAATTTACACATGAATTGGTTGTGGTGGTTAACCTGCAACTTACACTTTAAATAAGCTATTTCCTCACAAAAACGGTTCTGTGAAGCCTCTCCTTCTCCATTGATATCCATTAAGACTAGCAACAGTTAACGGTTGAGAGCGGACTTTTCCCTAAAACACTAAATCATTTCTATAAAGTAAATATTCAACGGAAGCGTGTTATTTACATGAAAGAATGTGTCAGAAGCATTTGTATGTTCTATTTGTGTAAGTTTGGGGACTAAACTTACCTGAAAGTAGTGAAAACAACAGTGAGAGACGGAGTTACTGCTTTGTGTCAGTTGAGCTGCTGTCCCGTTTCCATGGTAACGCTCTCCAGTTCAAATGCAACTCGAATGTTCACTGGTGTGTTCCTATTTTAATAAAACCTGTTTAATTATAACCTCAGTGACCTGAGTACATGGCATAATTAAAGACATTGTCTTAATGACATAGTTTCTTTATTTGTATTATTTTGTCCAGATTTTCATTGTATTTTATAACTCTCTGTCTGTACCCTTATAAGACATGATACAGATATGTAATATGCTGCGTTTGGTCCCTGATGTGCCGTTCAGTGACAGGGCAGTATGTGGTAACAAGTCTTACAATTGATTCCAGACTGGAATTCAATTATGCAAAACAATAACTTAAATTAAAACTATAAGCTAGATCTGAATGTCTCAAAAACTAAAGAGATGATTATTAATTTTAGCAGGAGGACATAGCACTTCAACCGATAGTCATTAATGGTACACATGTGGAGGAAGTAGAACAATATAAGTACCTGGGCACGGTCTTTGACAACAAGTTAAAGTTTGATCAGAATTCTGAGGTAATTATTAAAAAGTCACATCAAAGATTGTTTGTGCTGAGAAAGCTAAATTCCTTTAATGTACAGAGAGTTGTTCTTAAGTCATTTTATAATTCATTTGTTGAAAGTATTCTTTCTTTTTCTTTTATTTGTTGGTTTTCATCATTGTCTATAAAAAACAAAAATCGTTTGTAGGGTATTGTCAGCACATGATCTAAAATCATGGGTGTTCCCTTAAGAAGCCTTACTTCCTATTATGAACAGCAGGTGCTGAGGATGGCACACAAAATATTAGGAGATAGTACTCACCCGCTGTACTTGGACTTTGAGTGGATGCCCCTGGGGCGACGTTTAAGAGCAATTAAATGCTCTACAAATCGTTATAAATTTACCTTTGTGCCTGAAGCAATACGGTTATGTAACACACGCAGGTGATTTTATTTTTATTTTTCATTTTTTTTCTATTTTTTATGTTCTATGTGTTAAATGTGTATATGTAGATGTTAAGTGTTTTATGTGAGGCACCATGTAAGCTTAAATTAATTGCCCCATGGGGATCAATAAAGCTTTAAACTATTCAAAAAATAACTTTCCAGCAACGTTCTGGGAATGTTGTTTTATGGTTGCAAAAAAATAACTTAAAAAAGAAGATATTTTGAAAAATGTTTGTAACCAAACAGTTGATGGACGGGGAGTGGCGACAAGATGGCGCCGAAGACACACGCGTTGTAAGTTTCTCTATATAGGCTTTGGCCATTACTCCTTCAAAATGTTGTTTTAAACGGATTACCTAGTTGTTGTTTTTTAAGTGCTTGAATCGTTGGAACGCTTGAACACTCTACTTGATAACCTAAAAAAAGAAAAATCAAAAGTAAATCAGTGAAAGTTAACCGAAATTAACATCGCAAAAATGAGTGGCGCAAATGAAAAGAGCAAGAAAGGTATCCAGAAATTGGACCACTCATATCCTGCGGATTCTAACAAGCCAAAAAGCCTAAGTGGGAAAAAGCATCTTTCAAAAGAGCTGGATTTTAGCGCCGAATCATTTCCACCTCTCCTTGCCGGAACGCCGACAAATAGCCCTGCGTCAAAAAAAACAAAAGCTGATCTCTCGTTACATGAGCTTCAGGAGAACATCATTACAGCCCTTAACAAGAGAGCGGACTCCCTTGAAGAAATGATAAAAACGAATTCAAATACCATCGAAGAGCTGAAATCGTCACTACTTTTTGTCAACGCAGAAATTGTGGACCTGCAGAAGTGTAAAGGCGAATTGACAGCTAAAGTTTCCGAACAAGCAACAACGATATCTCAGTTGGAAAACAGAATCGTGGAAGCAGAGCGATACAAACGGCGATGGTGACTACGACTATACGGAGTTCCAGAAACGGAAACTGAAAATGTCAAGATCAAAGTCACAGAGATCTGTAAAGGAGTGGTACCTGAGCTGGCGGAAAAAATGTGCGAGGCGGTGGACGTTGCTCATAGATTGGGCAGGCCGATGTCGGGGTCGCGCGAGGGCCATTATCATCCTCTTTGCACTCCGCTGGGTGAGAGACTTCATCTGGAAGAGTGCAAAAAACAGCGAATACCTGAAAGAACGCAAAATACGCTTCGGAGAAGACCTGACAAAAGAAGAAAAAGGATCCCGTGCACTACTCTGGCCTTATGTACAAAAAGCACGCAACGAAGGGAAAAAGGCTTACTTTATCGGCTCTAAAGCATACGTTGCCGGCAAAGAAATCGTTCCAGACAAAATGGATACTTCCTGATTCCTGCTAGTGTGAGCAAAATCAAGGATGATTCTACTGAAAAAAAGCACTTCTTTATTTCGACATGTTTACAATCATTTAATGGCTGTTTGCCTATATGTTCAAATTTAGAAGGAGAAAAGCTAAGCTTTCCTTTTTGTCTCTTTTTATTTGTTTTTGTTGTAACGTTCGATGGTTTTGAAATTATGTTCCATTAATGCCAGAGGTTTGAGGAACCTGGTCAAAAGAAAAGCTTTTTTTCTTTTTTTGCAAAGAATGCAAAAGTGACTTAATCTTCATTCAAGAGTCCCATTCGTGCCCTGAGGATTTTAAATTTTGGAAAAACCAATGGGGAGGTGAGATGTGGTTAGCTCACGGGTCAAGTCCCTCCGGTGGAGTCGCAATTTTGTCACATACTTTCCATGGAAAATGTGTATGGAGTAAGGGTGACTCTAAAGGGCATTGGATAATGCTACTGATTGATATAAATGACTGTAAATTCATTATTGTTAATGTTTATGGGTACTGTTCAAAAGATGCAAACACTTTGTTATTAAGTGAAATTGAAGACTGTGTCAATTCTGCCATGAGTAATAACCCTAATGCTAAATTAATAATTGGTGGTGATTTTAATTTGGTCATGAATGGTTCAATGGATAGATTTCCTCCTAGAGTAAACAGTGAATCCAGTGATCTTTTACGTTTAAGTTACAGCCTTGACTTGATTGATATTTGGAGGGTAAAAAATCCCTCAACTAAACGGTTTACTTGGAGCAACAAAAATCTCTCATTACAGTCGCGTATTGACCTTTGGTTGGTTTCCTCAGACTTAGAACCTTTTATTTTAGAAACATCTATATTACCTGCTGCTTTTACTGACCATAAAATCATTAGCCTTAAAGTTGCATTATCTGGACATAAGGATCATAGATTTAGTGGAGGATACTGGAAGCTCAATAATTCATTGCTAAATTCTGAAGACTTGAAATCCATTATACAAAGACTTATTCAAAATCATTGGAACTCTGCAATTAATAATGGTGAATTTGGTAAACAATGGGAACATTTGAAATTTGAAATAGGGTGTGCTGTTAGGACCTATAGTAAAAAAAATAGCTATTAAAAGAAGGGCAGACTTAATTGAAATTTCAGCTGAAATTAATAATTTAATGGAGAGATCCACTTTAACGGTTGAGGATCAGGCCACTTTGAATAAACTCCAAAATAAACTTAACAAAATATATGAAGAAAAAGCCAAGGGGGCATTTATTAGATCGAGAAAGAAGTGGTTAGAGATGGGAGAAAAAAATAGTAAATATTTCTTTAGTCTTGAAAAAAGAAGGGTGGAGGTAAATGCGATTAGGAAAATGAAAATTGATGGTGCTATCTGTGAGGATACAACTCTTATCTCATCCCATATAACACATTTTTTTGGTAAATTGTATGAAAAGGATGTTAATGTTATTGACCCTTTTCCTATTCTAAATTCTATTACTTCAATAAAAACTGTTAGTAACGATTTTAATTTTATATGTTCAAAAAATATATCATTGGAAGAAGTTAAAGAAGGGATTAATAACTTGAAAAATAACAAATCTCCAGGGAGTGATGGGTTGACTTTAGAGCTATATAAAACTTTTTGTGACCCTTTATCTAATTTTTTATTGCCAGTGTATGAAGAATCATTTGTCAATGGATGCCTTCCTCCATCAATGAGAGAGGGTGTTATTACTCTCATACCAAAATCCCATAAAGATACTCTCTTGATTGATAACTGGCGCCCAATCACATTATTAAATAACGACTATAAAATTTTGGCATCGGTTCTGGCAAAACGACTAAAATATGGCCTGGATGATTTGATTGATGAGTGCCAGTCAGGATTTATGAAGGGACGTCACATATCAAACAATGTACGGTTAGTTCTTGATCTGATTGATTATCGTGATTTGGTTTTGGATCCTGCTCTAATTATGTTTTTAGATTTCCAAAAAGCCTTCGATACAGTTAGCCATAATTTCATTTTTAGTGTATTACAATTCTTTGACTTTAATAACTATTTTACCCATGCAGTGAGAACATTATATGTAAGAGGAAGTAGTTGTGGTAAACTTTTTTCTGGAACAACACCTAAATTTCATATTCACAGAGGAATAAGACAGGGTTGCCCTATCTCGCCCTTTCTTTTTTTGATAGTTACTCAGGTTTTAAATTTAATAGTCAACCAGAATAATATGATTAAAGGTATTAGAATTCATGATAAAGAAATAAAAATTTCCCAATTCGCAGACGACACCACAGTTTTCCTAAAAGATCAATCGGAAGTTCCTAAAGCATTGGAGACCATTCAAGAATTTTCTCAGGTCTCTGGCCTCTCTCTCAACATTTCAAAATGTGAAATACTGTCTTTAAAAAATATTGATAAAACAGCGATCTGTGGAATTCAAATTAAAGATGTAGTTAATTATTTGGGAGTAAAAATATCCTTGAATTCAAATATGGTTATAACAGAAATTAATTTAAACCCTATTAAAGATGTAATTAAAAAGAAATTCAATTCTTGGTTGGCAAGAGATTTATCTCATACTGGTCGAGTTTTATTATTATCAAAGGCAGAGGGTCTATCAAGAGTTTCTTATCTCTTTTCTGTAATGGATTGTCCCAAGTCATTTTGTTCCTTATTAGATAAATTATTATATAATTTCATATGGAAAAATAAAGCACACAAAATTAAAAAGGAGGTTCTAAGAAATAGGATTAGTGATGGAGGTCTTGGAGTTGTTGACTTTACCCTATTTAACCATGTGTTAAAAGTAAATTGGTTAAAAAGATTTGTTTAAAAAACAGACTCTATATGGAATGTTTTTCCTAATTTTGTTTTTAAGAAAATTGGAGGTATTGAATTTTTGTTACAGTGCCCCTTTTCACTTGGTAAATTACCCATTAAATTAGCAAAATTTCACCAACAGTTTTTATTATCATGGTTACTGGTTTACAAACATAATTTTTCACCTCACCGTTGTTTTATTTGGAATAATCAGAATATTATTTACAGAAATATTTTAAACAACATATATATTGTTAATCAGCTGATGGATGACAATGGTCAGTTTTATTCATTTCCAGAATTCTCCAGAAAATTTGTTTTTGGGGCTTCGTTAAATTAATATAATATTGTATTCAACGCCATTCCTAGTGGTATAAAAACTCTCTTGAAAGGAGAGCAAACTTATAGACCTATATCTTTGTATAACACTTCTATTGCAATTGAAGGGATTTTGATTACTGATGACAAATTCAATAACCATTTTGTTCGTAATCTTATGAACAGAAAATCTATTCCAGTATCATCCTTCAAGTGGATGGCGTTATACAATATTAATTGGAGAGTGGTCTGGTCTCTTCCACACAAATATTTGTTAACAAACAAGATAAAAGAAGTTACATATAAAATACTACATAGATGTTACCCCTGTAATAGTGTACTCAATAAGTATATCCAAAACATAGAAGATAAATGTACTTTCTGTGATGTTGAAGAGACACTTGTGCATCTTTTTTGTGAATGTGTTTATGTTAAAGCTTTTTGGAATGAGTTATGTACTTATCTCTCAGAAAAAACAAATGCCAAAATATGTATTAACACCTTTAGTATTATTTTTCTTTATCATAATCCAAATTATCATATTCAGTATGTTGTTAATTTGTTTATGATTCTTGGTAAATTTTTTATTCACAAATGCAAATTTTTGGGTAAGATCCCATTACTGTCTATTTTTATAGTAGACTATAATTCCTATGTTTTGTCTTTGATGGGCATAAAAAAACTAAAAGTCTTTAAAAAGTCAAAGATTGCTTTCAATGTTTAACCTTGTATAATTTATATATTTTTTTATTTTTTCCTTCCCTCTGGCACTTTATTTTGTTTATGTATTTTTCGTGATCTATGTCTTGTTTTTTATTACTCCTGTTGTTAAGTACTTTTTACATTTTCATTTTTGGCATTAATTAAAAAAAAAAAAAAAAAAAAAAAAAAAACAGTTGATGGACCCCATTGACTTCCATAGTAGTTTTTTTTCCTACTATGGAAGTCAATGGGGTCCATCAACTGTTTGGTTACAGACATTTTTCAAAATATCATCTTTTGTGTTTAGCAGAAAAAAGAAATTCTTACTGGTTTGAAACAACTTGAGGGTGAGTAAATGATGACAGAATTTTCATTTTTGGGTGAACTATCCCTTTAAGTAAATCCTAATTATATACTCATTTTTTACTTGTGAATATTAGACATCCAACAGACAAGTAAAATTGACTTCTGACTCTCTGGCATATTTACATGAATTAATTAAGTACTTGAAGCAAATTTAAGAAAATCAAGTAAAATTTAGTCCTTCAAAGAAAGGAATCTGCGTATGCGCGGAAAGAAGAAAACACACAAAAAAAAATCTTCACGGAGACGAAGAGGCAGAAACCACCCTGTTTATTTTCTTTCTTTTACGAAAAACAATGTTTTATTTCGATTAAAAGTGGAAAAAGTAGACATTTAAGTTTATTTTTTCATATTTCTTAAGTCTTTAATCTTTATGACGAAAAAAATGACGTAGTATTTTAAGTCTATTTTGCTGCTATGTGAAAAAAAAAATAGAGCAAAACGCGCTGGCGCGTTTGCCGACCCAAGAGTGTTAATGATGAGGTAGCTTTGTAAGACGTTAGCCATATTTTTTTTCTCAGTTTTAAACTTTTCGTTTTACACGATTTATCAGTAATTACACCTAAAAACCATGAATATGGTACTTAAATCATGATCTTTTTGTTTAATATTTGTTATTTTGTGTGCAAATTTTCTTTATAGATGACAAATATTGGCCACGAATTAACAATAGGCCTAAGTGAGAAGGTTCTCGTTCCCTTATCGTTCACAATATAATTCATTCCCCCATTCATTTGCTAAATCATGCATACTATCTATTAAATGGTCCCTGTGACCACGTTGTAAAACCACGTGCCTTAAATCAAAACGAATGAAAAATTTGCTTTAAAACAATCAGAACTTAAGAAAACAAAACCTAATAAAAATAAAAGTCAATGATCATGACAAACGAATTTTAATCCTCATTCTGTGTTTTCACCATCCAGGGATTCTGCCACCTCAACTGGATCCACGATCTGAACTTGCTCCAGGTGTTGTAGTCTCAGCACAACGATTAACGTGCTGGACTTTTAATGTATCGGAAGCTGTTGTACCAAGTCATTAATATTGCCAGAGTAAAAATGACTTAGTACAGTGAAGTCTTCCAACTCACTGTCCAAAAGGATGAGCATGCCGTCATCTTCTGACACTCCAATAATCGTCAACACTGCCTCGAGGGTCTGGCACTCATAACAAATCCACACTTAGGATACACATAAAGGCACAGTCATACAAAAAAAATATTGTCATATACTGTATATACCGTAAATCCTCTAATATTGGCCTGTATTCCATTAGTGGCCGGGTCTCTAACATTGGCCGGCCTCGCTGTTGGCGGAGGTAAATAAAGGCCGGTCTCTAATATTGGCCGGGGCTATTATTAGAACCAACGTTTTTCTGGGCAGGCCACAACATTATGCTTGTGATTAACATGCAAATACCACAGGGGGGCAATGTTTGCTAATGAATCCAAGCCATAGCTATGGTAGCCTGGTCATGTCAATCACTTCGCTCTTGACTCGCACGTGAGACTTCAGTCACCGGTAGGCTAATGTTGTTTACCATGGCAGCTGCGGAGCCAAAGAGGATTTTTGGCGAAAATCTATTTTTTAACCCCCTGGGATCGACAATCGCACTGGCGCGATAGGCTCGCTTTTTTTCTTAAGTGCAAACGAGTTTCAAAATAATCTGTTGACTTTGATCTCTTAATTACGGAGAGCGCGCGTTATTCAAACGCAAATAATCTGAGGCGATCCACGCAAACCTGAACACCCACAATCAGCTGGATAACACACATCTATCTAAGTAATAATAATCCTGGAAAATTTACCTCAGAAGTGCTTGGAAGTATTATTTCGAGGAGCAACGGATCCAGCTGAGAAATAGGTCAGTTCTATTTGCTTTGTTCTGTGTCTGTAAGTTACACGCAAAAAGACACGCGTTTCTAGTGTGTGAATGAATGAATGAAATCAATGAATGCACAGATGCGTGCTGTTGTGGAGCTAACGTTACTACTGCTGGAACAAATACTGTTTCAAAATGAATCATTGCTTTTCACAAAAAAATATTATTTATATTATATATTCTATATTCGAGGATTTACGGTAATATGTGGTAATATATATATATATATATATATATATATATGGGTGGGTGACGTGACATGGCAGTTTTGCTGTCTTCAGTGTCAAACATGTATGAATACAAAATATATTTGCCAAAAACCTTCTCAATATTGTGCAGAACATTATGCTTTATGTGAACATATTCAACATTAAAACAGTTCATCACTCATTTTTTCAGAATTTTCAACCAAACATAACAAAACTCATATGGTGTGACTGTCCGGCACTTGTTTCTCAAAGTGAGAACTTGAATAAAACTAAAAAAAATAAATGCAAAAATTCTCAAAAAAATACAGAAAAATAATACAGATGTCTATTTGTGAGCCTACTCTTTTCAAAGTCCAAGCATAATGTTTTGAGTCAGTTCTAATCAAAAAGATTTTGTCACACAAATCAAAATCATATCGTGTGACACTATTTTGGGATATTTAAACGGGCAACTGTTTTGACACCCTTGGGAAGGAGAGGACCTTCTTCAGCAATGTTGTACAGAACTAGCAGTGTATTGCTACTGTTCAACCTGAGGTGAGTCATAATTTTTATTTTTACAATAAATCTGATCTTGTTGGCACTCTGACAAAAGTCCCACTTCCAGATGTCTTTTGGTGTGACACATTTTTTTATAAAAATGCAAAAGAAATGTTATTATTTTGTCATAATTATATGTAAATCTACGCTGCTTTGTTATAGCTAGCATGTTGTTAGTATGCTAATGTGTAGCTACAAGACTCAAGGTTGTGCTAAGTGCAGAAAACATAATATGGTGTGACACTTCATCATATGGTGTGACATTCCAAATTGTGAAAATAACATACCTTTATTAATGATAAAACCTGAAAATGTTCATGGAATACATAGAAAATAGTATCAGCAAGAGTCACAAATATTTTTATAATTTTCTTGCAAGGTTTGTCACAATAAATAGAAAATATGTTGAAAGACCGACGGCATAGGTCTCACATTGAGCAATGTTTTAGAAAATAATACTCAAATTTAATTAATTTTCACAAAACTATAATGAATCACAGTTTAGTTATGATAAATGACTTTGATAAAGTCATTTTGTTTGTGGCTTATCACAACCTCAGCAAGGCAGTCGGTTTGCTACTCTCTCCAAATTTGACTGGCTTATGTACAATGGAGTCTAGATGAACTGATTTATTTGTGGATCCACTCAGCTACGCTGTATGTTCACGGTTCATGTGATATAAAAAAATTGGTTGTTTTACTTATATTAATACATATTGCAGACCAGTTTTGAATTGAAATTAAATTTGATACACAAACATACACTCACCTAAAGGATTATTAGGAACACCTGATCAATTTCTCATTAATGCAATTATGTAATCAACCAATCACATGGCAGTTGCTTCAATGCATTTAGGGGTGTGGTCCTGGTCAAGACCATCTCCTGAACTCCAAACTGAATGTCAGAATGGGAAAGAAAGGTGATTTAAGCAATTTTGAACATGGCATGGTTGTTGGTGCCAGACGGGCCGGTCTGAGTATTTCACAATCTGCTCAGTTACTGGGATTTTCACGCACAACCATTTCTAGGGTTTACAAAGAATGGTGTGAAAAGGGAAAAACATCCAGTATGCGGCAGTCCTGTGGGCGAAAATGCCTTGTTGATGCTAGAGGTCAGAGGAGAATGGGCCGACTGATTCAAGCTGATAGAAGAGCAACTTTGACTGAAATAACCACTCGTTACAACCAAGGTTTGCAGCAAAGCATTTGTGAAGCCACAACACGCACAACCTTGAGGCGGATGGGCTACAACAGCAGAAGACCCCACCGGGTACCACTCATCTCCACTACAAATAGGAAAAAGAGGCTACAATTTGCACGAGCTCACCAAAATTGGACAGTTGAAGACTGGAAAAATGTTGCCTGGTCTGATGAGTCTCGATTTCTGTTGAGACATTCAGATGGTGGAGTCAGAATTTGGCGTAAACAGAATGAGAACATGGATCCATCATGCCTTGTTACCACTGTGCAGGCTGGTGGTGGTGGTGTAATGGTGTGGGGGATGTTTTCTTGACACACTTTAGGCCCCTTAGTGCCAATTGGGCATCGTTTAAATGCCACGGCCTACCTGAGCATTGTTTCTGACCATGTCCATCCCTTTATGACCACCATGTACCCATCCTCTGATGGCTACTTCCAGCAGGATAATGCACCATGTCACAAAGCTCGAATCATTTCAAATTGGTTTCTTGAACATGACAATGAGTTCACTGTACTAAAATGGCCCCCACAGTCACCAGATCTCAACCCAATAGAGCATCTTTGGGATGTGGTGTAACGGGAGCTTCGTGCCCTGGATGTGCATCCCACAAATCTCCATCAACTGCAAGATGCTATCCTATCAATATGGGCCAACATTTCTAAAGAATGCTTTCAGCACCTTGTTGAATCAATGCCACGTAGAATTAAGGCAGTTCTGAAGGCGAAAGGGGGTCAAACACAGTATTAGTATGGTGTTCCTAATAATCCTTTAGGTGAGTGTATGTTCATATGGTTCATACAATATAAAAAAATGTTCGTTTTATTGTTAAATATCAAATAAATCAATAAAATTTGAATATTGCCTTCCAGCATTTAAGAGTGGTTAAATATTTCCTGCCATATGAGTGATCAGTACTCACTGTTACGAACCCGTTTTGTTAAAATGCTCGTTTGGAAAGGGTTCAGCAACATAAAAGGAGACGCAAGACAGAAAGCAGTTTAAAACATTTATTAAGACTAATAAATGACTGCACAAACTCACGTCTCTCAATTTTTCTCTTGTCACATGTAAACACACATTTACTCTACACTAAAGTCAACACAGACATAACGAACACTAACAGAATGAAACAAAATAGTAGCACAAAAGACAAAGAACACAGCTTGCGTTGATCAGCGGCTAGGCATCATGACGCGCACGGAGTCACCGTCGCGTGTCTCACCCTCCTTCACACTCCACTTATATGCTCAGCACGAGCCATCAGAGCAACGGGCCACAGGTGCGCAAGGGCGGAGCCTACACTCAAAAAGAAACCCCAATTAGAAAACAAAACAAACACACGAATACACACACAGGCAACACCCATAAGGCTGAGGCCGTAACACTTCTCCCCCTAAAGGAAGAATCAGATTTTTTCTTTTCTTTCCTTCCTTAGAAGAGAAAAGAAAACTGATTCTGCATGAAATCACGCAGAAAGCTTAAACTAATCCGCGAGACATCGCGTCTGCGACCACGTTGTCAGATCCTCTTTTATGATGAATCTCTAAATTATATGGTTGAACCATTAAAGCCCAACGCATCAATCGTTGATTATGGTTGTACATTTTGCTCAGAAAAACCAGCGGATTATGATCCGTGTAAACAACGACAGGAGAAGAACTAGACCCCACATAAACGTTAAAATGTTGTAATGCCAACAACATAGCCAAAGTTTCTTTTTCAATCGTTGAATAGTTCAACTGATGACGGTTAAACTTAGCTGAAAAGTACGATACTGGGTGGCCTATTTCGTCAGCACCCTCCTGCAGCAGGACAGCTCCCACTCCAACCGCACTAGCGTCTACTTCAAGCTGGAATGGACGAGTCACATCTGGAGCAGACAGTACAGGTGCACTGCAAAGGAGAGATTTTGCAGAGAGAAATGCCTGCTGGCACTCATTAGTCCAGTTAAAACAAACTTTAGGACTACACAACTTCGTTAAAGAGGCAACAACACTCGAGAAATTTTTACAAAAGCACCGGTAGTACCCAACCATTCCCAGGAATCTACGTAGTTCTCTCCTCGTAGTAGGTACTGGGTAGCTGAGGACAGCAGCCACTTTTCCGTCCACTGGCCGTACCTGACCGTTTCCCACCTGCTTCCCTAAATAGGTGACAGAAGCCTTCACAAATTCACATTTCTTTAGGTTTAACGTTAAGGAAGCAGAGTCTAATCGGCGAAACACGTCATGTAGAGTCAACGTGTGTTCAGCCCACGTAGACGAATAAATTACCACATCGTCCAAGTAGATATTGCAGTTAGGAACCTCGCCTAACACGATAGACATTAAACGTTGAAACGTTGCTGGTGCGTTTCGCAAACCGAAGGCCATACGCGTGTACTGCAGAAAAGCATCAGGGGTGACGAACGCAGAGATCTTAGAAGCGCGCTCGGTTAAAGGCACCTGCCAATAACCTTTCAAAAGGTCTAACTTAGTGATGTATTTCGCACCCCCAAGACTGTCAATGCAATCGTCCATTCGCGGTAACGGAAAAGCATCAGCCACAGTGACGGAATTTACCTTTCTAAAGTCAGTACAAAAACGTAAAGACCCATCAGCCTTTGGTACGAGAACGCACGGCGAGCTCCATGGACTATTACTCGGGACAGCGAAACCATTCTGCAATAAATACTTAACCTCACTTTTCATCGCTTCTCTCTTACTTATTGGGCAACGATAAGCATGTTGCTTGATTGGTGATGCACTACCGACCTCGATGTCATGCTGGATGATATTAGTACCGGGAGGAACGTCGTTGAACAAACTCGGGAAACTGTCTATCAGCTTCATTACGTCTTCTCGCTGTTCAGGCGAAAGATAAGACAGTTGAGAGGGAAGCGAAGATAAAACTTCAGAGTTCTCAAAACATCCTCCTTTTGAAGCGTCCATAGATACATTCAACCCATCATCCTCGGTGTCGGTAGGCAAAGCATAAGTTAGCAGTGAAACATGCTCAGTGGTTAACTCAGTCACCGGTTCACAGACCAAATTCTCAGTGTTCGCTTTTAATTCAACACGACATAAATATGGTTTCAACATATTCACGTGACATAAACGGGTTTTTCGCCTCCGTTCTGGAGTGTGTAAGATGTAATCAGTTTCACTCAACTTACTTTTTATCACGTAAGGACCGGAGAAACGCGCAGAGAGAGAGGATCCAGGAATG
Source organism: Abramis brama (assembly GCF_963993115.1). NCBI lineage: Eukaryota > Metazoa > Chordata > Actinopteri > Cypriniformes > Leuciscidae > Abramis > Abramis brama. Next base: position 16,607,505 of record NC_139966.1, read on the forward strand.
GGAAACAGCACTAGAACTTTCTCTCCTGGAAGAAAATTACGCACAACTGCTTTCCTATCGAAATTTCTCTTCATTTTCTTTTGTGACAGAGAAAGTGCTTCCTTCGCCACAGTACACGCATTGTGCAAACGTTCACGAGTACGTGATACGAAATCAAGGACGTTGGGCTTCGCAGACGAATCATTACAGAGAAATTCCTCCTTTAACATTTTCAAAGGACCACGGACATTATGTCCGAACACAAGCTCTGACGGGCTAAACCCAAGCGAGTCCTGTCGCGCCTCACGCACCGCAAACAAAACCAATGGGACTCCATCATCCCACTCATTCCCAGTCTCTATACAATACTTCCGCAGCGCAGATTTTAATGTTTGGTGCCACCTCTCCAAAGCTCCTTGCGACTCAGGGTGATATGCACTTGATACGACGTGAGACACCCCAAGAGCCTTTAATGATGCACGAAAAACGCGCGACACGAAATTTGAGCCCTGATCCGTTTGGACAGTTTTCGGTAGCCCAAAAGTTGTAAAGAACTTCGTTAAAGCCTTAGTTACAGTTTTAGCCGTTATATTCCGTAACGGAATGGCCTCTGGGAAACGTGTAGCTACGCACATGATTGTCAACAAATATTGACAACCAGACTTAGCCCGAGGGAGTGGACCCACACAATCAACTAGAACGCGCTCAAATGGTTCGCCGACTGCAGGAATAGGACATAGAGGAGCAGGCGGTACCATCTGATTAGGTTTTCCACTGACCTGACAAATATGACATGTTTTACAGTACCTCACGACATCAGATTTTAACCCTGGCCAAAAAAAATGCTGGAGCACCCGGTTATAGGTCTTAGTTATCCCTAGGTGTCCAGACCAAGGATGGTCATGAGCCAAACTCAAAACATGCGGTCGATATTTTAAAGGTACCACAATTTGATGCACCGCATTCCAATCTTCCCGCTGCTCAGGATTTAACGATCTACTCCATTTACGCATGAGCACATTATCGTTCCAGTAAAACTGATGGTTACGCAGCGACATTTTGTCATTTTCAGCACTCGCACGACATTTGTCTAATGATAGATCATTTCGCTGAGCTTCAAACAGAGTCTCACGCGAGACAGACAAGTCAGCGGTAAGATCAAAGCAAACAGATGACCTTGAAGTCGTCTTAGACGAGTCTGGAGAGTCAGGAAGAACATCAGTTTTCAAAATATTTGAAAAGACAGAATCGCCAAGAGCATCACTTTCCTGAATGTCACGATTCGCTTGTGCTCGCGTCACCACAGCACTAAACACACTTGGCAAATTCTTACCAAGTGCATCAGCCTGCGAATCATTACACGGGACATCAACCACTTGCACTACCGGCATTACCTTACCTCCAGCTATGTCATTCCCCATGATGAAGTCAACACCTTTCACAGGTAAAGAGGGACGAACTGCAACCTCAAAACAACCAGATGCTAAATCAGAAGAAACATAGACACGATGAAGTGGAACAGGCACAAAACCCATTTCAATACCCTGCACAATCGCGCTTGTATTACACGCCGAGTCAGCACAAAAATCCAGAATATCTGATAGTATAAAGGACTGAGACCCTCCGGTGTCACGGAGAATTCTTACAGGTTTTCGGCTTTCGACCTTCTCATTTAACGACACAAATCCATCGAACACGAAAGGTTGAAAACAGCTATCAGGGGTCGCAGGAGAAATAGAGCTGAATGACGGAGACAAAGTTTTCACCAAAACAGAACCTCGAGGCTGAAAAGATGAGGACTCTTGTCGCTCTTGTTTCCGTTTTAGAGTACGACACTCAGCCATCATGTGTCCCATTTTGTGACAATAACCGCACTCTCTATTGGACTTCGGACTGGTAGGAACCCATTTATTTTTTGAATCAGAAAGATTTTCATTTTCTTTTAGTGAGGGACCCCCAGAATCAGACGAACGCTTAAAGAACACCGTTTTGTGCATTAATGCGTACTCGTCAGCTAACACAGCAGCCTGTTGTACCGTGCTGACTTTTTGTTCGTTTAAATACAACGCAGTACGTTCCGGAACACAGTTTTTAAACTCTTCGATCAGCAACAACTCTCGCAATGAATTAAAATCAGTTACCTTGCACGCTTTGATCCACCGATCAAATAAAATGCCCTTTTCGCGAACGAATTCGACATAAGTTTGAGACGTACCTTTTTTCGTGGTACGAAATCGTTGTCGATAGTGCTCAGGAACTAATTCATATGCCCGTAAAATTGCATTTTTCACGGCATCATACTGCACGCTGTCCTCTAACGAGAGAGATGCACACACCTCTTGTGCCTTACCTGATAGTTTACATTGTAACATTAGTGCCCAAACCTCGGTTGGCCATCTTAATGCACCCGCAACTCTTTCAAACGCCTGAAAATACGCTTCAACTTCCTTCTCACGGAAGGGTGGAACGATAGCGATATTTTTAGCCACATCAAAATGTGTCGAAAACGGCGCTACTATAGACTCAGATGCAGTACCAGCCGAGACAGAATTAATACTCGAATTTGATGGACCAGCCGGTGTCTCAGAATTACCCTTCACAGATGTTTTAGAAGTAGATTTTTTAGGGACTTCTGGAACAGCCTGCAACTCCAACTCTCGCAGTCGCACTTTTGTATCTGCATCAATTCGATACATTTCGATCTGACGCTTCAAATCATCTTGTCTCGCCTGAGCTCTATCTTGAGTCTCTAATTGTAACCGTGCTAAACGTATCTTTAAACGTGAATCTAAATGCAAACCTGGTGATGCCTCGGTGGAAAGTGAAAGAGGTTCAAATTTAGGCAATGAAAAGGACGGACCTACCTCCGCGCCAGCCACAGTCACTGGAGTCACTGGAATACCACTCAATACACGTAAGGGCGAACTTCCTGCAGCTGGTGCCGTCGACTCCGCTGCCGGAACAATCTCAGAAGGAAATACCCCCTTAGTAATCAAACTAGCCACTAAACAAGCTTTTAACTCTTCTTTACGTAGTGTTCTAGAGATAGAAATCTCATAATGTTGAGCAATAAGAAACAAATCATTTTTCCGACATGTCTCTAATATTTCAACACTAGGCTGATCTATAAATTGCTTTAACTCAAACGTTGCCATCTTTAAAGAAAAGAAAACGCAAAACAATCAGAATGATCCAACACTCTCTGGACCTACCTACCTAACCATCAATCTAACTATACCCTACCTAATCTTCAGAGGGTACCGATTAAGAGATCGCTCTCTCCCCCGGAATACCTCCAAAAACAACAAACTAAAATAACAAAGAAAAACAATAAACAGTAAACCGTCGTCAGGACTGGCGCTAAGCACAGCCCCGCTGGTTTACTCTTTCTAACCAGAGAATATGGATCACCTGAATCAAATTAGATCAATCAAATTGCTACTACTCGGACACAAATCCTGGACAAAATACGGACGACAAAATGCGGACGAGCCCCCATTTATGTTACGAACCCGTTTTGTTAAAATGCTCGTTTGGAAAGGGTTCAGCAACATAAAAGGAGACGCAAGACAGAAAGCAGTTTAAAACATTTATTAAGACTAATAAATGACTGCACAAACTCACGTCTCTCAATTTTTCTCTTGTCACATGTAAACACACATTTACTCTACACTAAAGTCAACACAGACATAACGAACACTAACAGAATGAAACAAAATAGTAGCACAAAAGACAAAGAACACAGCTTGCGTTGATCAGCGGCTAGGCATCATGACGCGCACGGAGTCACCGTCGCGTGTCTCACCCTCCTTCACACTCCACTTATATGCTCAGCACGAGCCATCAGAGCAACGGGCCACAGGTGCGCAAGGGCGGAGCCTACACTCAAAAAGAAACCCCAATTAGAAAACAAAACAAACACACGAATACACACACAGGCAACACCCATAAGGCTGAGGCCGTAACACTCACCAATAAGTAGGATAATACATGGTTTGCATTGACACATGGCGAAATTATCATATGGTGTGACACTATATCATTTGGTGTGACATTCCAAATTGTGAAAATAACATACCTTTATTAATGATAAAACCTGAAAATGTTCATAGAATACATAGAAAATAGTATCAGCAAGAGTCACAAATATTTTTATAATTTTCTAGCAAGGTTTGTCACAATAAATAGAAAATATGTTGAAAGGCCGACGGCATAGGTCTCACATTGAGCAATGTTTTAGAAAATAATACACAAATTTAATTAATTTTCACAAAACTATAATGGATCACAGTTTAGTTATGATAAATGACTTTGATAAAGTGAGTAACTTAAGAAAGGTATAATCCATTTTCAGTTTATATACAATTATTTTCATGTCACACCATATGACGATTGTACGCACTAATACAACAAATTGTCACATAAATTCTGATTCCAATTGAAAATTTTGAAACAACATATGTTTCTATAAAGATGAGAGTTAGTAGAACAAAAGTCAACCATTTTTATGCCTGTTATTTGAACTTTTTGAAAAAACACTTTTTTATGGTACATATGTCACTGACCCATATATAGTGAATAATATACACAGTGTATGTGTATATATTTTTTATGTCTTAACAATTAATGTAAATATTTAGAAGAAATTTAACATTTATGCTGATTGTAACTATCGATGTTAGATTGTTTTTTTTCTCTTCTTTGACTTAATTTAGTTCACCCTTGGGGCTGGGTATCAACAGAGATCTCAATGCTTGCAGCGAAGATCTCAATGCTTGCAGTTTAATTATTTGTTCTTATTTTTTATTAATGATTGTTTACTTGTCTTTCATAATCTTTGAAATTTATATTTGTTTACCTTGACAGTTGTGTACGGTAGTTGGAGGAGTCAAATTTTTCCTTTTCCATTCGGCTGAATATTGGCTCTTAGGTGGGTGACCTCCACCTTATCGCCGACATACAGCTCCACCAACGCCTCGTCTCTCCATAATGAGATGTCGTAGAGTTTACTGGTAGTTCCACATCTCAGACAAAGGTCCAGGATGGGAAACTGGGTCATCCTGGCCACTTGCACCTGGAAAATAAGAGCCCAGTGTCACAGATGAGTGTTTCTCAGTCCTGGTCCAGGTATCCCCAACACTGAATATTTTCTATGTATTCCCAATCAAGGTTAATTCACCTAAATTGTGCATCTCAAATAAGAGTGTTAGGGTACTCTAGGACTGTGATTGAGAAACACAAGTATAATAGCTTACATTTACCAAGGTTATATACCAGGATAATGTACTAGATATTCAATTATGCTTTTAAATTAACTTACTATCTCAATATTTCCCTGCAGACTCAGGGACCCAGGGCTTGAGAAGATGTCCTGTTCTTCCCCAGTTACACATGGGGAAGGAGGACAGAGGACCTCCTTAGCAGCTCTCTCTGCCGCCTCAGTTATGGCCAATGGGGAGGTTTTGAAATTCCTGATTAAGCGGTTTATAAAAATACACGGCCGGCCATATTTCTTTGACATGGTGAAATTTTTCACTACATATGACCCACCCTCTTCAAACTCCGGGTCACTTCCACTTCTTACTGATATGTAGCATGTCTGTCCATCTGTTAGGACAGACTGTGTGGTGACCCGGTATAATCCAACATCTATAGCATTGTCGTCGGAGACAAACGTTAACGCCTTTTGGCTCCTTCGGTTACCCACACACTTCAGTCTGAGTGGTGCTTGCCGACTGGGGGTTGCCATTCTAAGAATAATAGAAGAAGAAAAAGGTATGGTTATAACTTTCATAATGTTTTCAATTACTTTCTAAGACATGAAAATATCATGACAGAAATGACTTGTATATATACTTATAACATTATTACTATTGATATATTTTTCTTTCTATATTTCTATTACTGTACTTTATTGCATCATATTTTTTCGTTTTCTTTGTAAATGTTAATAATTTTTTTGTTTGTTTAATAAATATTTACGTCACAAGAAATGTTAAACAACAACTTCTAATTAATACATTAATTGCTTAAATATATTTCTTGTGAAATAAAAAACTACCTCAGAAAATTACATTTCCTGCCAGGAAGTGGAAAAAGAGCAGCCTCTGACAGGATAATTTTTTTAACTTCATACTCTGACAGGATTTCTCTCTTTTTTTACTTTATATTTCACAGGAATTTATTTATTCATATAGTTGATTTATATATTGAAAGTCATTAAAAAAATCTAATGAAGTAAAGATTTACCTCAGAAAATAAACTTTCCTGTCAGCTAGTTTCTGACTTTTTTTTTATTCTTTTTTATTTATTTTTAAAAGGTATAACATTAAATCTGATAGTAACTTTGAACTATTTTTTTTTTTTTTTAAACGCTTCAGTGCGCCGACGCACTGGCAAAGGTTAACAGGTTAAGGAGCAGCATATGCAATACCTTGTTGATAGATATTTAAAGGATCCAATTTTTAGGCAAAGGCAAATAGACCATTATACAAACGGATGCAAAAATGATCCTAACTTCTATGAAAAAAGGAAGAACATTTTTAAAAAACGTTATCACTGTGATGCACAGGGCTCGTTATAAAAAAACATTTTTATAATTTATTCAAATCTAAAAACAAAATATCTGCACTCAAGATAATTCACACAGTACGCTGTGCACAAGACACAGCGCAAATAAAAAAACATGTATCTGATGCGCCAGCAGAGAGACACTGTACAAAATAACCAACCTGACGCAGTACAAGATCCGACTGTGTTACGAGCCTTAAATGTTTTCAGAGATGTTATAAAACAGGGGCCAACTTATGTCTGCACATGCTGTGCCAGAGCGCTCTTCTCAAATCAAGTCAAATCATGTAATCGTGAGCGCTATCAGAAGACCCATGACTCGTGCAGCGTGTGTACAATATTGTAAACGAAAACCGTGAGAAATATGAAAAACATAACGAGGCTATAGAAAAGGCAATTGAGGATTTTGAACAGAATGTTCCAGTTGAAGATGCATGGACTACATTGGCTCCAGCAAATGAACTGATCTGATTGGAGAGCATATCTGAACGTGAACCCACTGATCCGAATGATGTGAACGAGGCTTCCATGCATACGAGAGCATACTGACATTTCCAAGCCAACCGTTCTTTTAACAGCATTCACAGGAACTGCAGCCTTTAAAGGCCATGTTGCAGGGTTAATTTTTCAACGAATTTGTGCAATTTACTTGTTGGTAATAAACATTTAAACTGTTATCCATTGTATTTTATGTTGTTAGGTATCACAAAATGGAATATAATACGAAAAACTACAGCGGTTTGCAACGACTCTCCTTTCCCCCACAATGCATTGCATTACGTCACGTTGGGGAGGGAATTTACCAAAGCCTGCCTTGAGAGCATTGAGAGTGACTAGAGAGACGAGTAGCAGACGAGAGTATTCAGATAGCGCAGATTATAGATAAATGCATAGATATAGATAGATATATAGACTAGATAGATAGATAGATAGATAGATAGGCTAGTATAGAGAGAGATAGGCAGACAGCCAGATAGCATAACGTTAGCATAGCTAGCTAGCAGCTACATAGATAAACATATAGAAATATATAGTAGGTAGATTGACAATGGTGAACTGTGTATGTGCTGGATGTAAAAACTCTGGATGCTGAGTGAGGCACGTCACATCTGGTCGCGGGGTGAGCTCCTCGACCAGCAACCAAAACGCACTCACTTCCCTACAGCACAAGCTTTCCAACGCAGTTTCCATGGGACGGCACCGCCCACACAAGCACCTGCCAAACACAGCGACAGACACGCGGCGGCTACGTTTGCAACAACATTTTCACCGGAGGAAGAGATAAACGCTTAGAAACGCCCATATAGCTAGCATGATGCCTTCTATTTCTAGATGACAAAGACAAAGTTTACCAGTACTACACTATGACAAAGGTTAGCGGTACTTATCTGAACTAACGTCATGATCACTTCTACTAGATATAAAGAAAACGTTGATTTTTCACTCGGTGCTATTCAATGACAGTAAAAAAAAATATGTGTCGTTATTGTGCACTGCTGCTCGTAGACTAACGTTAGCTCCAGTGCTCATTGCTGCGTTGCTAAATGATAGTAACTCACCACAGGACACTTCACCAACCCTCCACTCATTCTCCTCGGACCATGCATTTAATTATTAAGTATTTACGACATTGTGGTGGCATTCAAGTGCGTTCAACTCGTAAATACGATCTATACGAGATGGCTTGAACGCACCATAATACTAGGCTGAGGCTACCTTTCCTCCACTTCTCCCCAACGTGACGTCATCACTGAATTGCGAAAAAAAAGGTCTTTAAGACCATTTTTGAGACATTTTAAAAATGATATACATATCTTGAGTGCTTTATGTACCCATTAATCGACAGTGGTGGTTAACCTGCAACATGGGCTTTAACATCTCAGGTAAAACATTGCACTGTCTTCTGAAACTCCCAAGAAGCTTGAAGCCTCCATACCAAGGCCTGGGAAACAGCTTGGATGAAATCAGGGCAGACCTTTCTAATGCACACATTTTAATTATTGATGAAATATCAATGGTGTCAAAACAGTTGTTTGCCTATGTAAACTGGAGACTGCAACAGATTAAAGGAAACCAGAAACCTTTTGGTGGCTTATCTTTATTAGCTGTGGGAGATTATTATCAATTACCACCTGTGGGAAGAGCAAAACCACTCTGTGTGTATGAGGACCATGTGCTGGACTTCTGGACAGATCATTTTCAAATGATAACTATGACACAGATCATGAGACAGAGAGATGATCTTGCATACGCTGAGCTGCTCAACAGACTGAGAGTAAAAAAGAAGCACGAGAAGCTGACGGATGCAGACAGGTGCATGTTAGAAACATCATAAGATCCTCCCCTGAAGAGTGTCCAGCTGATGCATTGCACATCTATGCAACCAATAAAGAGGTAGACAATCACACAGTGAAACCATATCCTCCCGATTTTCAAATATTATAAACATTGATGCACATGATTACAAAAAAGATCCCCGAACAGGAGAAATGAAAAGACAAGCGGCACCATTTAAAGGAGACAATCGTGACCTTATTGACACACTACAGATTGCTGAGAACCAATGGCGTCACTAGGCCCTTTTTAAACTTCTGCCTAGCCCCCCTAAACATTAGGCTACACAAATTTGTGTTCACTTCAGTCTTGTTATAATCAGATTCAGAGTGTTCTTCATCTTCAATCCGCAGCAGCGCCAAGAAGAGCGCACGTCAGAAACAGAGGACAGGGTCTGTGTGTGTGTGTGTGTGTGTGTGGAGATGGGAGTAAAACTGTGTGTGTGGAGCTGAGAACTGACTGCTGATGGACCAAAGATAATTATTAGACTGGTTGAAAGTGCACAATGAACACTATTAGACAATCGTGAAGATCAAGCCACCTTAGCGTCTGTTTCTATGAGCCGCTATATGTAGGTCATCCGCCATATTGGAACGGTCAAAGCGATTGGGGATGCCGAGGCCACAATGTCCCACTAAACTACACTACTTTTAAACTATTGCAGTGTATAATTTTACACATAAGCTAATGAAAATAGTGGTTAAAGCCCTTTTAAATATTTATGGTTGACATTAAAATTTTTAAAACTGCTAAACAAGAACGTTAGCAAACACGACATAAAATGATACAATCATTTAAAAAACTTATAATAACTAATAATCAGTTGATGGATATAAACACTCAAAATAAATAATACATACTTACCTGTGAAAGGTTATACCGTTTTTTTGGGGGTATTTATATCGTGACGGTTTTTACTGCACAAGTTTTGTGGCATATTTACCAAACAGTAAGTGACATCAGCAGCAGCTGACATGTGGAGCGTTCCAAGATGGCGGACACATCTACGTGCCTGGAGCGCTTGAAGGCGGCATCTAGTTATATATATATCTATGGGCTAGACTAAAGATAATTATTAGACTGGTTTGAAGAATAGGAAGATGAGATCTAGTCATCATTGTGTTTATCCTAGGAATCTGTTTTTCTCTTTTGTCAGGATGCCAGAAGGAAACAAAAACAGCAACGGTCTCCAACTGAAATCGCAGCAGTAATGAGACACTTTAAAAACCACATTACACAGGGAAAACTCGCCACTAAAATTGATTGCCAGCACAGTCCTGCTTTTGCTAATCGCTCTTTACAAAATATCAGAGACTTTGTTCGGAATAGGGGTTTGACAGAGAAGAGAAAGAGACAGGCACAAAACATTTAGTGTTTTGATGGCGTTGTCAATTTTTTTGTTTGTTTTATATGTATGAGCAAGGTTATACATTGTTTAGTGATATGATATAATATGCTTTGTTCATTATTAAATTCGGCATGAAACGGAAGTTGAGATTGTCATTTTTTCCTTGTTGTGACGTATATCTGAGTGAAACGGCTTCTGAAATTAGAAAAAAATGTAGAGCGGGGCTTGATTTCGTCCTTCGGGAATTGATTGGATCGTTGGAGGTTGGGCGTTGCAAACAAAATGGAGGCAGATTTGAATGCCAGTTTACGGTTAGTTGTGGAGGATTTCTCTCCACCGGACTTCCCGTTACCCTCCCATGAAGGATTTTTTATTTTTTATTGAGGAGCCTGGCGACGAGAACGAGGATGAGCAGCTAAATTTTCAGGCAGGAATCAGCCCATATTTATATGAGCCTCACGCGAACCAAGATGAGTCAAGTTCACCCTGGAGAGCATCTCGACATGTCCGAATGGTAGGCTATCTATCTTATCTAAATCTAGTTATTTATCTTTGGGGATAGAAAAGAGGATGTGAGGAAGAGTGCAACCAAAAATACACCTGACCACCATGTTGCTGGCTGCGATGACTGACACTGAGGTTTCTCTGAGAGGCGGTGATAGCCGCACCCTCATCGGCTCTGGCTGCACCCTTTCGCCATGGCATGTGACAGAAAGAGAAGAGAGGTCGTTTCGAGGGGGGAGGGAAGCCTAATGTATTTGATTAAAGATTATAAGGGTACATGAATTTAAAAAAAATAATAAAGTGCACAGATAAATCATTTATAATAAACACAGTGTTTAAAACACTACAATATTACATATAAAAAGAAGATTTGTCAAATTTGATTGCATGCCGACTTTAAGTTTATCAAAGGTAAATGGTAAAGTGCTTTACCTAAGTGCTTCATTTTTGTATTTGAAAAAGCACACTTTGCTTCTTGTTTCCATACTTGGTGTACTGTTTTATGTTCTCACATACATATATATATATTGGAATACAAAAAGCTTACACATTCACACTTAGTGTAAAAGATGAACAGAAAAATAATTACTCTTGATTCTGATTGACCTCCACCCCAACCTCCGACTTTCACGGTAGTCCATCCAGTCAGTCACTGATTGCTACATATCACATATTTGAGCTTAACTGTGTAGTGTTTGGAGTTTTCCTGGTAACTGTTCCAGCAAACTTTTATTTGTTCAATAATTAAATTGGTTAAATACAATTCAAAACAATTACTTGCATCATCAATATAATCTTTATTTTGTTCTGCAAGACAGGTAAAATATGTATTTTTATTTATAATTAATAGTTTGAGTTTGTTCTGTGAGTGACGTCATCGGTAATGGACCGGCCGCGCCTGCTCTCTCTCTCTCTCTCTCTCTCTCAGAACAGCCTGTGACTGGAGAGAGTCAGGTATGTCTGTGCAGTGCTCTGCATTTTAGAGCGAAAATATTCTGTATTAAGTGAAGTGTAAAGTTTATATTTATTATAGAAATGTCATAAAACGGGAACAGGTTTACACATGCATTTTTCTGCCTAGAGTTCAATGTATTTTCGTTGTTTTATAAACGCACGTGTTTGTTTTGTGTTGCCGCCTGCGCGCCAAATTAGAGTGCAGGTTTTTCCCTGTTAATAATTTTCTCCACATATAATTTTGGTGGATTGAGTCTGTGGAAATGTTGTTTAGTATATTAAATGTGTGTAGCTTTCATTTGGATGTTAAAATGTATGTTTATAGCCATATGTGTGACCTGTATATTAGATGAATTGCAGTTGCTGTTATGGAGGACGGTACTTAACGTGTCTTTTCTCATCATACATCCTTAAGCTGAAAGAGTGAACCTGAAGGCTTGTGTGTTGATTGTCTGTCCTCTGTTAATAAACTGCAGGTATGTTTAACAACAACAAGAGGGAAAAAAAACACTATACGATCTAACACATTTAGGCATTTTGTCTATAATATTAATGTAAAAACGTACTTTTGATGGAATTTTATTTCTTTAATTTAATTTGTGTGAATGTGAATTTTCATAAATAAGACACAGAAAGAAATTGACTGTTGTAATACAAGACTTTATTGTATAAAATGCTTTCTCAGAACAGCCTGTGACTGCAAAATAAAAGCCACTGTGCTTGCGTCACTCCCTCACCCCTCCTACCAGTTCCCATGGCCACTTGGCCAGTGCGAATGCAAACAGCAAAACCAAGTAATGTAGCATATATATGTGCAGCAATTATAGATAAAAATAGTGAACCAATATCAGAAGATCTTAGTTTGGCTCAAGGAGGAAAAGGTGAAATTCAATGATACACAGAGTCAAGGCTGCAGTGCAATTGTGAATTGTATTACATATAGGACAACAAGCATTTACAATATTTACACGTGCACATAGGAAATATTCAGTTCAAAGTTATTAATGAACATACAGCAATCTCAAAATTCAAATTCTCTCAATCAACAGTGCTTGAAGCCGCAGCAGTTCACAGCACACAGCCCTCGAGACAGGCAGAGTCCATGATGGAACAGTTCATAAGCTCAGTACCAATATGTAGATATGTGAATATGTCCAAATGTGTGTGAAAATTTCTCTGAGGGTGTGTGCGCAGGTGTATCAAACTTAGCAGCTGCAGCGCGTCCTACCACATCAGTAGATGCATGCACTCCAAATCATCAGTTTTGGGCCTAGTGGCTCACCATCAATGCACAGAACCTGGCCTGTACAAAACAGGACCAATTAATACATCACTCTGGTTCCAAGCATCACAACTATATCACCATAATCATAATATCATAAAGCCATCATATTATCATAATCTCAGTTCATTCGTTTCATCATGTACATGATTCAATATAAATACTGAATTTAGCTAGCCTAGAAATCTAGACGCACCCTAGCGGCATCAAAATGTATTTCGCAGCCAGGTGGGTCTAGGCACTCTCAATAGACCTTATAGCTGCAAAAACCTAAATTGGGTCAGGCCAATCACATCGTGTATAGAGTAGGCGGGGGCGGGCTTAACATATGACGACAGAGTTGTGACGGCTGCCACTTGAAAACAAAGAATGACGGCTGCTGGAGAACAACGGTCTTTCGAATCGGCTTTGGCCGAGACTCTGGAGGACTTGGAGTTAAGTTTTTCTTTGAGAAAAGAGCAAAGAACGGCACTTAAGTCACTCTTAAAAAAAGGAAGATGTGTTCGTCGTTTTGCAGGCCAGATATGGCAAAAGTTGAATCTATCAACTAAGCTCCGCTGTTGGGAAAACGCTCTGGTTGGTTGAAGCGCTGTCCTATTGCGTGCAGAGGGAATTTGAAAGACAGCCGTTTATCCCACCCCTCGGATTAAACCGTGTCTATGGTGAGTTTCCAGACCTAACATCTTGATGTAGGTCTGGCTTGCCAGGCTAGAATTTAGCAATATAAATTAACAAACAGCAAGAGTACTCTTATAAATAGACAATATCAATAATAGCTTCATAATACATTTCAGAATCAAAGTAGTTGACAACATAATTCAACAACAATATTAAGATTAAGGTTAATTATTAATGTATTGCTCATTTAAATAGGCACAAAATATATATATATAGTCAGACACAGTATGATTAAAGTACAGCCAGCGCCAGCACCAGCTAACAGATCCATATACATATACAATACACTATTAGCACCGTATAACAAACAAAAACAACACACCAGCTCCCATATCATCACTCAACAGCAGTCAATTGAAAGGTAGAGGCAATCTAAAAGGCGTAATAGTTAAACCAACAGTTTAGCTTAACAGTAGAATGTTTTACAGGGCTAAACGCCTACCTGCAGCTGCTCAACACACCGACTCCCGCACAAACAAACACCAAACAACAGCGCGCGGCCGTATTTAAAGGAAAGTGACGCAACACTGTGTCAAGTCTCGCGACAATGCGAACACAGAGGGGAGCCGTGAAATAAGGAGAATAAGGCAAAAACACCTGGGTTACACCGAGTTTGGGGGAGAGTAGTTCATAGAACTGTTTAGAAGTGGACAGTTCCTATAACTAAGTTCCTGTAACTACTTGGTCGGAAAGCGGCTAATGTGGACCACGTTCTTTCCCAGGATGCAGCACCAAATGTGACTTAGCTTACAGTCATCCTAGCTAAGGATGAGGCTTGCTTTTCCAAAACATCCAATGGCCACTGTAGAGAGGAAACTAGGGGTGGATTTTCCTTTTCAAAATAAAATGCCCAGACACAAACTTCTTATTTATAAAAGTCATACTAACTTACTGTATTGATTTGTAGTGTCAATTAGTATGGAGGATCCTGGGCTCCTAGCATAAGGCACAATCAAAATATGATTTGAAATGTTCTAAAGTAGTTTCTGTTAAATTTTTGGTCAAAGTCACAGGAAGCCACTGGAAAGTGGCAAGAGACCCACATGCTCTTTTATCTTGCCTCAATTAAGTTCTCAACGTATTGGACAGTGTTGAGGTATATATTTGCTCCGAAACAGTCCGATTGCTGCAATGGATTCATGTTGTCTCGCAGTGCAATCATTTCCAGATCCAAAAGAGGACTGTCCAGTTCAGGGATATTGACCCCGGAATGAGGCTCATTTGTGTAGCCACTCTCCTCCCATTGAATCTCTGGGATGGGTATTCCCTGACAAAGACGTGTGTATAAAAATTATGCATATTAAATGTTATTGAACAAATTTACACTTGTGCACTGTGCCCATATCACTACTTATTACAAAACAGGTAATCATTTCAGACAATATAGAAAAATGGATTCTGCTACCTCGGCTTGGGGCGACAAGACCCTGTCAAACAGTCACTTAATTCACAAGAATTTCAACTTTATGGAAAGATACTAGCCTGACCCTATTAGCATGCAGATGCGCTAGCGTAGCTCGCTAGCTTATGTTGATAGTTGCACAATTAAACTGGTTAACATTAACAATTAAACAACATCTCATAACAAGGAGATATCTAGCTAAACACGTTAAGTTATATTTACCCTGTTGTTGCCAGAAGCCATGTTGAGGTCTCAACCAACTGACAGAACTCCACCACGTTAACCACATGCATATAGCGCTGTGTGAACGCATTCATGTGATTGGCTTATAAATAAACAATCCCCCTCCTGGGGTGCGTTCTTGTGATTGGCTTTAACAAGGGAGATATCTGATCTGATTGGTTGCAGATCATTCCCTGTTTAAAAAAAGGCACTTATGTGTAGAGCCAAGTCAGGGGAGTCTCAAAATTCAGACACAAATGCAGTGACGTTCACAGACCGCAAGCAGTTTGTAAATCAAGATATATTTGTGTGTGCATCAGAAATACATTTCTGAATCTTGTTCTGTGCATTTCTGAATCTTGTGTGCATTTGTAAATTTTGTGTGCATTTCTGAATTTTGTATGCATTTGTGAATCTTCTGTGCTTTTTAAATTTTGTGTGTGAATTTTGTGCGCATTTGTGTATCCTGTGTGTGTATTTATGAATCATATGTGCATGTATGAATCCTGTGTGTGCATATGTGAATGTAGTGTGTGCATTTATCTTTGAGACTCATACTTTAGCTCCATACTATTTAAGCTACGAACAAATGTAGCCATAACACTGTTAACAAACTTCCTAGCCTTGTCAAGTTTCAATTGAATTGGCAGCCTTCCACCGGAAGCTCTGGGTCACAGCTAACAACATGATCTTCATGCCTGGGTGTTGGAGTTTAAGCTGGTGCAGGTCCTCCTTCATGGCATTCACCCACTGGACGCTGCTGACCTCCCCATGTCATTACCGCCACAGTGGATGAGGAGGACATCCGGTGCTGCTCTTCCTCACAGGGAGTGGGAGAAGAAGGGGAGAAGTCCTTTCCACCGCAGTCCACCACAACCAAACCAACATATCCGGACTCCTGGCAGACTGAGGTTGCTTCCCATGGTCTCCGCAGCTCTCTGGGCACCACGTCTGATGTAACTATCACCAATGATGCACACTGTGTCTATGGAAGGAAAATAAATGAGTTTCATAATCGCTTGAGGTAATGAAAATTAAGAATTTAACTATGAAAGGTAGCTCAGTTTTTTATGTTAACAATACTGTCACATGTGGGAGAACATAGATCAAGGGAGCAACACCTCAAAATATAGATGACAATCCAATTTGTTGTTGTCCTTTTAAGACAGACATTATAATATCAGCTGTCAAATATCCAAGACTAGTACTTACAGTTTAAGCTCTGTGCAGATGTGGTGAATGCGTCACGGGTGGCCATCACCTCAAAATCGATCACTAAAAAGAAAAATGCACAGCTTGTAAAAAATATGCTAACAAAATGTAAAGTGGTAATACCATTTTTAATGTTAGCTAATACGAATCTAACCCTATCTTAGTAACGTTATATTCAGTTGATATCCAAATACACACTCATTAATTTAGGTTAATTGATTTGCTTCAAATTGTTTCTTTGAGATGCAAGTTTTTAAGTAACGTTAATAACGTTAATTCTTATTCATGACAACTGTAAACGTTTCTGTAAGTCATCTAGTGTTACAAATAAACGTTACCACATGTATTAAAAGTGCTGCAGCGTTTACAACCTTGTATAATTTAATATCAATAACATATTAATAGCTATTTCAAGTTTTGTTGTGTAGGTTCAGGTTAATTTACCTCAATAGTAAGCTGGGTTCAAAATCAACCGCCAATATCTTCCATTCATAGACAACTTGATCGCGTCGAGCTAGGTAGGCGTGGTTTCAGCACCAGGCTCCTCAGCTCCACCCACGTCTCGCCTCTTTGCCCATTTTTGTTTGTCCGGGAGTGACGCGCTGCCAAGATGACGACAGCCGGCAACGCCAACTTTAAAAACGGTCTTCAGTAACCTACGGGTGAGCCACGGACACTACGTCCATATTTTTTTTACAGTCTATGGCAAGGGTCGGCAATAGGCGGCCCGCGGGCCAAAACTGGCCCGCCAGCAATATTTTCTGGCCCGCCGGATTATTTTGGAAGTCCTTTTTTTTTTTTTTTTTTATCAGCCTATTTCTATTTTACAATAACGGATTACAAATAGGACCCGTGTATCATTCGTTCAATCCTTTTTTGTTGTTGTTTTTTTTTTTTTTTAAATTAAAACCAAAAATTAAAAAAAAATTAAAAACTTGTTTTTCCATTATTTATTTCCTGAACTAAAATGAAAAAACGAATAACGATTCGTTTTCCAATTTTCTGATTGTGCGCTCAGATCAAAAATAGAGAAAATGAATAACGGGTTTACACGAATTTTAATGTTGAATTTTAATTTAACACCTTAGCAGACATATACCAATGAAATCATTTTAAACAGATCAAGTACTATTGTGGTAACAGATTACAGCCATTTTAATAAGGGAGTGAATATAGCAAT
Source organism: Abramis brama (assembly GCF_963993115.1). Taxonomy (NCBI): domain Eukaryota; kingdom Metazoa; phylum Chordata; class Actinopteri; order Cypriniformes; family Leuciscidae; genus Abramis; species Abramis brama. Next base: position 16,625,170 of record NC_139966.1, read on the forward strand.
CATGCTCTCCTGTAAGTCTCATTCGCTTACAGTCCGACTTTTGAACTTTTTTTTATTATTATTATTTATTCGGGTATAACACACTGATAAATAATATGTATTACCTGATAAAAAATATTTGCACTAAATGCTGCACAAAACTCTTCCACTACTTGAGAAAAGCCGTGGCCACGCGCCTACATCTGACAATTTTGGGTTCAGACATGCGCAGCACACGGACACGTACTTAACAGTGTTAAATTTGAAAAATACTGTTCGATAGAACTGCTTTGTTACCACAGTTATTTATCTGCGTGCTTCCTCAGCGATGAAGTTCCACATTTGCGGCTTTCCAAAAATGCATGCAGCAAAGCCTTTCACAATATTTTCTTCAGATAACTCCAAATTTCTCCCACACACTGCACTTGATTTTTGATGACTACTATTGTCGCCAACTTTACAATCTCCACTAGCTATTCTTTTCTTCAACTCCTCAGCATCCATCTCGACGACTGCAGATCGCGCGCGCGGTTATGATGAATTTTTAAAACTGAAAGTAGCCTAGGTAACGTTATAGATCCTGGGAGGGGCGTGGTGCGTGGGCACAAATAAACTGATGTGTATTTTAAATTATTTTCTCAACTTGAAATACAGGCATATTTTTGTAGATGTGTTTGCATGTGGTTTTTTTAAACCCGTGTTTCCCCCGTGTCCGACCCGCACCCGTATCCGACACAGGATATTTTTCACCCGTTTGAGCAAAATTTGCGGGTGACCCGTTGGGTACCCGAACCCGTGCAGGACTCTGTTTTAAAGTATAAAGACGGTAGCGGTCGGAACTCTGGTGTACCTATACTTTGGACGGAGCAGGCGGTCTGACTGACAATAGCCCACTCCCGACATCTTTTGACAGCGTATCCGCGCTTCATTCTGACCACCTGTACACCTAGCTCTGAGGAGCTGTTTGGTAGCCTACTGAAACCATTGTCAGTCATCAACAACATTCTTTTTTTGCAAGAATGTTTGAAATAGTTTGGCAGAAAATAGCCTACTTCATTTGTCAGTAGGGCAATTTGAGTGATAGGCTTTGTCCTATTTAATTTATGTTATTTATATTTCATTAATTTTTTCTGCGACATTTTTTTTCTCTGCTGGGTACAATGTTAAAATAATATTTATATTGACACGAACACAATTTTTGTATAGCATTTATAATTGTTATAGGCTACTTAATCTCTCTCTTTCCGTTAGAGACATTTGAATGTGAGATTCTGGAAATGAGATCTAAATTTTGCGGACCCATCAGGTCGGGATATAAAGTGGGTGAACACAGAGTGTATTTTAAGCGGTTTAATTTATATATCATAGGCATACTCCGTGTAGCTGGCCCGCCATCTACTGGCTAAAAAAAATATTGGCCCGCGGCCAAAGTTACTTGCCGACCCCTGGTCTATGGTATAATCATTCAGAGCCCAACGGCAGAAAATTTTTGGTCTCAAAATGTAAAAACTGAGATAACCACTAATTACAATGGTTAGCCCTGCAAATATATAATGTTTGCCACAGTTTTTATAAAAAAAATAAAATAAGGTATGAGAGGCTAGGGTATGAAAGTTTATAGTCTATGGATAAAAGCTGTTGTCACACCGAGAAGAATTCTCGAGAAAAGATCAAGATATTTACCTTGATATAAAAAAAAAAAAAAAAAACGTGACAATTAACATACTCGCCTCACATTTTTCTTCTCCTCTTCAGAGACTTCTATGTCAAACTGCAATAGCTCCTTTATTAAATGGTGTTCCGTACAGAGCGGGAAAATGGAAATTGAACTGATCAGCTGATCAATTTTAACCGAATAAAACATCATTTTAAACATCATCATAAATGAATAAGAAAAGTGAGTACCTTTTTATTTGATTAAAATGGAAGTTAATTGCTGATTTAATAAGCTAGACGACCATGCAAGTTAGGCATGATTGTGTCATGAAATTAATTATAACGTGAGTTAACCATGAACCATGTGAAACGTTCAAGTGAATAACCATATTTTTCTGAAGACAAAGAAGGACAAACAAATTGCATTGATTAAAATATATATATATATATATATATATATATATATATATATATATAAATATATATATATATATATATATATATATATATATATATATATATATGATTTAGTTATCTAATTAAAAAACTTCAGAACAGATCAGGGTGCATGTGTGCGTGTGTAATGTTAGAACTATTTACATTTAACGTTACCAATAAACCAATTAAAAAAATACCAGAACTAGACATATTAAACTGTAAATTAAACCTGTGCACTATTTACATTTGTTTGTGTGTGTGTGTGTAACATGTGTTTTTATGTGGACATACAACATTTATGGCAAAGCCAGTCAGTGTCCGGCACTTCCTCCACCCCTGCGCACTCCAAGTGTAACCACAAATGGCACAGATCACACTAGACCCATTCATCGATGGTGTCATCTCCTGAGCCAGGTGGGACCACTCTTTTGCAGAGAGCGCAGTGTTCTCCTTCCGCTTCAGTCCAAGGAGGTGCCTGCTTTTTTTGCCTTTGGGCCTCCTGGTCTTGTCTTTTTTTCCTCCTTCTTTGCCATCTCTTCCTTCCGCTTTCTTTTCTTTTCTTCCTTTTCTTTCTCCTCAGCTTCTCTCTCTACCAGCAGGCCGAAATACTGGTCGCTAGTGATGACACGGGCTGGCAACGGAATGCGACGCCTCACCTTCTCCTTCCTCTCCAGGGCTGGGCTCATGAGGACGTTGGCCAGACTCTCAGGGATTACACCTGCTGCCACCAGGTCATTTTTTGGAGTCACTCTTTTACAGGTGGGGCAAGGTGTCTGGAAGCCATGGTGGAGAAGGCAGTCTTCTTCAGCGGGTTGAAGACCGCGATATCCAGGGGCTGAAGAATGTGTGTGGTGTGGGCAGGAAGGCAGAGAATTTCAATCTTATTTTCCCTGCAGTACATGATTACATTTTTAGAAACTCGTGTTGGTCCATGATTAATACTAGTGGGCTCTCCTTAGCAGGGCCATGCACAGACTTTTTGAGGGGCGTTTGCTGAAACTAAAAAAATTTAGTTCATCTAGCCTATGTGCAGTACTCGGAAGGCAGCCGGGGGTAAATGATGAAGGGTGGAATGCTGTCCCCGGCTGCATTCACTCAACAGTGCACTGTGATGTGCTCCCTGGTCGTCGTCTGCTGCTGGTAAACATGCTTCCTCCCAGTCTGGCAGAGCACCTTATCCCTTGACCTAAGCTTGTCCCCAAAGCCAGTCTCGTCACAGTTGTGGATGAGCTGTGGCTTTTCATCCAAACCATGCATTACATAGAGGGCTTCATATATTTAAAAAAAAAAAAAAAAATCAATGGACTCTGGCTCTATCCAGGGAGTCTGCCGTCCGTGACGTCAGTTCCCGATGGCGGGTCTTAAACCTGGACCACCAGACATCACTTGGCCCCTTCTCTAAATTGACAGTGGTGCTGTCTGTCCTGCTTAGGGTTGGGAATCGTAAGACATTTTCCGGTTTCGGTTCCGGTTCCCATTCAATACAAATTATTAAAACAACTAATAAAAAAATAGTAGTAAGGCAAAAATCCTTTTTGTGTTTATTTCTTATACTTGTCAAATGAGTTTAACAGACTGGTAATGTCAACAAATTCAACATATTATTTAGCAATTTTTGCAAAAATAATTAATTTTTCTGAAGGAAAATAAATATTTCTGCATTCTCTAGGATAATTTGGGACCTCTCCTATAGCTTAAGCCTTATTGTATCTCCAGCAGTGGAGAATACCCTCTCAGAAGGGGTAGAATATGATTGAACACACATGTAAGATCTAGACAGGTGAAACATAATATTTCAATTTGAATGATTGATTCATAAAGACTTCACTTCATTACTAACTGGATGAATCAGCGCTCTAGCAGTTAAATAAACAGAACGTTTTGCGGAAGAACATTGTAGCCGGAGCTACTTCTCTATGTTTATTTCTATGACGCGGGTGAGTCACTCAGGCACTGTGCTACTCCGCAGCGGTGCCGGTGTAAAGTAGTCCGAGTATAAACGCTTATTACAGGCTTGCTGTAGTGATTCAGGATAAGACAAAAACACGGTTTGAAAAAACGCATTCATGATGTACTCGCTCATTATATACATTTAAATTCTGAAGCGTATTTTCGCTATTTGAAGTAGGGGTGTAAATCGGACAGTTCATCACGATACGATACGATATCGATTCTCTCAGCCAGCGATACGATATTTTCCGATACTTCAAAAAATTCCACGATACGATTCGATTCGATTCGATTCAGGGCTATATCGATCGATTAATCGATATTTAGATATTATGTTCACACAACCAGTTACGTTTTTATTAACTCACAAATGCAACCAAAATATATAACATGAACGTTTAATTAAACTCTTTGAAAATTGCACACCCTCTCCCAATTGGGACATTTATAACAGAAGTGGTCATTTGCAAGTACTCCGTTCTTGTTCATTTTCATAAATCATGTTTTTTATTATAATTGTGCATTCCAAGTAATATCAATCAAACTGCAGCTGGGTTGTTTTAAATAATAATTAATAATAATAATAATATAATAATAACTTAAAAATATAGGTAAATTACAAAATTAAAGTTAATTGAAAGAATTTAATATGTTAAAAGTTTTTTTTTGTTTTTTTTAGCAGAGCAGATACATTCACATTTCATCTTTCTGAGTCAAACAAAACCAAGTAATTGCTATGATAAATAATACAACACTCTGTTAATCTTCATAACGTTAATCTCCTCAGCTGACATAGACGCCTGAACTTTGTTGTTGTGATAACGTACACGCAATTACAGGGAGCTTTTCCCTCACCACTAAACGAGCTGCTTTAGTAAGGTTCCGTGAAAATGTTTCAGGTTTTATTTTCCTTTTACGCCCTGAAGAAGATATCACGAGTTCATTGAAATTATCCATCCTCGATCACTTTTAATCAGCTTTGACGAAACTCCTCTTAGCCAGCGCGTCTTTTCAAAGTGACATCTGACCTGAATACTGCGCGCTGAGTCGCTAAAACGGACTTGTCGTGTTGTGCTCACCAACAAGGGTGCGAGTGCTTGTCTGTTTCTGCTGTAAAACATGAACTCGCGATGCCTTGACAGCGGACAATACCGGCTTTTGTGAAAAAAAACTTGTTTATGGTTTAGTCAGTCTTGTCAGGCGTCTTTTTCAGATGAGGAGATTAACGTTACAAACCGGCAGACGGTTGGTGAGTAAACGAAAATGTGCGCTTTGGCGGAAGGATGTTCCGTGAGAATGTGGAGAGTGTCAAAATAAAATAAAGGTGTATATCGATATTTTAAGTGTGGAATCGATGCATCGTATCGTTAGACGTTATATCGATGCATCGATCCATATCGATGTATCGTTACACCCCTAATTTGAAGCGACTTTCAAAAGGTGATTTACTCAGTTTTGGTTGCTACCGTAGATATCAGTGTTTATTCTCAAACTATAAACTTTTATTTCAGTACTTCTGTGATCATTTGAATATTTGTAACACCGAAATACCGATACTGTGTTGTTGAAAAGATTGTGAAAGTAAAGCTGTTTCATATTGACAACTGCTCTCTCAGCGACAGCGCAAACAGATTTGAATGTTCCAGTGTGAAGTTTTTGTCATTTAGGAATAAGATCGCGTGAGTGTTTGAATCGAGATCGTATCTCTCTCTCTCTCTCTCTCTCTCTCTCTCTCTCTCTCTCTCTCTCTCTCAAAACGTATATGAGTAGCGCGAGTGCTTTCATTACTATTTTAATATTCATGAGGTGAGTGTGAGACGTCGCTGAAGGATAAGCTCCCAGCACTTCGCCCACACATCGGCCCAGAACCGTTTTTGGAACCGAAACTTAGGAATTTCGCACGGTTCCGGTATTTTTCAAAAAACACTACCGGTTCTGGATAAGAACCGGTTTTCGGTTCCCAACCCTAGTCCTGCTACTCTCCTTTATGGTCCCAGTTACAAGAATCTTTACTAGGGATCTTGTAACTGGGACGCCATGATCCGCCATCCAAAAAATAAAAGAAATAAGGGCCCTCTTCCACTATGGGTGTCAGGCCCGAATTAGGATGAGGATTGTGGGAATATTTTTATTTTTTTTATAATCCTGGAGAGTGGTGTGGGTAATGCCATATTTCTTTGCTGTGGCCCTCAAGCTTGCTCCTGCTCTCACTTCCTCTACTGCCTGCACTAAGATCTCCTTTGCGTACCGCTTTTTCTTTCCTGACATCTTTTGGTTTTACGTTAACGGTAACTTTCATTTAAAATGATGATATGTTATAACATTTTTAATCACGTTAACTTCAAATTATATGTCATTACAAAACTGTGTAAATAAAAACAAATTATAAACAATCATTTGATGTATGAAGTCTTATTAAATATTTGTGAATATCCTATCATTGTGTTTTAGATATAAGTTAATGTAAAATAACATAAGTTACATTTTATCAATTCATGTAACAAGTTATGTTAACATTAACTTAATTGGCCCTTTATAAATATAAACATCGCTGCACGCAGGATGATGGGCAAACAGCGTCTGTCTAAACAGACGTGCTGCCTTTCTGCTGCCTCAGAGTGGCGCCAAACAGTCATCGCCCGCAATCGTTTAAAAATTCCCATTTCAAAGCATTTAGTCAACAAAAAGGCGTTTGATCTGATTATCATCTGAAATTTTGATCTGAAGTTTTGATCTGAAACCCTCTGATTATCTTCATTTGGGACGACACTAGTTATCTTTAAGGTCCCCATAACATTAAATTTTGTAACAGATTAATAGTGTTTCTTTTTTTTTTTTTTTATAAATGTAATTTTACACTGTTTATTAATGTTTTTACTCAACATTTGTGCAGTTTTTGGAAGATTTATGATATATTTTAAATTTCTTTAAATAAATATTTATTTAAATAGGCTTTTTACAAAAAACAGCATTTTATGTAAAATTCACTTTATAAAATACCCATATTTCTAACTTTCATTCATGGGGATATCATGGATAATTTTACATGGTTTAGTGTAAAATTTTTGCCCATATTTTGTAAAATGTAGTTTTAAAAGTAAAAATTGATCATTTTAGCTACTAGATGGCTATAGAGCTCCACTATGTGCTATTTGACTAACTGAAAGATATCTTTTCACAAGATTTTCCAGTTGGATTCATATCTAAATATTATGAAATCACAATTCTAACAATAAAAAAAATTTTTGTACTGAAATTTTGTTTTTTCAAATAATGTTACATTATGATTAGAATCAAACCTGAAAAAGATAAAAGTTGAAATTTTAGAGTTTATCATTTATTTCAATCATCTTTTTTTTCATATAATTGTACAAATGTGATCTACACTTCAGTTACTAACTGTAACAGAACAGATATGTACAGTTAGATTATATATTGAGTACAAATACATGACATGAACATTAAATGCAATGCAATGAACTGAACAGCATAAGTTAACAAATAAGCAAATAAAGCCAGCCACCTCCGTTTCTCATAACAAGCGCGGGTGAAGCTCCGGGTGTAGCTTCGTCCTCTGTCACTGGCCTGCTGCTGGATCTGTAAATCGGGTTGGTCCGGTCGGAGATCCTTTATCCTTTTTTTTCTTCCAGCGAACGCCTTGTGAAAGTTTTTTTTTTTTTTTTTTTTTTTGTAAATCAATGACAGAATTTGGTTTAACTTCTGCCATTCTCTCATTCTCTCTACGAAAATGATCAGCCTAGCAAGGTTTTGATGGAGTCGGAGTGACGGAGCCGCCCGCGCACTCGTTTTCGCAGTAGTGGCAAAGAGCATTGAGTTGAATGGCAGGTGACGAGAACCAATCAGATTGGACAAAATAACATGTATCCAATTCTGATTCGCAAGGGACGCAGCGACCTGCGTCCGGAGGAGAATCTTTAAGAAACCAATTAGAGACCAGCTTCAGTGGGCGCACCTAGCAAACTTACTGAAATATCACAGGAACAAACGGCTGGGGTGTCTCTGTCTTGGTCAGGGATGAAAGAGGTGTAAATGAAGACGACACAGATATATATATATTGTGTATTGCCTGGAAGTATTTATTCAGCGATTGCCTGTAAAAGTTCATCTGTACGGAACATCATTGTTGTACAGAACATGGTTAGACTACGTTATGTAAAAAACACTTTTTTTCATTTCCGGGAATCATTTTGCTTCAAAATTGGTGAACCGGTTTATTTGAACCGGATGGTAGTTTCTTTTAGACCTGCGGTCCCACAACACCGTTCACTTTCAAATTAAATGGTGTCTCTAAATAAAACCCTTAAATTTAAGATAGGCTTATTCCCTTGGAAAATGTATCTCTTGGTTTTATTAGTGTAACCTTCTAAATTTTTTCTTTCAAACACTAAACCACAATATCATTAATCGTTTGGGTTTATGGTTGGCAAGCGGATTTACATTCAGAAATACAGAACCAAGAAATAGACTATAATGAAGACATTATGTCAAAATATTAGTAACTTTATGGCTCATTCGTTCGTAGCTTTCCAGCGATCTATCTGACCTTGGCTTTCATGGAAACTCGCAAGATATGTACTTTGACAAGGTTTTCTGGCTGTGATCTTAAGGCAGCTCTGTCTGTATTTTAACAAAAATCTTCACAAAAAAAAAAAAAAAAAGCATCTTGTTGTGACACCAAGACAAGCAACATGTCAAGAACAAATTGTGTGACCATTCCCAAATTTCACACAGTTCATCACACAGTTCTGCACAGACTCGTCTGTTCTCCGGGTAGCATGTGTTTCAGGAAACATTTTTTTTCGTCTCACATACAGTATGATCCCTCCTGTGTGCAACAATCATAACCATGCTCCTCTCTTTGTTTTATAAATGATCATGCAGGAGCATCACAAATAAAGTAGTCCAGGGACTGGGAAATGTCCTCCTATCTACAGTGAAACCTTGTTCTAGAGTGGAAACCTCCTCAGGAAAGTCTTGGAGATATTGATTAGGATTGTGTGGTTTGCAGTTTGCACAAAAGACCCCTATAACAAATGGATCCCTTTCAGAGGGACATTTCCTAAAATTAGCCAAAAGATGGTTTGGAGAACTTCTGAATAACTACAGTCCATATACATTCACCTGCAATTTGATTGTGTGAGTTTGTGACATTAGTCATTTCTTTTGGAGCAAATGTTCCAGTGTGGCAAAATCCACATACTCCTCACCATCAACTAATTTCATCTCAGTTCTTAAACATTTTGAGAGCAAGTAGATGTGTTTATTTAAAATGTTAGGTAGACTGTTGGCTGTATTTTTTTATGTCAGACACATCTGGCAAGTCATCAAAAAATATTCTCTCTCACTAAAGTTGCTGAGACAGTCGATGAACATATCATCATTACGTTGCTTGGTTTCAACGTAACTTTATTCGTTCATGAGTTATTAACAAGTTTCTGACCACTTATAAAATGTGTTCAATGTGCTGCCCATTGTGTTGGATTGTCAATGCAACCCTGTTCTCCCACTCTTCACACACTGATAGCAATACCGCAGGAGAAATGCCAGCACAGGCATCCAGTATCCGTAGTTTCAGGTGCTGCACATCTCGTATCTTCACACCATAGACAATTGCCTTCAGATGACCCCAAAGATAAAAGTCTAAGGGGGTCAGATCGGGAGACCTTGGGGGCCATTCAACTGGCCCACGACGACCAATCCACTTTCCAGGAAACTGTTCATCTAGGAATGCTCGGACCTGGCACCCATAATGTGGTGGTGCACCATCTTGCTGGAAAAACTCGGAACGTGCCAGCTTCAGTGCATAAAGAGGGAAACACATCATCATGTAGCAATTTTAAATATCCAGTGGCCTTGAGGTTTCCTTTGGGGTCATCTGAAGGCAATTGTCTATGGTGTAAAGATACGAGATGTGCAGCACCTGAAACTACGGATACTGGATGCCTGTGCTGGCATTTCTCCTGCGGTGTTGCTATCAGTGTGTGAAGAGTGGGAGAACAGGGTTGCATTGACAATCCAACACAATGGGCAGCACATTGAACACATTTTATAAGTGGTCAGAAACTCATGAACGAATAAAGTTACGTTGAAACCAAGCACACCATTGTTTTTCTTGTGACATTACCAATAAGTTTGATGTGTCACATGGCCCTCTTCCTATTGAAAAAACAAAAGTTGTATCCAAAATGGCCGACTTCTAAATGGCCACCATGGTCACCACCAGAGGCGGACAGAGTACACAGCTTCATTACTTGAGTAAAAGTACAGATACCCCTTGCTAAATTTTACTCAAGTACAAGTAAATGTACTACAGTCAGATGTCTACTTAAGTAAAAGTACTAAAGTACTTGTTTTTAAAAGTACTTGAGTATCAAGAGTACAAGAGTACATTTTCTAAATATTGCATTACTACTGCCACAGTGCTTACATTGGTAAACACAGCAAACACTTGAAGCGAAAACTATCATTAACTTGTTCAGAAAATTGAAATAGTCTGGCGAGGTTGGGCCACGGCTTGGCACATTTTCGGGAGCGATATTTTTTTCCCAGGATGGTAGGGAAAGACTAATGAATATTCATTAGGGAAGTCATCCCTGATTGGTCTGATGACCTACCCCTAACCCCACCCCTAAACCTACCCGTCACTGCGTTTAAGACCAATCAGGGATGACTTCCTAATAAATATTCATGAGTCTTCCCCTACCATCCTGGAAAAAAAAATCGCTTCCCGGGATGGACCTGCTGCGTCTTCATCCATTGTTTCGTCCATGGTTTCGTCTCTTATCTAAATCTGACCATGGAGTTGACTTTGGCGGAAAGCTGAAGGTGAATGCTGATAGGCTGTCCCAATCAGTGGCGCCTGCACAATCCAATCACATTTGAGAGGGATTTTTCTTTTTTCCTTTTTTTTTTCTTTTTTTTAGAAGTAACGGGTACTCACAGTTATGGATAGAAATGTAGTGGAGTAAAGAGTACAATATTTGCCTCTCAAATGTACTTGAGTAAAGTCATGAGTACTCCCCAAAAATGATACTCGAGTAAAGTACAGATCCCTTAAAATTGTACTTAAGTACTGTACTCAAGTAAATGTACTCCGTTACTGTCTGGCTCTGGTCACCACCCATCTTGAGGAGTTTGCCCCCTCACATATACTAATGTGCCACAAACAGGACTTTAATATCACCAACCATTCCCATGTTATTATGGCGTAGCCATATAAAAGGCCCACCCTGTACATTTCTCCCCAGAAGATCAGTAGGACTGGGAGGATTTTTAAAACTCCTGGCTAATTGAAGGACTTTATGTACTTAAAGGTAGGGTAGGTAGGATTTGTCTAAAAAACTTATTTTCCAAATTTGTTTAAAATTTATTTATACATCAATACATAATTAAAATGTAAGTACTCTGAAAAAGAAAGTATAAAAATCGAGTGTCTGTAGACCTCTCACGACTGTTTTAAAGACAGCTCATTATTTCCATTCACTCCACCACCTCCCTTCTAGGCTCCTTACAAAGCCACGCCCCCAAAACACATGAATGCGCGACTCCGACCGCTGAGCTGAACACGCATTATAAGACAAGCGGAGAAGAAGGAGCACAGTGCATGTAGTGACATCATGTCAGAATCACATGTAATAAAAAAAAATCTAATGCTAATTGCTTATGAATATAAACAAATAAGATGTATTTTAGTACTCACTATCAAGCTAGCATATTGATATTGGTAAAGTTTAAATTTAAAATATATATTTTTTGATTCGCTAACGAGCTAGTTATATAAGCTAAAAACAGGTTGCATTGATACACGTTTTTCCATTACCATCAGTTACATTGTGATGAAGATGAATTTCGTGTAAGATTCATAACATATACAGTATGGTGTTCTGCATGTAGGGGTGGGAGATATTGACAAAAATGAATATCTCGATATTTTTTTCCCAATTTTTAGATATCGATATTCAGGCGATATTTTTGCCATCCTTCAAAGAAATGTGTGCAAAATGGCAAAGAAGGTCCAGTTGGTCTTTTGACTTGCTGCATTTGACCTATATTATTGTAGGCTATAGAAAAAAACAATAAAGGAGCTAACTAAACAGAATCTGTGGCAGCCCCTACTTTTTCTACTTTTTCTAAAAAACTTAACTAGGCACTTCTTGCAACAGTGATTATTAAATCAAACAACAATATTGTTGATGATCAATTCAAAGTAAAAAAAAATATTTTCAAAACGGTATAAATCCATCCATTTTTCCCCAAAGCGCTATAAATCCATAAAAAAATTTTTTTTTTCAAAAATGGTTTGTCTTTTTAAAAAAATCTTTTGTCTTTTATTTTTCGTGTTTGCATTTATGAGGAAAAAACAATATTACTTGACAGTTCTCCATTATGGACGCGATGGCTCTGAAAGCGGCACTAAGGGTGTATTCACACCTGCCTTGTTTGGTTCGATTGAATCGAACTCTAGTTCGTTTCCCCCCTTGGTGCGGACCTTTTGGGCAGGTGTGAATACAGCAATCGAACTCGGGTGCGGACCAAACAATCGAACCGAGACCCAGCTGAAGAGGTGGTCTCGGTACGGTTCCAAACGAACTCTGGTACGGTTCGTTTACGGTGTGAACATGAACCGACCCGACTGCAGAAAACTGCCTCTTTTTATTTGACTGCTCTTATGAGGATACTTAACAAAACGGACATTTTGGCATAATGGTGTCTTATTATACAGACATCCCAAGTCTCCCGGAAGTTCCGGGAGAGCGGCTCCCTGATGCCCGCAAATCAGTTAAAATCTCCGCGAATCTAGAGCGAGCGAGCAAGAGCGCGCGCACGGCAGAGAGAGACCTCTGCCGTGCGCAGAGGTCCTTGCGTGTGTGTGCCAGCTAGTGTGCCTCACGAAGCGCATGTAAGGACCCAAGCAATCAATTGTCAGTGCGGGCGGGCTTTTATCTATACTACCATAGTTTCTTCATATTGTGTTTGTAGAGAATAACACCAAATCAGTAAAATAACAAATATTACATTACGAAATATCTCAATGCTGAGCCTGTTTGTGCACTTCCTGCTTTTCCCTGCTTGAGAATTCCTGTCCAATGAATGGACGACCTTAGCACACGTGTGGTTTTGTTTACACATTTTGGTTCACTTGTAAAAAGAGCAGTGTGAAAGCAAACCGTACCAAACAAAAAAAATCAACATTCTATTTGGTCCGGACCAAAGCAAGTGAACTATTGGACTTTCCTGGTGTGAATACACCCTAAGACTTTCAAACTTTCACAGAGACCTCAAAACAGAAAGCACAAAGCCTTTCTTTAAAACTAATTTCGTTTTGTATTAATTGTATCTTGATTTTAATATTTTTTTCATTAACCAATTTCCTGTATTTAAAACATAAAAGTAAATATAGGCTATCAATCAAAACATAATGTGCTTGAACTGGAGATTATATCATCGTGAACCGAACCGTAGCCTCGCCTCACAGGCCTAAAAAAATGTGAAATATATTTACAGAAATCTGGTTCTAAACAAAACCATCCAAAACAAAATAAAACTATGTAGCCTAATAAATGTGCATTTCTCCGGTGCGTTCACTACTGCGAAGATCGCGAGTCTATAGCCTATCGTCAACTTCATCTTTGCAGCCGACACAGAAATTAATAAACAATTAAAATGTGTTATTGCAATATTTTACATATTCATAATCATTACTTTAGCAGCTTTTTAGGTTTATGGCATTTTGGAAAAGAGCTCTTCACGTACAAACACCGTTTCACCAAGGCACAGCGGCCCTTCAGCACATAAGAACAAAAAGAGAAAAAGCACGGACTTACTAGTTACGAAACTTTGATGTGGTTGAACAGGTGAAACAGTCACAAATTCCTCTGCAACTCAAACCTTCTCAGTACGAGTTATGAAGGAAGAGAACAGCATTACAGTTTTCAGCGCGTCCTCCTCTGATTGCTGTGTTGTGACTGGAAAAGTGCGTGCAGGAGCACAAAACGTAGGTTTGTAAAATGTCCTTTTGTAAAATGACATATGATAAAATAAAAATAATTTTAGGGCAAAGCAGGAGGTCGTGCAAGAGGCCGTGGCGTGCAAATAGGGTCCGAGGAAGTAGAGACCGAGGACGGGGTGGTCGCTGGAAAGCCACGCCGATATTGACACGCGTTATATTTCTTTGTTTATCCAAAGACTTTTTGTTCATTACCTTTTCTAATACTGTCTTCTTTTTTTGCCTTGTTTGCCTTGCTAACTGCATATGCTGGTAATGTAAATGGCTCTTTCTCTGCCATTGTTTTGCTATTCCTAGGTTCCTGCCTCTTGAATTCCTCAAATCAAACGTGCGTGCGCAAGTGGGCAGATCCAGTGGCAAAAGGATGGTTGCCATGGTTGCGAGAGAGAGTGACAGTCGCCTAAGCCAATCCTTTGTTTCGTCCCGAATGGAAATAATGAGCTGTGTTTAATGCATATTAAACGGTCTAGAGTCACTTGATTTTTATACTCTTTTTTTCAGAGTACTTACATTTTAATTATGTATTGATATATATAGAAAGTTTAAACAAATTTGGAAAAAAGTTTTTTATAAAATCCTACCTACCCTGCCTTTAAAGGAACACTCCACCGTTTTTTGAAATAGGGCTTATTCACCTTCTTTCCTACATTTAGATAGGTGGGCAAATGCATTTTTGTCTCAGTGCATGCATTGTTTTAGTTTGACAGGGTCGGTGCTAGCTTAGCTTAGCACAATGAATGGAATCCTTTGTTGCCAGCTAGCATGTCCTGAGTAAAAGTAATATAAAAAAACACCTAATTACTTCTTGTGGCCTGCGTATTCACAACAAGTACAAATAGCGATGCAGATTAACACTAGGCGATTTCCTAGGCAGATATTGACTTATATATTAAGGACTATATTAGGGGGAAGCACAGGCGAAGCACTGCTACTTGGGCGTGATATCTCTGCGCCCAAGTAGCAGTGCTTCGCCTGTGCTTCCCCCTAATATACCGTATTTTCTGCACTATAAGGCGCACTTAAAAGCCTTTAATTTTTTTCAAAAAATGACAGTGCGCCTTATAATCCGGAGCGCCTTATATATGGATCTGGCGCCTTATGTTAATGTCTGTAAAACAACCGCTGACTTAAACCTTGTTTATACTTTCGCCTGGCACCGGAGCGCGAGCCTCCGCTGACTGCGCGCGCAACTCCCCAAACAGACGAGGCATTTATACTTGACGCAACTGTTTTGTTTTAGACTGAACACCAGACCATACAACTGATTTAGACGCGCAAACTGGGTGCCGGTGTGATGATGTGATGTACTAATATCCGTCTGCTCGGGCAGATTCGGGTCAAAGTCGTGCATCTTCGGATGCGGAGGCGCGCGCGCTGTTAAGCCGAATCTGCCCGAGCAGATGGATATTAGTTTTTTATTACCTTCGCGCCATAGCTTCGCGCTCATGCGGACGCGTCGAGTATAAACAAGGTTTTACAGCTCAGCCACTTGTTTTTTCATATTTTTTTGCAAGTGGTAGATCTTGGTTTATATTTGGACTTTGGATGTGATCTTATGAAAAGGTTGGTGACCACTGCATAACGCAAACCCAGTCAAACGTTTGACTGCAGTATCTTCTATTCTATGCGCCTTATAATCCGGTGTGCCCTATATATGAAAACAGTTCTAAAATAGGCCATTCATTGAATGTGCGCCTTATAATCCGGTGCGCCTTATAGTACGGAAAATACGGTAGTTCCAAGTCAATATCTGCATAGGAAATCGCCTAGTGTTAATCTGCATCGCTATTTGTACTCGTTGTGAATACGCAGGCCACAAGAAGTAATTAGGTGGGGTTGTTTTTTTTTTTTATATTACTTTTACTCAGGGCATGCTAGCTGGCAACAAAGGATTCCATTCATTATGCTAAGCTAAGCTAGCGCCGACCCTGTCAAACTAAAACAATGCATGCACTGAGACAAAAATGCATTTACCCACCTATCTAAATGTAGGAAAGAAGGTGAATAAGCCCTATTTCAAAAAACGGTGGAGTGTTCCTTTAAGTCCTAGAGATAAAAGGTTGTTCTATTCACAGGAAATTAGTGGTTTGTTAGAAAAGATAAAAAAAGAATGAGGTGTCTTATATTGAGCTTTATGTTTCACTATGCACAGTTGTTTATTGTTCATGACTGTTTACAGTTTATTGTTCTTGAAATGTTCATACAGCTGCAAGACATCAGATTGATGTTGCGCAGACATCATTTTACTAAGATATAATTAATCCGATTAACAAAAGTATTTTCCATAAAATACAGTCACACCATACACACATCTACACATATAACTTTCCTTGATCCATGTTATAGTAACCTATTATGATCATCAATAACAAACCCCACAATTCTCAACTTTTATATAAATACATTTATTAATAATAAGAAAAGAAAACTTTTAGTTAATCATAGTCTATGCAAACAACTCAATACAATTTTGCTTATAACATATAGGCCCAGGTTCACAGACAGAGCTTATTAAGCCAGGATTAGGACTTAGTTCAATTAGAACATTTAATACTGTAAATATGCCTTATAAAAAACATTCAGTGGCACTTACGTATTTTAAGATTTGTCAGTGCAAGTTGCTTTCAGCTAAAACAGCTCAAACATCCATTTTAATCTGGAACTATACTTAAACCTTGTCTGTGAAACTGGGGGATATACACATCATAAAAATAAAAATAATTACAGACTCCTTGGGTCCAAGCGTAGGAAATCCTCTTCTGGATTGGAATTTGCAGCCAGGGCCGGCGCGTGCACTTCTGCCGCTCTAGGCGAAAAACATTTGTGCCGCCCCTAGGGCTGGTCCGAATACCATTTTTTGAGCTTCGAAGCTTCGGTAGTAATGAACATCGAATATTCAAAGCTTCGAGAGGGTGCTGAACATATTCTTCTCTCGAATAAAGGCAGTATTCTCTATGTGTCTTTATGTCCGTTTGCATTTTGATTATTTCGAGAACCGTTCATCCAATCGACTTCACAAGGGAGTGCAGTGTCGCATTTGGTGGTGCAATATAGATGGACACGCGAGACGCGACACGTTCAGAATTAATAAACTTTTAGTAAACTACAGAACAACGCGAGCGGGAAGCGGCGCACCTCACGCGGGCAGGGCTTATAGCTACTTAACGCATGCTGCACTAGTGATATAAAACGCACACACACAGGTCTGTTAAATTAAGCAATACTTTAAGGTATTTTTCTGACTAACAAATTACTGACACAGTAAAGGGTAGATTTAAATTAAGAAAAACTAAATTTAAATAAAGAAAAACAAAATTTAAATAAAGAAAAAACAGAATTTAAAATTTCAGTAAAGAAAAAACGAAATTTAAATAAAGAAAAACAAAATTTAAATAAAGAAAAAACGAAATTTAAAATTTAAATAAAGAAAAAACGAAATTTAAAATTTAAATAAAGAAAAAACGAAATTTAAAATTTAAATAAAGAAAAAACGAAATTTAAATAAAGAAAAAACTAAATTTAAATAAAGAAAAAACAAAATGTAAAATTTAAATAAAGAAAAAACGAAATTTAAATAAAGTAAAACGAAATTTAAATAAAGAAAAACTAAATTTAAATAAAGAAAAACGAAATTAAGTTAAAAACGAGATTAATTTAGATTGATAATAACGGGTAAAAAGGCTAATACATTTTGTTTCTATTGTTATATTTTCCACAATGTCAAAGCAACGCAGCTTAACCCAAAACACAAGCTCAGGCATGCGCTTCTGTCCACACACACTCCGCTGTTCTGCGCTCTATAGCCAGAGAACACTTCCGTTGCAGGAACACTTTAGGCCAAGAGGAAGCAAATATACTATATGCGTATGTGGATGTGATCGGGGAATTTGGCTGTTAAAAGTGTAACATTTAAAGCCACTTAAATTAACGAAATGACTCAAATAAAGATTCGTTCATTTTGATGAACGAGATAGAACAAGAGAGACAGTAAAATGATCCGAACTTCCCATCACTCAGTCATGACTCATGACTCGTGAGAGAAGGGGGCGGGGCGGGGCGGGGCGGCGCAGCAAATCATGTAGCCTATTTTGTGAATTGTTCATTCCCGATTGGCACACATTTTGCCGCCCTTACAAAAGTGCCGCTCTAGGCAATTGCCTAGTTCGCCTATATGGACGCGCCGGCCCTGTTTGCAGCCTTAACAAAAACTTTGAAATAAGGAAATTGGTGATAAAAGTTAAATGTTAAAAAGTTAAATGTATTAAAGAAAAATTATTTGCCATGTTCAACAGTGTTTTGCTCATCTAAATATGAAAACATTCAGTGGAAAAATTATCATTTAAAATTCTACACAGAATTTACCCTGTTGTAACGGTCACCAGCTGGAGTGCCCTTGAGAGCCACCAGATGGCACTCCACACCAGACTGTTATCACTACCTCACAAACTAAATTTCCCATAACTTACTGCCTGGACTCATCATCAGGGTTCGAATTACAGGGGAGCTAAGGGGAGCTCGGCTCCCCTGAAAAGGACCTGGGCACCCCTGAAAGCCTACTTTGAGACATTTAGGGGAAGCTCTAAAACACTGTCCATTTTTTGTGTCGCATATAGATTTTGATTTTCTGTACATTTCTTGTACATTCTGTACAAGGTAAAACTCCTTTTCTCGAGAATATTGAAGCCTTTATTTTAAAACGCATTGCAGCAGCACAAGCGAGAGCGCTGATAGGCTGTGTTGAGGCAACTGCATAAACCAATGGCGAGAAAGCAGAAGCGCGCGATCCAATAGGAGCGCTTGGCGCCCTGCCAGACTCTGCGCGCCAAATAGAAGAGTATAAATACAGAGAAAACTCACCATATGACAGATCTAATCGACTGAAGCGAAAACACCTGACGTGAGAGAAATAGCACGGCAAGGCAACGCAGTACAACGCAGTACTCGTTCCCTTATCTCTAGTCTAAGGGAACCGAGGTTACGTAAGTAACCAAGTAGGCTACGTTCTGTACTGTTTACTGTAAACCTATTGTTTTAAATGCCCGAACATGCACCAAAAGCGTTAAAGTCAGTCAGGGAGGATCGGAAAATAGGGCTCCCCCGAAAGCCACTTTGTAATTCGAACCCTGCACATCATCACTGATTGCATTCACCTGTGTATCATCACCCTGTTAGTCTCAGCCTATTTATACCATGTTCACTCATTCACTCACTGTGAAGTTTTGTATGTTGTTGTACTGCATTTCTGAGTGTTTTCCCTGGTTTCATGTATCTTGGTTTTTGGATTTCTTGCCTGTTCTGTGGATTACTCTTTTGCCTCTGACCACTGCCTGGTTGGTTTGTTTGTTTGTTTGGACGGCCTACCTGTTTTTTGACCTATTGCCTGTATATTGGATTACGTGTCTGGATTGCCCCTTAATTAAAGCTGCATTTGGATCTCAACCTTCGTGTCTCGGAGCAGTTTGTGACACCTGTTAAGGAGTTACTTGAACGTTTGAAACTGGATACGGAAGACTAGCCTGGATTGTGGGGTTGCTAAATAATCTTTGATCCATCTTTTCTTTGAATGTGTTTATTCAGTATTTTTTTGGTTGAATGTCTCTAACTTCATTTCTAACATTAATACAAATTGATCTGTATAATGTCTTTTTTTTTTTTTTTGTACAGGATTCCATTGATTCCAAAAGTACAACTTTTTATTTTGCTTGGAAAATAACACACTCATGTGAAGAAATGGGCTGAAGCTAAGCCAAATTGTGGACATTTTATAAAAGAAATGAAACAAGATGGCACTACGTTAGATAATACTACAAGCAAAAAAGCTAGTGTTGTTAACTTGTGATATTTTACACCTGGCATAAATTGTTTTCCCCTTTACACTCCTCAAATATGTTTATGAGAATCTTCATGTTTTGTAAAAATACTGACCAAAGTAAGGCAAAAATATGATGTTTAATTATCAGAGGCCCAGATGATTGGTAATATTGTAAAGCTGGTATAATACAATACGAGCAGGAGGAGAGGAGTGTGAGTTTATGTGTGGATGTTTTGCTAAGAGATATTTGCCTAATTACGTGTATTTATATGGTGCTCTATACAATACAGATTGTTTCACAGTAATAAAATGCCAATGTTGCAAAGGTTCAGCAATTATGAAAAAAAAGTAAAGTTAAGCTATAAAGCAAGTAAAGTCATATCTCACGGTCAATGACTGTCACAATCCTCTTCAAGCCTTTTATAACAAAACTCCCCCCACTGCCTGTAGGAGGAGCACACACTAACTAAACTACCTACTTATCATGTTCAGTTTAAAGAAACAAAAAGTTTTTATTTTGCTTCTACAAAGTGATATTAGTTAACATTTGTGCTAATATCTACTCAGTTGGACTGCTCCCTAATGTAAATTACATACATTAGCTTTAATTTGATATCTTCTTGAACAGATTTCCATAAAATACAGTCACACCATACACACATCTACACATATAACTTTCCTTGATCCATGTTATAGTAACCTATTATGATCATCAATAACAAACCCCACAATTCTCAACTTTTATATAAATACATTTATTAATAATAAGAAAAGAAAACTTTTAGTTAATCATAGTCTATGCAAACAACTCAATACACTTTTTTGCTTATAACATATAGGCCCAGGTTCACAGACAGAGCTTATTAAGCCAGGATTAGGACTTAGTTCAATTAGAACATTTAATACTGTAAATCAATCTGACAGAGAACGAGTCATTCCCTCACCTACTTTTGACCATTAAAAGGATCTGCTATCATGAGTTGCTACAGGCACAGTTTATTTACTCTTTCAAATGTTTTTTTTTTTTTTTAATCCAATCTAACTAATACATTTCTCTGGTAGAAAGTGTTTGAGTATAAGAGCTTCCTAGACATTGGACTCTTGACCTTTGCATTGTTTTAGCATCAGGCTCTCCTGATTGAGTCACAGAGGTAAACATATTTCCCCAATGTTTTCATGATATCTGATACCCAGGAGAAAGTCAGATATTTTTCGGTTCCTTGCCACTGTTGCCTTTGGCTTGCTCAGTTGGGGATATTTTGGGGATATTTAATTTTATTCTATCAATCAATAAATTCCACTAGAAACAAACTTTGTTGTATTATTTTATTTGAATACTGTGAAGCTGCTTTGATACAATCTGTATTGTGAAAAGCGCTATACAAATATACTTGATTTGATTTTAATTGATTTGATATTGTTGGGAATTCCCAGTCAGTTTCATTTGGAGGGAGAAAAAAATAAAAACACTAAAGATTAACAACGACAATGTGGTTACTCATTCTGGGAAGACTCCAAGTTCTTGTATTTGCTAACACATGTTGCAGTTGCTTATTTTGAAGGTGAAACCAAGAGTTAAACTGCACATAGCTATTTGCTGTGACAATAAAAGTGGATGTAAGTCAGCCTCAGGGAATAACCAGAGATAAACTGAGAGACAAGGGAAATCCCCTAACTTACTCTAGACCAATTAGTTTTAAGAGGCCGGACCTGAAGGAGTGTCTAAGAAATACAGAAAGAATAACAGGAAGCTACAAACTGTATACAACTCAGATCGAGCTGCTGAAGTTAAGTAAAGCAAAAGGGTAAGTGACATTCTTTATTCAATGGGTTACATGGGTATTGATAATACAACTGACAAACAAAGTAGGTATTGCTACAGCTTAAAATGACTTTGTTCATGAACTAAACCCAGTAAAGTTAAAGACCAGAGGAGTTTGAATTGGGGCTGATATTTTAGCTGGACACAAACAAAGCTTACAGCATTTTTGTCTCATTTGGTGTGTTTGAGGCATTTGTGGTGAACGTGTATGTGTGCATTATGTAAGTGTGGATGTCTGGATGTGTTGAAAGATGTAGGTTTTATTGTAATGTTTAAATATGTACACAAGTCAGTACATTCTGTGGCTTTTGTTTGTTTCTCTTTCTAAATGAGTGTGTGTTTGTTAATAATACGACATGATAAATAATTTTACAGAAACTTCGCTAAACAGAAAAGGAAAAGCTGCTCATCTGGTATTGTGTACTGTAGAATTACTGGAATATTTCTCAACCCATCTTGGACTTTTACTTCTAGTACACTGCAATAGCTTGAAGGATGTTAAATGTGTGTATCTGTTGTACAGCTGTATTCTCCAGTGATCATGGATGAACCAGTCTGCTTGATTGACACTGGGTCAGAAGGGAAGCTGTGTGTGCAGGAGTCAGCACTACAGATCCTGCAGCAGATCCAGGAGCCAGTGGTGGTGGTGGCCGTGGTGGGTCTCTACCGCACCGGGAAGTCCTATCTGATGAATCGCCTCGCAGGGAAACAAACAGGTTAGAACTATACAGTGCTGAGAGCATCCAGAAGCTCAAGAGAAACATTGTGCAGTTACATGCATACAAGTCTTTGTTTTTTATCAGGATTTGCGTTGGGCAGCACCATCGAGTCCAAGACGAAGGGCATCTGGATGTGGTGTGTGTCTCACCCCACAAAAGCAGGAACCACTCTGGTGCTGCTGGACACTGAGGGACTCGGAGACGTGGACAAGGTGACTGCCAAACTAGGTTCATCATGTAGTATCTGTCTATTGTAGCAAATTAGCTCAAAAGGGAAATATTAATAATAAATATGTATAATTTATGATTAATTACCAATATTTGGGTCAGTTAATCAGATAAACTTGATGTAGCTACAGTAATATTACAAAACACTCAGTTTCAATCAATCTCATGTTAATCTTGAGTACCTATAGAGTAGTATTGCATCCTTCATATCTCCAAAAAGTCTTTAGTTTTATTATATTTATATAAGAAAGATAGGCTGTACCGAGTGTTTTTCCGGAAAAAAACGAGCGGCTGGAGGCGTGCCGTGTGGGCGGTGCTTACACGCCGATAGCTAATAACACACAGACATTTGAAGCAGTTTTACTCACCGCCCGGATTTCCAACGCACGACCGTGAACCTTTATCGTTGGGACTGCTCCATCCTTAAGCATTAGATGATCTGCAAATCCGGCGTCGAACTGGGTCGTCGAAATGCAGGGAATAAACAAAGTCCTGTGACTGCAGCGAGCACAGCGCTTTGATGTGCGTACTGTTTTCGCTCTCTCGCTCTGGTCTATGGGTGTGCGCGCGCCCCGTATAAGGAAATTCCGCCCCATCTGACGTCACACATGCCCATACTCGGACAAAGTTTCAAAAATTAAGTTGTACGTTTGATAGAGTATTTCTGTGCCAAAAATACTCCTTCCAGTTTGTCACAAGTTTCGGAAAGTTTTTTTCATGTTTAGCATGGGAATCCAACTCTTTAACAGTGTAAAAAAAACTCAGTATGCATGAAATAGCATTTCACCCCCCTCCCCCCCTTTAATTAATTAATTAATTAATTAATTCATATATAAATTTCCGAGGTTGGGAAATAATTGTCTTACTGTACAGTACTACACAGAACATGTAGTCAGAATCTGGAATAATTCAATTGACTGTTTGCAAGGCAGATAATCAGAACCAAATATGTATTGTGCACACATTTTATACTAAATAACAAACACCACTAATCTAAACACACATACACACAATCACACATACATGGCTAAAATGGTAAGTGACGGAATGAAACCTGAAACAGGAAATTAAACTATGGAAAAGATCCATTTAAGGTGAGACACTACAGGTGAACAGGGTAAAATTTTTAACTAGCAGATATCACCATGAAACTTTCCCAGTTGATTACCTACATTAAGATGAGAAAAAAATGTATTACAAGTTTTCTGTAATTTAATGTTTAAATATGCAAATTAGGCAATATCTAATTAAATATGCGCTAATTTGTATATATTTTAAAAAATGAAATCTGAGTATTGAATAAAGCCAGATTAAAAATTATTATTTCATTGTGTTCACATATTAGATGGGGAAATAATTACAGAGGTATTTATGGATATCTACTTTTGTTATCCTGTAAATCAGAATATACTGTCAATAGCCTTAAAAAAATGATTTTTGCCATGTTTTTTGGAATAAAATGTTATATAAATCAGGCTAGGAATAATATATTTACAAATCCCTCTGTAAATGTCTTCATAATTTAACTAGGTACAAGACTGGAAAGTTTGGTGTATATAGGTGCTACTGAAGTGGAAATTTCGGACTTGGAGTATGAGAGAAAGGTCATTTTGAGAAAACGGGCTTTAAAGATTTATCATCAGCCAATGAGATTGCGCATTCAGCCCTTTTACTTTTGCGATTGGTTGCTGATAAAAAGGAAATGACCATATTTGGATCCGACAGCATTGTACAGTGAAGAGAGAGAGCTTTCCAGCCGTGCCTGTGTTGACAGAGAACAGACAGAGATCGCGGATCGGCGGGATGATTTACAACGACAACTTTTGTTGAATTTACGCAAAATCTGCAGAAGCAAACAGACAAAGTGTAGTAAAATAAAGACCTAAATGTGTATTTCGGACTTTTTTTTACCACAGTCTGAAAGAAGACATGTTATTGAAGACAAATATCCAAAAATCTCAAAATTGACCAGTAAAAAAAACAAACAATGTTTTTGCCTGCCGTGTCTCGCCTTAACTATGAAAAGAACCATCATCTTTCTTCTTTCAAAGCACCACATTAAGAGGCGTCTACCGCTTATTATTAAACCCCTGTTTAAAATGTGCGATACTTGCATCTCCCTTGCAGTGGAAGCAGTGTGTGACGTCTGAAGAAGATCTCATTGGTTCTGTGACTCGATTGTTGGAGTAGCGATTGACGTCTTCTGCATTGAATAGTTAAATTGTGACAAACTCTCGATGTTGTCCTTGATTCTGTTGTGGTTGAGAGAGTTCTCTCTCCTGAATGAGCACATGGCTGGTTGTGAGTCAAGGCCTGGTGCCCTGGTTCATTTATAGATCAGTTTGTCAATAAATTAATGCGGGAAAATCTGTTTTAAGGGCTGTAGGTCTGTCCTATGGCATCTGCTTTTCCACGTGATATTTTTAACCCTCTGGGGTCTAAGGTGTTTTTGGGGTCCTTGAGATGTTCTGACATGCCCTGACATTTGTGCTTTTTTCAGTTGCTTATAAACATATTAATGGCAAAGGTATAATTACACTATTTAGCACAAATAGGGCTACCATAATATGTGAGCAACATGTATGTACATGTTTGTATTTTTGAGAAAATAATGTTTATGCATGGTATGCAAAAACTAAAAATGAAAATTTCTGAAATAAGGATACAAAACACATACTAAATATGTGTCAATAAGACTTCTGAATAATCAGGGTATCCGCGGGGTCTTGAAAAGTATTAAAAGGTGATAAATCAATTTTGGGAAAATTAAGACCCTTAAAAAGTATTAAAAAGTCTTATCACGGCTTTATAAAGTCTTACATTTTGAAAGTATTTTTTCTGAATTAGCTGTCCAAAAGTTTGAATCCCAAAAACATCGTAAAAGTGTGTGAATTTAGTCATTTTTTTAAAAAAACGAACAGGTACATAAAAAACTAGGCTATTGTGGGTGTGTTCGTAAATTGCCTCTGAGAGCACCAGAGCGAGCACCGACGTCCCGGGGCTATTGTGTTTTCCAGTCGGGCTACCAAAATGCATAACCGGCGGGCTGTCTGAAATAGTGTTCGCTTCAGTCTTGTTATAATCAGATTCAGCGCGTTCTTCATCTTCAATCCGAAGCGGCGCCGAGCACGTCAGAAACAGAGAGGACAGGGTGTGTGTGTGTTCATCTGAGTCTCATTGGTCTGCGGTGCTCGTCAATGTCAGAATATTGAGATGACCAATCAAATCAAAGTAGGCGGGCTTAATGTTCACAAGAAGCTGCTGAGCGCGAATTTGAGCAGAGCGACTCGACGCTTCAGTTTACGGTCAAGTGCGAGATAAAATGTAAGTAGCTAAACTAAACATTTCATATTTGACAGCTTTTTTAGGTCATAAATGTGAAACAAATGACAAAAATAATCAGGCAAATGAATATACTTTTGTTGAATTTCGCCATTTGGAACTGAAAATAGGCCTATGTAATGTGACTAATAATTAGTTTACTGTCATTGTGAGGGGACATTAGCATTAACAAAGCCGTTTTCATCATAGGCACAAGATTAATAATGAATGTGTACATGTTGAGAATTAAAATACAATTTGTAGCCTTCAGTAAATTAAAAAAGTTCAGCTTTAGGTAGGGAGAAGAGATGGCAAGATGAGGAGACTGAGAGAAAAAGAAAGTGATGTATAAGAAGTGAGAGCAGGTAACTTATCATCTACTGCCTGCTGACATGGTTTTAAAGCTATTTCTTATCCTTTTTTGGCCTTCAAACGTCTTGAAATGGACATATCAGAGAAATAAAAAATTTAAACCCCCTAATAACCTTAAATGTAGGACCTCTTTGATTATAAAGCCCTGTCTATGGCCCTGTTTTAGAAATAAGATCAATAATGAATGTGTACATATTGTGAATGAATTCAATAAACTTAGTTAGGCTACCTAGCTTTCCTAGTAGCTTTCAGTAAATTAATCTGAGAAAATGATTCATAAATCAACCTATCAGTTGACCCTTTGTTTACTTTTTTCACTGACAGACAAAAATGAAAAGCCTCTATCGGTCAAAGCTCAGCTTTAGGAGGGGAAGAGACAGAGCAAGAGAAAAACAAAGAGAATAGGAGTGTGATGCTGATGAGGAGAGAAAAATCAGCTGCCCACTTATATGGTTTTAAAGCTATTGTTATTCAATTTTTTTGGCCTTCAAAACATCTTAAAATGCACATATGTAGATCAGAGAAATCAAAATTTTCTCAGGGATGCCCCCGAACCCCCCTAACTAGCCTACCTCACATTCGGGACCTCAGTGATGAAAAAACCCTGCCATCTGCATGTGAATGAAACAAGTTAATAGTGAGCATTAAACCCTAAACTAAAGAGTTACTTATTATTTATTTTTTTATCATACCCTCATTGAGGGCTGAGCCACCGACACAGACTGATTCATGTTCCATACTGGTCACACATTTCAGTTCAGTTAGAATCAGATGCATATTTGTTGATATTTGTGTTTTGAAAAAGTTTTTGATTCATTGTGTTGACTCCTAACCAATATTCTACATTAAAAATTTAGTCTTTTTATATGGGCTAGTAAAATTCATTTCGGGCTACCAAAAGAGTGCCTGCCCAAAGGGCTACCAGCGATTTTGAAATTTTGCGAGCCCTCTCGCGGTCCCAGTGCGTATTACGTAGTGCGTATAGTCTTTATCACAAACTAAAACTGTTAAGTTAAAAGTATCACTGATGTAAATGGTTACAGCTTGAAGTGGCGGTGAGGTATTAAAAAATATTGAGAAGGTCTTGAAAAAGTCTTGAAAAGGTATTAAAATTAACTTCAAGATTCCTGCATATACCCTGATAATGCATTTTGTCGCCTAGAGTTTTTTTCTTCAAAATGATGTGAAAATCATCCTGCCTAATCGTTCACATAAAAAAATGTGACCCGTCACGGAAACCAGGGACTCAAGTTGGCAGCACAACTTTCGAGCAAAATGAGAAAGAAGCGTTTTTTGTCAAAATTGGTGATTTTCGTTTTTTTGCAGAATCTGTTAGTTGAGATCACGAAGAAGCCTCTCCATGTTTGAGATAGCAGTATTGGTATATTTAAAAGCGTACATTTTGATGTTGAAATCGGCTTGTTTTTCGGAGATTCTAGCACGCAGTAGGGGCGTGTCATTGTCGGTGTGTATTTCCATACTGAATAAGCCGGCGTGGCTACTTATTATGCAGCGCTCTGGCCGGCTCTATCTGATTTCAAAATTCAATGAAGATGGACGCCAATAACATAATGATGTCCAGCAATCGATTTAAATAGTAGCTTACATAGGGTTTAATTTGTCGTTTAATTAGATGTAGCCTGATACAGATCTAATGTAGATCCGACTATATGATTAAATTGTGTATTTTACTGTAAAAACTAGGGGTGACCCCGAATAGTCGAAGATTCGATGCTTCGATAGGAGGAGCCTGATTCGACTACCGATCTCACGGTCGAATCTTCGCAGAGGTGTTATGAAACGAGGATCATGCTACTTTGGCTATATGAGGGCGCTCAATGTCTGATTTCACATAGAACTAGCTTTTATGTCAATACGTTAATATTCAGCCTATTATGATAATGCTGTAGGCCTATATAAAAATGTGCAAAGAAAGAAGCTTTTAATAAATATTTTTTTAACGTGCGTGAATAAATCTAAACACTCCGTGACAGATTTAAGTTTCACTTTCAATCCGTGACCGACAGAGGAGCGTCTTCGCGGCAAGGATTTAAATCTTTAACAATGTCTGGGATAAGAAAATCTAAAGTGTGGATGTACACCATCAGAAAGGATATTCTCCAAGGCTGGATTTAGCATCAGGAAAACCATGATCGCACTTCTGCCGGCCAACGTTAACATGTTTCACGCGTCTATAGACTGGGTTTCACGTTAGAATGTATTTTATCCGCGCGCACAATTTGAAAAGACTCCAACGGACACAGACAGAGTGAAAGACTGGATTTGTTCTCTCAATCAGGTACAAGTGATTTAAAAACTTTTCAGCCGGTTCTAATTTGATTTTTGGATGCTGTGAACATTTTTAGCTAAAAAGACTGCCTCTCCAGTTTAGCATTTATTGTTGTTTCTGCAGTTAAAAAGACAAAGTTGAAAATTCTGGCTACTATCGTTATTTTAATAATTTCTTTATTTTTATTTTATTTATTGATCTGTCAGGGTTATCTAATCTAACTATTTGTGGCTTGTGTTCTGAATATATGTTCCCCTGCACTTCAGGCTTTTTGCACACATTTGCTCCTCATCCTGTGACTTGATTCTGATTTATTTCGTTTTTTATTTTTATTTATTAGAAAGGTATATTCTGTTCTAATTTAATTTAGTAAATTAATTGTTTATTTTTTCGGTGCATCGATGTTGTGCTGTAGGCTGGCCTGCTCGCACAGGTAATTTAGCCGATTTAATTTGATTTGCATGTGAAATGCAAATCTGCAGTGTGGCCTTTCTGGAGTTATTTGTGTTATTTCTTAGTTTTATTGATCAAAAATGTTTTTATACTGTATAATTTATTTTGTACATCGCGGCTTTAAAACGTTAAAGCCCCGCCCCCAGCCCCACCCCCATACACATGATTCAACTATTAGTCGACTATAGGCAAGACATGACCATTCTGATTCAACTATGAAAATCCATAGTCGGGGACAGCCCTAGTAAAAACTTTATAATCTATCCGATTTTGTAGTCGATTTTTACTCATATCAGTATAGCAATAGAGTTTGGTAAAAGCTGTTCATTCATTCATACACAGAAACGCGATTTATATTTAAACAGTCTTTTTGCGTACAGACACTTGTGATTAGAACTGACCTATTCCTCAGCCGGATTAATTGCTCCTCGAAATGAAACTTCCAGCACTTCTGAGGTAAATTTTCCAGGATTATTATCAAGATAGTATTAATCCTCACAGCGTTGTAAAGTACATGAGTCTGAAAGTGAACTCGCGGTGTGTGTTATCCAGCTGATGTGGGCGTTTCACAGGTTTGTTTGGATCGCCTCACATTTGCGTTTGAATAGCGCGCGCTCTCCGTGGGCGGAGTCACATTAAAACTTGAGCTGAGATGAGAACGACTGACATCTCTCTCTTTTCATACATATTACATAAACTGTGAATATTTATTTTTTATAAAGAAGAGAATTCAAGCTTCATGCCTGTGTGTCTGTATGCCTGTTTGACTGAATATTCGCTGAGTTACAGTTCATTTTCGGTTGCGTTTCAGAATTGACTTCACTGACAGAGAGTAGGCAGAACTCGCATCATGTTTATTTTTCTTTATTTTTTCAAAAAGCACAACACTATGTTTTTATTGTGAGTATACACAAAAATAATACACACTTAACAGGATCGATTGATGTGTGAAATTTGTTTGTAAAATCAAAGTCAACAGAGTATTTTTTAATCTCTTTTGAACTGATAAGAAAAAAAGCGAGCTGGCATCGCCGGCGATACCGCCGACCCCAGGGGGTTAACAGCAATAAACCCTCTTATCAGTTCATGGTAGTCACTGAGGCTTGCCCTAGTTGGGGAGGTGGATCTATAGACCCTAGAGCAGGGGTCCGCAAGTAACTTTGGCCGTGTGCCAATATTTTTTTTAGCCAGTGGATGGCGGGCCAGCTATTCGGAGTAGGCCTATGGATACAAATTAAATACTCTTAATGAACTCAATCATGCAATCATGCCTCATTCGCCCACAGTCCGACTTTTGAACTTCTATTCAGCAACCGCTTAAAATACACTCTGTGTTCACCCGCTTTATTTCCTGACCTGACGGGTCCGCAAAATTTAAATCTCGTTTCCAGAATCTCACAATTAAATGTCTCTAATGAAAAGTGAGAGATTAAGTAGCCTATAACAAATATTACAGGCCAGTTTTGACCCACGGGCCGATATATATCAATATCTTCAGGATCTTAAATATCATATTGTACACCAATCTCACAATCACACATTAATCTTAAGAGCACCATTCAATAGAATGTCAGGCATTGTGTCTCTATTATGGTCTCATGTCAAATCACCACATCCTATTTATCTCAGGGGGACTCAAAGCATGACACCAAGATCTTTTCTCTGGCCGTCCTTCTGAGTAGCACTCTAGTGCTGAACAGCCGAGGAACTATCGACAACCGGGCCGTAGAGGAAATGCAGTATCCTTCTGATCATATTTTGAATTTCATTGTAAATTTGCCCTCCTAATGCAGGATCTTAAAATATATTGTTGTTGTGTATGACTGTCAATATCATAATATTCCTCACTGATAAAAATAATTTCCTGGATTTTTGATGCAAAAATGGTGCATGTATATTTTAAATAATTAATTACAACAACAAAGTAATTTGATGTAAAATGAATAGATGTATACATTAATATATTAATTTTGATATATACATAAATATGAGTTGGATAATAATGACCATGCATCTACTATGTTGCCAGGATTAAGCAACAAGTGTAGTCACAATTCCTCTGTTTAATTTTAGAGCTTGCAGATTATATTTCAAAAAGATTTTCATGCATTTAAATTATAAAGACTCAATATCATTATGGCCTTCATATTATGTATTTTGGAATTTGGCCATTGGTTAGATTTTGGTAAATAACAACTGATTTTATATATGGTCCCTGGCTCATAGTGAGTCTATCTAATCAGTTCTTTAACTCACAGTAAACATATATGTGACTGAGCTAACAGAGTACATCAAGATCAAATCACCTGATGAAGTTGTAGAGGATTCAGAGTTTGTGAAGTTCTTCCCTAGTTTCATCTGGGCTGTGAGGGACTTCACTCTGCAGCTAAAAATCAATGGCCAAGACGCAACAGAGGATGAATATCTAGAGTTTGCTCTGAAGCTCAAACTAGGTAATATTTAAAGCCTGAAAGTTTTTTTTAATTACCTGCATTATCAGATTGTGTAGTTAATGTATGGATATGTGGAACTGTTCCAATAACAGATTTTAGCTTCCTGTGTTTATCTACAGTCATTTGGTCATTATCATTTTTTTTTGTAGATAAATTGGAGGCTTACAGTTTCTTTGATTTTAAAGAATTAATTTTGTACACTGTGTATCATTTGACTAAAGGAAAGCTTTGTGTTGTTTTTTTGAAGGTAACTCGAGTCAAGTGAATAATTACAACCTTCCAAGAGAGTGCATTCGTAAATATTTCCCTTCACGGAAATGTTTCACCTTCCCATTCCCAACCAATCCAGACAATGTCTCTTATCTGGAGACACTGGACCCAGCTGAGATTTCAAAACAATTCTTGGAGGTCACTGATCGTTTCTGCCAGTTTATCTTTGACCAGAGCCAAGTGAAAAATCTGAAAGATGGACACACGGTCACTGGAAGAGGTAAATCAGGAAGCCTCAATGTTATGGATTGCCATTTTTTTATGGTGGGCAGTGTTTCCTATTTTTGCACATTTTATTCACCAACATCTTTGTGACATGATGCTTGAAAGATCAAAAACAGCTTCAGAAATTAAACTCTAAGTAGCCAGTGTGCATTTATTGTGACCTTTTTTAATTCTTTGTGTTTGACCCCTCTGCCTCCCTAAAGTTTTGGGTCATCTTGTGAAAACGTATGTGGACACCATCTCCAGTGGGGCTGTGCCGTGTCTGGAGAATGCTGTGATCGCCATGTCAATGATTGAGAATGAGGCTGCAGTGAAGGAGGGGCTTGAGGTTTACCAGAGTGGAATGGAGAAGCTGAAGGACTCCTTCCCTGTGGAACTGAATGAAATCACCCTGGAACACCAGTGTTTCAGCCTCATGGCCACACAAACCTTCATGAAACGCTGCTTCAGGGACCATGATGGGAAGTACTTGACATCTTTAGAGGTAGGTGGGAGTTGCCATACCAAATTATACCATGGTCTGTCTGAATACTCAGTCTGATTGGCTGGAAGGTGTGTAATAAAATCGTTTATTGCACAGGTAGTTCCAAGTCTACGAATCACCGTTCTATATTAATATACTGTTTTCATTGAAGCACACACACACACACACGCATACGTCACTCTGAGATCATGCTGCATACAAACATAAACATTCGGGATCACAGAAACTTGTATTAATAAAATAGGTTTACTATTGAATTGCTACATAATATTTCTCAATAACTAGGGGATAAAATCACTGGTTTTGAAGTAATTAAACAGGTACGCACCCCCAACCCCCCCCAAGCTTCCGATTCTGATGTGTCCTTTATAAAGTAAAGTCACAAACAATGTGTTTGACTTGATTGTCCTTGTTATCTGTCTGTTATGTGCTTGTAGTTTTGTAGGATGGGTAGATATCTTTATCTGGACAAAGTTGTTCCAAGCAGTGTCCAATTTTTCCTATTAATCCCTTTCAAAGGAAAAATAGAAATTTCCATCCATCCATTTTCCAAACCGCTTGAACTATGTAGGGTTGCAGGGATGCTGGAGTCTAACCCTGATGGATGGCCAGTCTATCACAGGGCTAAATATAATTTTATTTTATTGTTTAATTTATAAACATCTAAATCTTACCTAGAAAACAGTGGCTCAGGGGGTAGAGAAATTCACTGATAATCAAAAGGTTCCTGGTTCAAACCCTGGTGCATCCTGGCTATATATATATCAAGTGTCCTTGGGCAAGACACTGAATACCTACTTGTTCCCAGTGGATAGGATAGGACACCTGGCATGGTAGCTTCCACCACTGGTAGGTAGATATGACTTGTAAGTTGCTTTGGATAAAAGCATCTGTTGAATGATTAGATGGATAATGTGCAAAATAACCCAAATAATGAGCATTAAGTATCCTTCCTGTTTTTCTGTCTGCTGTGTTAGGAAGCCATCAATCGTCAGTTTGATGCGTATCTCTGGGACAATGAGAAGACTTCTGAGGCAAAATGTGAAAGTCTTATGTCAGTTCTCTCTGACCCAATGACAGAAAGAATCAATCAAGGATTTTATGCCAAAGCTGGTGGTTACGATCTCTTCTGCCAGGACCTGGAGGACATTGTGTATCAGTACAATACACTGGCCTGCAAAGAAGTCAAGGTCTTAAATGTTAAATCATACAAATTATGACAATCGTATATTCAATATTATTTAATATTAGTTAAAATGCAGCAAAGCCATAATTATGCAATAACAATATTGTGGTATATATTTTGAATGTAAAGTGATATTATATTTTTAACACCACTTTTACTCTTCCCTTGTGTGTCCTCATAGATTGCTGAGGTGTTGGAGAAGTTTCTACAGGAAAAGGTTGCAGTGACCACAGCCATTCTGCAAGCTGATGATAAACTAACTGAAAATGAAAGAAGGATTTGTGGTAAAAGCTTTGTGTTTTCAACATAGTAGACACACATGATGTGGTGAATAGCACCATCCCAGTTGTACAGTTGTCGTTTTCTTCAATAAAAAATGCTAGTCAATGGCCAAGAGAATCTGAGGCAATCTCGTTCCATATCCACAATGTTTTGAGTTCTGCAGTTTTCAGTGTACTCATTGTAAACATGTGGGATGACACTGTAGAGTTTATCTATGTTAGAATGTCTCCATGATTGGACTCTTGTCTCTTCATCATCTTTAATTCACCTGTTTCCTTAAACTCCTCCTTCCTTCTTTTTTGGCTCCCAGAGGAGAGAGAAAGGGCAGTCCTTCTGGAACAGGAAATTATAGCCCAGGAAGAGAGGCAGCATCAACTGGAGGAGAAGATGGAGACTGAACAACAGAATAATGAAGAGAGGGTGAGACAGGTTATTGAAAGGATGGAAGAGGAAATGTCCTGCCAACAACAGGAGACAAAGCGTGCAATGGAGAGTAAGCTGAGGGAACAGTCTGCCCTGATGGAGAAGGGCTTTCAGGAGAAAGCTGACAGGATGACCTGGGAGATAAATGAGTTGAAGAGAAAGAATGCAGAGGTAGAGGAGAGTGCATCGAGAAAGTATGCACAGATGATATCAGATCAGCAGCGAAGAAATGAACAGAACATGGAAGTACTGAGGCAGCAGCACAGACAGCAGATGCAAGCAATAAATAGCAGACCAAGACCCGCATCTCGATCCTCCTGTTCTATACAGTGAAATGTGTTGAAAGATGTAGATCACTGCTTTTACAGATTTCTCAATTTGTAATTACTATAGTCTCAATGCATTTGATGTGACTTTTTGTTGTTTTAAAATCATAGTTACAAACTTTTATATGTTATATCACAGCTGTTTCAAATCCTGCGTTTTGTCAATTTAATATGGTAATGTTTGGTAGCTGATCATCTAGTTATGTAAATTACATGTTAGGCTGATTTTGGAATTTAGAATCTGACAGAAACATATCTGATAGCATTAGCATTGTAGCCACTGTCTAAATGATTAAGTTTGGCTTGATAAGTATTCGATGTATTATATTTAATTTAGCAGTGAAAACTTCATAGGCTGAATGTCTCAGATCCTCGCTAAAGTAAAAATTGAAGCCTTGGCCAGCTGCAGCCAACCTGGTTCCTGGATCAGTGAATCACAGCAGTTGTTTGAGTGAATGTTGCCTAGATCTTCATGTTCTGTAAACATTGGATTAGGCTGACCATAGGAAGGCAACATGATGTTTATAATAGGTCGTATAATACAATAGAAGTAGGAGGAGTGGACATTTCTATGAGTATCTTAGTGTGGATATTTGAGAAGGGTCTGGCTGCAGACTTGCACTTGCACTCTTAGACACCTGTGCATTAGATTTATTGACGCTTTAAAGTACTTAAGTGCTAAAACACCACCAAAAGTAATTTTTTGCAGCTTGTGTTCATCAAAATATTATCTATCCATCCATCCATCCATCTTCTTCTGATTATCCGGGGCCGGGTCGCGGGGGCAGCAGTCTAAGCAAAGATGCCCAGACTTCCCTCTCCCTAGAGACTTCCTCCAGCTCTTCCGGGGGGACACCGAGGCGTTCCCAGGCCAGCTGGGAGACATAGTCCCTCCAGCATGTCCTAGGTCTTCCCCGGGGTCTCCTCCCGGTGGGACGCGCCCGGAACACTTCCTTGGGAAGGCGTCCAGGAGGCATCCGGAACAGATGCCCGAGCCACCTCAGCTGACCCCTCTCGATGTGGAGGAGCAGCGGCTCTACTCCGAGCTCCTCCCGAGTGACCGAGCTTCTCACCCTATCTCTAAGGGATCGCCCAGCCACCCTGCAGAGAAAGCTCATTTCGGCCGCCTGTATCAGGGATCTTTTCCTTTCGGTCATGACCCACAGCTCATTACCATAGGTGAGAGTAGGAATGTAGATTGACTGGTAAATCGAGAGCCTCACCTTGCGGCTCAGCTCCTTCTTCACCACGACAGACCGGTACAGGGACCGCATTACTGCAGAAGCTGCACCGATCCGTCTGTCAATCTCCCGTCCCATCCTTCGATCACTCGTGAACAAGACCCCAAGATACTTGAACTCCTCCACTTGAGGCAGGAGCTCTCCACCAACTTGAAGTGGGCAAGCCACCCTTTTCCGACTGAGAACCATGGCCACGGATTTGGAGGCGCTGATTCTCATCCCAGCCGCTTCACACTCGGCTGCAAACCGTTCCAGTGCATGCCGAAGGTCCTGGTCTGATGACAACATCATCCGCAAAGAGCAGAGATGAAATCGCGTGGTCTCACCCTGACACCCTCCGGCCCCTGGCTGCGCCTAGAAATTCTGTCCATAAAAATTATGAACAGAACCGGCAACAAAGGGCAGCCCTGCCGGAGTCCAACATGCACTGGGAACAAGTCTGACTTACTGCCGGCAATGTGAACCAAGCTTCTGCTCCGGTCGTACAGGGACCGGATAGCCCTTAGCAAAGGGCCCCGGACCCCATACTCTTGGAGCACCATCCACAGGCCGCCGCGAGGGACACAGTCGAATGCCTTTTCCAAATCCACAAAGCACATGTGGATTGGT
Source organism: Abramis brama (assembly GCF_963993115.1). NCBI lineage: Eukaryota > Metazoa > Chordata > Actinopteri > Cypriniformes > Leuciscidae > Abramis > Abramis brama. The sequence goes on from NC_139966.1 coordinate 16,661,736, forward strand.
TAGGCAAACTCCCATGAACCCTCCAGCACCCTGGAGAGGGCATAGAGCTGGTCCAATGTTCCACGGCCGGGACGAAAACCACACTGTTCCTCCTGAATCCGAGGTTCTACTATCGGCCGTATTCTCCTCTCCAGTACCCTGGCATAGACTTTCCCGGGAAGGCTGAGAAGTGTGATCCCTGAAATATTATGTTATATTATTTATTTAGCATTCAAGTAAGCAAATACTATTTTAAAATAACAGCAAAGGATACAAGGGAATTATCAGGTCTACACAATTTAAAAAAAACAATAACAAAAAACATTAAGCTCATGCTAGTTTTTACATTTTTATTGTAAATGTTAATTTACATCTATTAATTGTTTTGTATTACTGAGTAACATGTACAAATACACAATATACAAATAGTACTATATAAAGATAAACTGGTACCACTTTATTTTACAGTGACAGTGTTACATATGTAACGTACTTAAAATAAATAGATTATGCATAATTACAAGCACTGACTGATCAAAACACCACTTGCTGGCTTATTCAAATGTTCCATCAAGTGATTGTGTGCAATAATACAGAGAACAAGGGAGATACAACTCTAATAAACTGCATGCACAAGAAAAGCACTGTAAATGTGTAAATAGCGTTTCAAGCGTAAGAAAAAAGATTTGCAAAATGTACTGTTTTGTATTGTACTGTAAGCGTAATTCATGGATTGTGAAACTGCAGCTTCACACTAACAAATTTTTTTATGTAAATTGAATTTACATGCTAATAAAATAAATCTGAATATAAATTTAATTTACAATCTTATGTACACTTCCACAAATCTTACCCTGCGCATGCAAATCTTTTTGGCATCATCATCAACTTTTTAGTCGTTATAAAGTGGTTTTCTCAGCACAAATTGTTTCAGAGCAGTACTTTGTAATGTTTATTTGAAGGAAAAATATGTATGTGTTTGCACTCCTATTAGTCTGCTACAATTACTGTAAAATAGTGTAATGCACTACCTTGGAAAATAACTGCTTTTTTTTAAATGACCTTCCCAGTGTTGCTTTATTTATTAATTACATGTTGTATTTTACATTACATTTCAAAAGACGTATTTTGCTAATAACAATGTTTTCACCCCCCAAAATAAAACGGGTATGGTAAACTATACAGTGGTTTCAACGTGTAAGCCATGGCAAGACAGTATAGGCCTACATAAGACAGCTTATATACCACTCTATCAAATAGTTTAGTTTATGTATTCAAGACAGTGAGTGGTTTCATAGTTGGCTAGTTAGGCTGCATTGTTAATGTTAAGCCTAGACTGAGTTGTGCATAAGTAACTTAGATAAACATAATCTTGAACGACATTGAGAGCTGTTCTCAGGCGTCTCACTTGCAGAGGAAACGCAGGTGTCTGAGAGTGCAAGTCTTCAGCCAGACGCTATTGGGATATTTTGCCGCAAGTGATACCTGTCAAATCACATGTATTTATATGGTGCTTTATACAATAGAGATCGTTTTAAAGCAGCTTCACAGTAATAAAATAATGTCAATTTTGCAAAAGTTTAGCAATTAAGAAAAAAGTTAAGATATAAAGTCAAGTCACGTGAGTCACAAAGTCATATGGTGCTGTATGTATATACTGTATAATACTATAATGGAATCCCAAGAGCTCTGGCTTGTTATCACCTGAATTTTTTAGTGATTATAAAATAAAATACATAATCATGGCTCTAACAACCTCTTAGCTCAGCATGTCAGACCATGGGAGTAGTTTGCTATTTCAGAGACTTTAGAATCCAAACCCTTTCCATGTGAATTTTGAAGACACAAGGTGTCATGATTCCTGTCTTGTGTTCCCCTTGGCTTGTGTGGACTTGTTATGTCCTGTTCTGTGCCATGTTTTGTAGTCCTTATTAGTCTTCCCAGGTGTTTCTAATTAGCCACACCCCCTTGTTATCTTGTTTAGCTTGTTTGCCCCTGTGTATTTATAGCCCTTGGTTTCACTTGTTACTTTGTCAGTTGTTGTACATGTAATGGTTGCATCTCTCTGTGATTTCCAAGATTTTGTTCCTTTGTTCTTTGAGTTCTGTGTTACTTTATTAAATCACCCTGTGTTTAGATCCTTGTCTTCACCTGCCTTTCTCAGCAACGTTACACAAGGATTGTTGTTTGTAATTTTATTGAACAATACACTTATTAAACACATTTTTTAAGGTAGAAATTTGAGTAAAAATCTTTCCTGGACATTGAACTCTTGACATTGTTAGCATCATACACTACTGATTGAGCCACAGGTAACCATATTTTCCCCAATCTTTTCTTGTCTGATACCCAGGAGAAAGTCAGATATTGTTGGGAATTACCAGTAAATTTCATCAGGAAAAAATCCAAGCACATATTAACAATGACAATGTGGTTACACAGTCTGGGAAGACTCCAAGTTTCTTGTACCTGCTAAAACATGTTGCAGTTGCTGATTTTTAAAGTGAAACCAAGAGCTGAACTGCACATTGTTATTTGCACCGTCAATAAAAGGAACATCCCCGTACTTACTCTAGACGAATTAGTCTTAAGAGGCCGAACCTAAAGGAGTGTCAAAGATATACAGATCGAATGACAGGAAGCTACAACATGTGTACAACTCAGATCGAGCTACTGAAAAAAGTGTCCCAATCAACCTGAATTCACCCTAAGTAAAGCCAAAAGGTAAGTGACACTCCTTCATCCATGGATTAAATGGGTATTACAACAGATAGAAAATATTGTTTAAAATAAAAGCTATTACACATATGAAGAGTCACCATAAGTAAGATTTAAGTGCGTGTGTGTGTCTGTGTGTGTGTGAGTAGGTATGAGTGAGCTCTACACCTTGACATGTCTCGATAAAGTTTAGGGCCATGTCTTGTTACAGCTTCAAATAATTGTTCATGGACTAAACCCAGTAAAGCTGATACACAAACTGGACACAAACTAAACTTACAGAATGCGCCCCATTCAGCTTGTTTGTGTAATTTGTTGTGAATGTGTGCATTATGTGAGTTTGGAAGATGTGGGTTTTATTGGAATGTTTGTATTTGTGTACAAGTCTGCATATTCTGTGGCTTTTGTCTGTTTATCTTTCCATATTTTTATTCTCTATAGTGTTAAAATCCCTATGAAATCAAAATGGAAGTTTTTTGTCTTTTAGTATGAATATGTTACTCTTACTGTTATCTAAAAGCAAGTGTGCTCCAAAACAATGACAAAATTTGCATTTACAAGATATACTGTAAGCGTTCATAACTTAGTCTCTCACTTCCGCCAATATGGATAAATGATTCTGATGACATCACTCTGCACTTCAGCTTCTCATCAGATTTTCTGTCCAATCAAATGCTCACCAGAATCTGAAGCATCCGGCCCCTAAATAGACGCTGTAGCTAAAATTGGTCACTTGTTCAAAACATTAACTATTTTCTACATGGTGAATGGCACATAATGCACTATATAGGGGATAGGGGATGGTACAGTGTAAATATGCTTTCCAGTGGGGTGAATGAAGCCTGGTTTCACATGTAAGTGTCATGCAAACCGCCGCAGCTCCAGTCCAGAGATACAGAGCAGATCATACGTGCGAGTAAAAAAACGAGCCATTTGAACTCAGAATGCTATATTTTAAAGTGATATGGAGGAGATTATAAAGAGAAAAAGTTAGAGATTTGGAGGTGACTGATGCTTGACTGATGCATTACTGATCTTAACGGCTCTGGCCGAGCTGTGATATAAACAAAACGCTACTGGCATTTTAAAAAAGGAGAGGAGCTGTTCGATATGTCCCTCCCTGCCTTCCTGTTTCACTGGAAATTACGTCAACACACTGAATAATGTTGCATGTTTCAAGGCACCTTTAAGGTGACGTCAAACACTTTTACAGAAACTTCCCCAAACAGAAAAGGAAAAGCTGCTCATCTGGTGTTCGGTAGAATTACTAGAATATTTCTCAATGCAACTTAACTTTTTACTTCTAGTACACTGCAGTAGCTTGAAGGATTTTAAATGTGTGTATCTGTTGTACAGCTGTATTCTCCAGTGATCATGGATAAACCAGTCTGCTTGATTGACACTGGGTCAGAAGGGAAGCTGTGTGTGCAGGAGTCAGCACTACAGATCCTGCAGCAGATCCAGGAGCCAGTGGTGGTGGTGGCCGTGGTGGGTCTCTACCGCACCGGGAAGTCCTACCTGATGAATCGCCTCGCAGGGAAACAAACAGGTTAGAGCAGGCAGTGCTGGAAGGATCCAAAAGCTTGAGAGAAACAACATGTTTCATATATTTAACTTCATACAGTTACATGCATAAAAGTCATTGTGATGTTTTTTTGGTTTTTTTGCTGTGGCATTATCAGGATTTGCGTTGGGCAGCACCATCGAGTCCAAGACGAAGGGCATCTGGATGTGGTGTGTGTCTCACCCCACTAAAGCAGGAACCACTCTGGTGCTGCTGGACACTGAGGGACTCGGAGACGTGGACAAGGTGACGTAAAAACCAAAATACTGAAACACAACTTAAAGCATCAAATGTCACAAGCAGTTTCAATGGTTCAACAATACTTTCACTTTCAGATCAGAGATACCCTTATTCAGATAGAATGTCACATTCAGCATGTTGTTGGCTTTTGAGAATGAACACATGTATTCAATTAATAGCTTTCTAGTTTGTTGTTAATATGAGTCAGTGAATGCACTTTCTTAAAAAAAATGGATTGATGCAACACATTTATTAAAGACTAATTTGTACTGATTTAACACTATTAAAATAGAGCTCCATGATTGTCTTTCTCTTTCTCAGGGAGACTCAAAGCATGACACTAACATCTTCTGTCTGGCTGTGTTACTGAGCAGCACTCTGGTCTACAACAGTCGAGGGACGATTGACAACAGGGCAATCGAGGAGCTGCAGTATCCTTCTGACAACCTAGACAAATGAGTACAAATACATCACGACATTGTTGTCAATACAAGTTGATGTCTCTTGCTCCACATTGCCATGTACGGGGGACTTATTTGCATCTACTTACCTACATCTACACCTACTTATCTACATCTATCTGCTTCCTTCATAGCTAGGCTTTGTGATACTAAAAAGTATGCAAGCAATGGTGTTCAGAGTTTGCTTAGTACTTCATGGAATGACACATTTGTTTGGTTAGACTATGAATCATTTGTTGCTGTTTGACAGTCACTTGACATTCCTGACATGTTTGACATGCCTGAACAAACGGTCAGATATGTTACTGAACTAACAGAGTGCATTAAGGTCAAATCATCAGATGAGGATGCCGACGATTCAAGCGAGTTTGTGAAGTTCTTCCCTAGTTTCATCTGGGCTGTGAGGGACTTCACCCTTGAGCGAAAGATCGATGGCAAAGACGCAACAGAGAATCAGTACCTAGAGTTTGCTCTGAAGCTCAAACATGGTAATTTAATAATAGTACAAAAAGATTATTTTAAGAGTCACAATCACTATCATAATCATAATGAGTTTGTGTGACTAGATTTTTTCAACAGATATTTTGTATTACTCTTTTAAAATTCAGAATTTATTGGACAATACTTATGGTTTAATAATACTTGAATTGAAAAGAGCTACAGCATGTGCTTATTTGTTTCAGGCACATCAAAAAAAGTGATGGAGTTCAACTTGCCCAGGGAGTGCATCCAAAAATTCTTCCCTTCCAGGACGTGCTTCACTTTCCCGTTTCCAACCGCCCCAGAGAATGTGTCTCGTTTGGAGAGCTTGGATCCTGCTGATCTTTCCTCTGAGTTCCTGGAGGTCACAGATCGTTTCTGCAAGTTTGTCTTTCACGAAAGCCATGTGAAGAAGCTGAAGGATGGAATCACAGTCACTGGCAGAGGTTACTCAAAAATAAATCTGTTTGGAGTTTGCATGTACTTACAGATGACTGTCTGTTGTGGAATACCTTTCCCGTATCATGTTGTTTGACTTCTTTCCTTCTCTGAAGTTCTGAGTCATTTGGTGAAAATGTATGTGGACACCATCTCCAGTGGGGCTGTGCCGTGTCTGGAGAATGCAGTGATCGCCATGTCAATGATTGAGAATGAGGCTGCAGTGAAGGAGGGGCTTCAGGTTTACCAGAGTGGAATGGAGAAGCTGAAGGACTCCTTCCCTCTGGAACTGAAGGATGTGTCCTCAGAACACCAACGTCTCAGCAGTATGGCGACACAAACCTTCATGAAGCGTTCCTTCAGGGACTCTGACGGGAAGTACCTGAAATCTCTAGAGGTAGACCGAATCTCTTCTCAGATTTTCAGTTTCAGTTAATTTAGGATGATGCTGTGAACTGTTGACTCAGTAACACTGGGCAACCAACTGAAAAATGCAATCTCTCTTCTGGCCCTTTATTGGTTCTGAATTCAAACCCAATAATCAGTGTGATTATTTCACTGTCCTCTCCTGGGGTTCAGTGGTATGAAGAGAAGTCAGAGTGTACATAAATGAAATCTACTCTGATACAGTATAAAACCGGGAACTGCTACTTAAATTCTACATGTCATGTTTTTAGGAAAACATTAATAAACTCTTTGATGGATACCTGTGCCAAAACGAGCAAGCTTCAAAGAGACGATGTGAGGATCTCTTGTCATCGCTCTCGGAAACAATGACAGAAAAACTCAAGCAGGGTTTCTATGCCAAACCTGGTGGCTATGATCTCTTCTGCAAGGATCTGGAGGACATTGTGAAAAATTATAACAACCAGGCCAATAAAGAAGTCAAGGTCTTGCCCATATTACACTTATTACACCTCATTATTACACATACTACACTACAGAAATATGATCATTGTCATAATTATCCATTGTTTTTCTATATGTGTCTGTATGTAATAGGCTGAAGAGGTCCTGGAGGCGTTTCTGAAGCAGAAGTCTGTGGAATCAAAAGCAATTCTGCAGGCTGACAAAAAACTGACCGAGAAGGAAAAAAAGATTAAGGGTGAGAGTCTTAAGTCTAGGGTTGGGCCAACAGACGATAGTATCGTGTATCGACGATAGCCAGAGATATCGCCTATGGTGATATTATCAAAACGATAATTGGCTTGTTTTCCCATTAATGCATTAAATAATAATAATAATAATTATTATTAAAAGGCTATTATTATTATAAAATTATTATTAGGGCGGGCCTACAATTAATTTGCCTTCCCTAATTTCATAACAACATCACATAACCACACTTGCGAGACAGCCACGCAGGATGGAGGACTCCTCAAGGAAAATGTTTTTTAAAACAACTACAAAACTACATCCCACATCAAAATAGAATTGCAAGGTGATCTATTTATCATTTTATATATATTTATCATTTTTATATTTATTATTCATTAACAAAACATTTAATGACACCAATAACGCTAAAAACAATACAATTACATATTAATAATAATACTGTCACTAATATTATATAATCCTAATAACAGTCTTTAAGTCCGAACACAGCACAAATCAGTTATCTGTGAAAATCAAAGGCAGCTTCAAACATCGACTTAAAAAACAATGCATTTAACTATAAATATTGATTCTTCTCACTGTCATTAATCAGGAATCAGAAAAGGTCAACGAGCGGGGACACGAACTTGGGACGCCCAAACTTACGCCTAAACAGTAACACTTGATGATGTATGATGTAGGACATCCGAGTAACGTAAGCTTTGACAGCTCTCGTGGTTCAAACAAACAGGGCTGGGCAACCGCGTTCGTCATTACGTTGTGCATTAAGTTCAAGGTTAGTCTTTCGCCGTAAACGGTGTGTGCGGCTGTCTGCCGGAAGCTAGTTATTTTAGTCGATAAAGTTTTAAATATGGATTTTTTTCTTACACGAACACATCGCTTCGCTTCAGAAGGCCTTTATTAACCCCCCCAGAGCCGTGTCGAGCACTTTTATCATGGATGGATGAACTTTGAAGGACTTCCAAAAAAAATATACCCATTAATTCCCATTATAAGGCTTGGAAGAGCCGGGACATTTTTTAATATGACTCTGATTGTATTCGTCTGAAAGAAGAATGTCATATACACCTAGGATGACTTCAGGGTGAGTAAATCATGGGCTCATTTTCATTTTTGGGTGAACCATCCCTTTAATGATCAAATAAGTAAGCCCCGCCCCCCAAGATAGTATTGTGTATCGTCAATCGCACAGGCAGACAATAGGACAATATGATTATGGAGTATATTGCGCAACACTACTTAAGCCTTTAAGGCGAGACACTACAGGTGAATAGGGTAAAATTTTTAAATAATAGATATCACCATAAAACTTCCTCAGTTGATTACTTACACAAGTATATAAAAAAAATGTATTACAAGTTTTAGAAATTTGTATGTTTAATTATGCAAATTAGGCATTATCTCATTAAATATGCAAAATCTTACACACAAGATGAAAATAAAAACTCAGAGGGATTTCAGGATATATGCTTTCATTACCTAGAAAATCAAAATATACTGTCCATAGCCTTAAAAAATCGATTTTAGCCATATTTTTTTTATTAAAATGTCACATAAATCAGGCCAGGAATGATTTATTAACAAATCCCTCTGAAAATATCTTCAGAATACTGCTAAGTGTATAACTGGAAAGTTTGGTGTACATAGGTGCTACATAGGCTGAGATGTTTCTACTGGAGAATGACAAAAAACTAATTTTGAGAAAACGACAGTTAATTCGTTTGGACATTCACGATTGGTTACTGATAGAAAGGAAATGCCCATATTTGGGTTACATAGCGTTGTGCAGGAGACTCAGAGCTTTACAGCGATACCGGTCATGACAGACTTCAGTAAACAGACGGAGCTCGGCGTGTCGCGTTGTAATGCTAACTTCATGGTAAATTCGGGAGAAACTTACTGCCGCAAGTAAACAAAATGTAATAAAATTAAACATCTTAATATATATTTTTAACGTTTTCTTTATAGCAGCTTGAAAGAACACATATTAAAGGAGTAAACTAGCCCAAAATCTCAAAACTGACCACTGCATGAAAAATCGATGTTTTTGCCTGCCGTGTCTCGCCTTAAATCCCAATTTCCTTCTTTGTAAGCTCTTACCAGGCTTTATGTGAAAGAGGTGCTCAAAGGTTTAGGTACTTGTGAGAGTGCTGCTGGACACTGAAGGACACAGAGACATGGACAAGATGATGTTACAGCCAGATTATTTTGGTGCAAGCTGTTTCAAGGGTCCAAGAATTGCACCCTGCAATAACAAATGCAGTCCAGGTTGGCTTTGTATGACATTATCATTACAAATCAAGATCACTGTGATCAAGATCAATACATTGAACTCTTCTGTGTCTACTTGATGGTTTTAATTCAGTTCTAACTCATCAGGCCAGAACTACATTAGCAAATGTCTCATTCAGTATGCTATTGATGTTTTTAAAAGAGTGCAACTTAGATGAAAATAAACACTTTTTTTGTAAAATATTGGAAGTTGAAAATGGAAGGAAGTGTTCTTCTTAAAATGTGTACTAGTATGTGAATCATATATAATCAATATTTTATCTGTCTTTCACCAAAAAAAACTCTATCTCATAGTTTGAGTATCTATAAAGCATCTGTTTCCACCTTTCTCTTTTTGTCAATGAATGACTAGAGGAAACAGAGAAAGCAGCCCTTCTTGAGCAGGAAATCAAAGCTAAAGAGGAGAAGCAGCGACAACTTGAAGAGAAGATGGAAGCAGAGAGAAAGAGTAACGAAGAGAGGATGAGACAGATGAAAGAGAAGATGGATGAGGAGATGAGGCTCCAGAGAGAGGAGGCTGAGCGTGCCATGGACAGCAAACTGAGGGAGCAGGCTGATCTGCTGGAGAAGGGCTTTAAGGATAAGGCAGACAGAATGACCCAGGAGATGGAAGAGTTCAAGAGACAGAATGCTGAAGCTGAGAGTAATAGAGCAAGAGAGTTTGCAGAGATGTTAGAAAACTCCAACAAGAGACATGAGGAGTCTATGGCTATGATGATGCAGCAACACAGAGAACAAATGAAGGCCATACAGGAGATGAATGCAGGCTCTTCAGGCGGATGTTGTATCTTGTGAAATGCTTAAATTCTGTGATCATCAAACTCATCAGAGGATTGTAACTGCACAGTGCAATCAGAGTTTATATATAGAGGTATGATCTTAAAATAAAACAATACAATTGATCTCATTATCTTCATATGACCTTTAGTGATATTTGATATGATGGATAAGGAAATTTAAATTTCAGTTCACTAGCCTGTTTTATGTGTCCAGTTAAAATGATCTATGGTAAATCATAATTGTTGTTATAATTATTTGACATTGCTAATTAATTATAAACAGTGACAAATAAGGTTAATTAGTGATTTGGTAACACTTTATTTTGATGGTCCATTTTGAACATTATGTTGACTATAAGTAATGTTGCATCTATGTGTCAAATAACTCTCATTAGAGTGAACAGTGAAACTGAAACTATTTCTCTGGCATTCCATGTTAGAATCAAATAAATTGATGGTATTTGTAAAAACAAAACCAGTGTGTGTGTGTGTGTGTGTGTGTGTGTGTGTGTGTGTGTGTGTGTGTGTGTGTGTGTGTGTGTGTGTGTGTGTGTGTGTTGCATAGGGGTGGTTAATTATTTGAGTACTAACTGTCAATATTCAGATAAATTACTGAGACAAATAATGAGATAATTACGCAATTAGATTTGTCAGTTTCTCTTCAATGAAATTGTGCTTTCTACATGCTACACTAAACAATAAAAATAATGAAATTAAAGGAGATTTTCACAAAATGTAAGGTTTGCTAGTGCTAAACTCTATAAGCTCTTCAGGCTCAAGTTATTGAAAGAGAATGTTAATGAGAGGACCTTAAAAGAAAAAAGTTTTTTTATCTAGCCCCTATCTAACACTTGTCGTAGCTTTGCGGAAACAAAGGATACAACGCAATCTACTAAAGTTAATAACTGAGTAAGTCAGAATGAAATCAAATGTAACAATTTATTATTAGTCAGGTAAATGCATCATGCCAATTACAGAATTAATTCAAAGACGATCAATACATAACATCAAATAATCTGAGGTAAAGAGTAAAAGATGCATACCTGACTCAGGAAAATAGTATACATAATGCTGAGTGTCTGAAAGACATTCAGCATTACAGGCTGATCTCATTACAAATCGCCCTGAGCCTCTTGAGACATTTCTTTATATACTCAGACCACGACAAAAAAAACCGCATTAATCATGGTCTCCAGAGTTTACACCTTTTGAGGGCAGGATGTCATTTGTATGAAAGACCCACCCTCCTCTGTAAGCAAGATATCTCTAAACTCTTAAAAACTTTATTACCTTTTGGATTACTTCTTTGGGGATGAGACCTTTGTTCCAGTCGCACTGAGACATTTCAAATGATACCAAACATGTATAGTGTTACATAATAACTGTTCACATTAAACCATATAGATTGTTGGGTGAATTTCAGGTGATCTCAGCATGAGAGAGAGAATGGATGGGGGAAGAGAGGTCAATGGAAATAAATGTAAATTAATACAATACTGAGGTGATTGACTCAGTGTGATTTCATCTTGGATGGGGATGCTAGTTTTTCAAGAGAGAGTTCAAATGTTAATTTAATTTCTCAGCGAGTGGTCATTCTTCAACCGCACGGCCATGCATTTTGTAAATTGTCAAGTCTTACACATTAGTAGTCTAAGCTGTTTTGTGTGTGAGTCATAAGTAACACCAATACATTTCTGTCAAACACAACTTCTGTTTGTGCTAGCATAATGCAATAGAGCGTATGGAGGCCTAGGGAAAGCACACGAAAGTGGAGCTGCCTGAATCGAAGAAACACATTGCATTACTTAAAATGCTTATATTTTCTTCATCTGCAACTTTGCCTCGTTAATTTGGTATCGCTCCCTTGTTCAGGTACAACTTTGATGCAAATCCTGCTTTGAACTTTCCAAGGTTGCGAAAACACTCCGGCTTGAAGTGATTTGCGCACACAAGCAGGTTTTTGCTTACTGTTTCTGGGGGATTTCCATTGAAAATAAAATAAATTCACTGCTCTGTTGTCTCCTCTGAGTCTGGGACTTTAAATAGTGTTCTGTGCTCATCTGTGCAGCCAACAACAGAACAGTTAGCATGCTTTCCTCAAGGATTTGTCTTCAAGGGTACTGTTTTACCCAACAAATATTTTGGAATCGTCCTTCCATGTGAGGAAGATCCGCTCTGATGGACAAAAAAGTATTGATGGAAATATCCCGATGGTTAATTGATTTGATTTGAATAAATACAAATCAAATCAAAAAGTTAATACACAAAAACCCCTTTGGCATGGTGTGGCAAATTAAAAGATAAAGTTTAGATTAAAACATTGCTTTAGATTAAGATTTAGTAAAGGATGGGTCAAAAGATATCGAGACTGTTACAAAGGGAAACATCCTGAGATGAAACGTTTAGAAATAGTTGTGGAGATCATCATGGCCGCCACGCCAAATTCCCCTCAGATTCTGCAGCAGATCCAGCTGCCAGTGGTGGTGGTGGGTCTCTACTGCACCTGATGAATTGCCTCACAGGGAAATAAACAGGTTAGGCCCCACAGGCAGCGCTGATGACATCCAAAAGCTTGTTAGAATCATCATGCAGTTACATCCATTTAAGGCATAGTTTTTTGTTTTTGTGTGTGTGGCATTATCAGGGTTTGCGTTGGGCAGCACCATTGAGTCCGAGACAAAGGGCATCTGGATGTGGTGTGTGTCTCACCCCACTAAAGCAGGAATCAATCTGGTGCTGCTGGACACTGAGGGACTCGGAGACGTGGACAAAGTGAAGTAAAAACCAAAGTACTGAAACACAACTAAAAGTAACATCAAATTTTAAAAGCATTTTCAATGGTTCAACAATACTTTCACTTTCAGATCAGAGATCACAATGTCACATTCAGCATGTTGTTGGCTTTTGAGAATAAACATGCATTAAATTAATAGTTTGATAGTTTGTTGTTAATAGGACTCAGTGAATGCACTTTCTTAAAGGACGGGTTCGGTATTTTACACTTAAAGCCCTGGTTACAGATCGTTTCTGATGAAATAGAACGGTTAAGATTAAAATTTGGACACATGCTGCTGGCCTGAGAATTTTTTCGGTTTCTTTCGCTTTCCCCCCCACCTCCACAATGGCTGCATAGGTGCACTGGAACAATCCTTCCTAAAACGCATTAAACTTTCGTTTACAAAGACGTGAAACTCACAGAGTTGACACAGAGTGGTCAGGGGTGTTCACTGATATGCTCACACAAAAATCGCTGCAAAAGATGCTTTCCAACAGGTGTTTTACCATTCGTTGTAAAACTGTGGACCTATCTTTCCAAACGCCTCACACCCGTACATTCTTCCGTTGAGAGCTTGAATAATAGACACTCCAGTCCAGTTTCTGTCGGCGGAGTAATACCGTACCTCACAGCACATCCAATACAAGTCAATGGAGTTGGACAAAAACTACGATAAAACCTGTTGGAAAGCATCTTTTGCAGCGATTTTTGTGTGAGCATATCAGTGAACACCCCTGACCACTCGGTGAGTTTCACGTCTTTGTAAACGAAAGTTTAATGCGTTTATTTAATCAGAAACGATCTGTAAACAGGGCTTTAAGTGTAAAATACCGAACTTGTCCTTTAAAAAAATGGATTGATGCAACACATTTATTAAAGACAAATTTGTACTGATTTAACACAGTATCATAGATCAGCTTTCTTTTAGATTAATCTCCAGTTTTCCTAACTCCATTTTTGCTTAGTACTTCATGGAATAACACATTTGTTTTGATAGACCATGAATCATTTGTTGTTGTTTGACAGTCACTTGACATTCCTGACATGTTCGACATGCCTGAACATACTGTCAGATATGTTACTGAACTAACAGATTGCATTAAGGTCAAATCATCAGATGAGGATGCCGATGAATCAAACGAGTTTGTCAAGTTTTCTCCTAGTTTCATCTGGGCGTAACAGAGAATGAGTACCTAGAGTTTTCTCTGAAGCTGAAACATGGTAATTTATTGATAGTAAACAAATTATTATTAGAGCCCTTACAAACACTATCACCATGTGTAACTTGTTTTTTTAACAGGTTTGTCATGAGATCTTTTGTATTACTCTTTTAAAATGCATAGTTTATTCAGGTAATACTTATGGTTTAATAATATTTGAATTTAGAGGATCTGCAGAATGTGCTCATTTGTTTTACAACTTGCCCAGGGAGTGCATCTAAAAACTCTTCCCTTCCAAGATGTGCTTCACTTTCCCATTTCCAACTTCTCCAGAGAAATTTCCTTTGAGTTTATGAAGATCACGGATCGTTTATGCAAGTTTGTCTTTCACAAAAGCCATGTGAAGAAGCTGAAGCATGGAATCACAGTCACTGGCAGAGGTGACTCAAAAATAAATCTGAAGAGATTGCATGCACTTACAGATGACTATCTATTGTTAAATACCTTTCCGGTATCATTTTGTTTGACTTCTTTCCGACTTCTGGAACAATTGGCAAAAATGTAAGTGGACACCATCTCCAGTGGGGCTGTGCCGATGCAGATCTTGGTCCAGCATTGAACTTCCCTTTTTAATGGCTGTTGTGTTTCCAAGTCCTGTGGTTTCAAATACAGTAGTCTTAAAGGTCCTGCCACCATTAGCTACACTTCTTGTATTGGCAGGCACCATCTGGTGCGTGTGAGCCGCATACACTTCCACTTCGGTAGTGACTGCTACAGCCCCTCAAGAGGCGGCAGTGACGCTACGGCCACGGAGGCTGCCTTTATGGGAGGCTGCCTTTATGCCTCTGTCCCAAGCTACTTCTGATCTGCCTGGGTGTCCAGTCCCTCCAGCGCCACCTTGGTGTTTCCTATCTCCATTGGCCTCACCATGACCACCTGATCCTTCACGCCATTGCTCCATGGCCTAGGCCGAACACCCTTCACGGGCCTGGCCTTCCATCCCTCCCCTTGGACCACCTTCTCTCCACCACCCTCCTGGACTTTTTGTTTTTGTTTTGGGGTGGGTGTACCTATGGTGTACCTATGGTATAGGTATGGTGTACCTATAGTCTGGAGCTGTCCAGGGAATATAATATTCCCTGAAGGGGAATATGTCACGTTGTTTATGTTTTGGTTATGTGTTCATGTCTTATATAGTATTCATGCTCACAGTCTTAGTTCCTGGTTTGCCATGTGATATGCTTCCACAACTTCCAGTTGTAAATACAATTCTTCAGGGCAAATCCCATCCCAAATACAATACAAAAACTATTTTAGGGTAATTCCCATCCCGAATACATACAATACAATACTTCAGGAAGGGTAATTCCTTTCCTGAATATGGTGATGCCATCCCATCTAAAAACTACTATCACTACCCTAACTCACGGATGAGTACCAGGTCTTTAGCATCTATTGACTATCCCCACCCTACTGGGAGTCACATGATCATAACTCTGAGTATAACTGTCTCACTATGAGCGAAGGACTTAGGCCTGGGACACAGTAGACCATTTTCACATCTGAACCGATTTTAAAACTGTATGAGACCACAGGCAGTTTCAACCGATTTTTAGCATTATAATCTTCCGAATACACACACTAGAAGATTCGTCCAGACCAAGAGACCACACACCTGTCGATCCTAGTATCTTTTTTACAGTGAGACGAGATCTCACAGATATGCAAGTGTAACGGAGGCCAGCTAGTAGCTGCTGTGCGAGTAAACCTCACTCCTCTGATCTCAATTGGCGCTCTAACGACAGACGCTAAAGGCTGCAGTCTTTAGCCTCCTTGTTAGAGCGCCTGACTCTCATGCCGGAGACCCGGGTTCGAGACCCGCACGGAGCGGGGTGTGAAGGACCTGGTGAGAGGGGTTACATTGGTGCCGTGACCCGGATGGAAGTTACCCGGATGGTAACCCGGTGAGAGGGGTTACACAAGATCAAATATACTTGAGAATAAAAACAAATGGAGGACGATCAACGTCGTCAGCTGGTTCTCCTGGCGTGAGTTTTGTTAAACAAAGGAGAAAAAAATAATATGGTTGGTCTTCTTTCTCCACTTCTATATCTCCACTTTTGTTGAAT
Source organism: Abramis brama (assembly GCF_963993115.1). NCBI lineage: Eukaryota > Metazoa > Chordata > Actinopteri > Cypriniformes > Leuciscidae > Abramis > Abramis brama. The sequence continues at coordinate 16,677,871 of NC_139966.1, forward strand.
GTTTGCAATTGCCAAGTTTCAGTTATAGAAGTACGCAACATCCAGTTGGTGAAGCTTGCTTGCTCTCATTGGCTATCGCGGGTATCATGTCAGAGGCAGCCTGATTAAGAGTGCAGGCTTTGATGATCCCAAGCAGTAAAATAATCATAATGACACCACACAATTGAGGATTTTGTGGAAAAAAGTTGTTTGCGACAAAACCTTGAATCGGGCCAACGCTCTCCAACGCTAACACTGACTATTTTCTGATCATCTGGGCGTAAAATCTTTAGTACTCCTATTTCCAAGATGCAGCATTCAAGAACACAAGTTTCTCTTTGCAGGAACAAAGTTTTATTCCACAATGGCCGGGAGCACTCCCAGGACAGAAAAATACACGCATATCCATACCTTGCAACTAAGTTAATAAAAAAACGCAAGTTACACAAGTCTTCTTCACTATGATTGGTTATACTGAAATGGTAATTGGTTCGTAATTATCTAAGCCAGGGGTTCCCAAAGTTTTTCATTCTAGGACCCACCTAGACAAGTATAATCAATCTCAAGACCCACTTGCACTGGTGCTACCAACTTTCTCAGTTGGTCGCACCAGCATGATTTGGTCGCACCTTTTTTTTTTTTGCTACATGCCATGGGATTAATCAATGCATGCTGATTGTCTTAATCTGCATACCCTAGTTTTGCACTGATGTAAAAAGACTGACAGTGACAAGACCTGATGTTAGCAAAATATTTTAAACTTTTAACTCTTAAAAAAACTATTAAAAAAACATGTATGTTCTTTAATGTTTGATTATAATTTTACCGTCTTCACATAGGGATGGGAAATGATAAGATTTTATCAATAATAATAATGCCACTGACGATTCTGATTATCGATCCGATTCTCTTATCGATTCTTGATAGCACTGTGTGGAAACATTTAGTCATATGCTTTTCAAAAAAAACAAGGGGTTTTATTTATTTTAAAGCTTAAGCTTGATTAAGCAAACTGTACTTTTTATGTAATTTATGTAATAAATAGAACCTTATTGTAAAGTGTTACTGATTAGTTAAACACCGATTCAGACATCTCCTGAGTTCACTGTTGGAAAGATCAGTTGTTTTAACCATTCATTAAAATGAATCGTTCAAGAGTCATTAGTTAACGAATTGGACGTGTGCGCGTTGTGTGATTATCCCAGCAGTTAGGACATGGACATCCAAGATTAGTGTCAACACAGAAAACATTTCATCACTGGATAGTTTTTTTCGTTTAATTAAAGTGTTGTTTTATGTCAGCTGAATGTCCGGATCGCTTTTCAGAGAAGATAAGGCAACAACTTATTTAGCACAATTCACACCCAGCGGTAATTAAGGAAAAAAAAATCTCTGAATGCTCCACATGAAATTTTGGTCTTCCGACCTTTTACCACCGTGTCGATTTATTTTGATTAATATGTGCGAGGGAGAGAGAGCAAGACAGCGCCTAGTTTGGAGACGGTGAAGTCTTGTTTACACTTTCGCCTGGCTCCGAAGAGAGAGAGAGAGTGCGCGCGCGCGACCGTCTCTCTCTCTCTCTCTCTCTCTCTCTCTCTCTCTCTCTCTCTCTCTCTCTCTCTCTCTCTCTCTCTCTCTCTCTCTCTCTCTCTCTCTCTCTCTCTCTCTCTCTATGCTCGTTCTTTCAGTTAAACATACGCCCTGTCACAAGCGCAGCAGTTCATCTACATTACTCACCGATCAAATAAGACTTTGGCGGGACAAAAATTCACTTTGGCGGGCTCTAAAACTCACTAAGAGTCGTTTGGTCATTAATCGGACTGGTTTAGTTTCACTCATCGTAACGTAAATTTAGCTGCAGCTAAGTGCCTTTGTGCGACCCACCTTTTCTCACTGTGTGACCCACAAGTGGGTCGCGACCCACAGTTTGAAAACCACTGATCTAAGCTAATCTTACAGCTGTTAGTTCTTCGTAAGTCTAGACTGATAAGATGGTATGCACATAGATCAAGGGTCTTCAACCAGGGGTCCGCAACCCTCCCTCTTGCAAATCCTCTCAATAACAAAGAAAGACACAATGTAAGTAAGAGATTCGTTATGCAGAGTGTGTACAACTTTATTGATTTTAATTGAACGTTGTGAGATCATGAACTGAGATGAGTGACAGCTCTTCAGTGATTGTAAAGTGAGCGCTCATTAGCGCTTTCGAGGCTATATAACTACCAATCCATTGAATAAAATTATTGTTTTTAATGCTACTAGAGGACCGATGGCCAATTACACACTGCAAAGTTTTGTAAGTGACATCTATTTATAAATCCCGGATTCACTCTCGAAATTGCAATTGACATAGTGATACATACAGTACTAGCACAGGACAAAAATATGGCATGTCAAAATATACTGTATATGCGCAATGTAAATCCAGAAGAATAGACTACAAGAGAAATATTAGTATTAATATATATATATAAATATATATTTAAATTGCATTCCAATTATTAGTACAAGTAATGACTTATATTAATGAATCTTATAATCAAAATGGTGGAACCGTTGCTACACATTACATCTGCACTCAAATTGAAGTGTTAAGTTTTAGTAAACTTTAAGCTAAAGTTCAAGTAAATGTTTAATTGTCCATCTGACTAATAAAATTAAAATGTGAATTTTTAAGAAACTTGTGGCTAAAGTTCAGGTTAATGTTTAATTTGTCCATCTGATTAATAAAATAAATGCATGACTGCAAATCCATTCAAATAATTCATACAACAACTGCAAACAACTAATGAATTGTGATTTTTATCTCAACATGTTTATTATGATGCATAAATCTCAATCTTCTTTTAACAATAAAAAATAATATACAGACAGTGATGCATGTGCAACAATAATAATGTGCAGAGATCTGATCTACTGTCTTAATATAATATAACTGATTTGTAATCATAATATGGTTGGTTTCTATTGATAATTCAAAGTGTATATGCTTAATATGTAGCTCTTTTTGACACATTTTGTATCAGGGGTCCCTGCTCCATGTCTCTATCACCTAAGTGGTCCTTGCCCTGAAAAAAGTTGAAGACCCCTGACATAGATGGTAGTCAAAAGGCACACAGTTCTTTGATCTGAGCATCCACATCTGCACAATTCAAATCTGTTATTTTAAAATACCATTTCAAACCTTTCTAAGGGCGCATTACATCATTTCAACATAAATATAATTTTCTTTCAAAAACAGGAAACGAGTAAATCACAAAAAAATTAAATCTCTAAAACACTTTCTTTTGCACCCTTTAAAAGAGCTTTTAATCTTTATCAAGAAAAAGTCCATTAAAATGGATTCATGCATATCCCAAAAACCTGATAATAAAGATTATATGTGAGATTGTGCTCAGCAAAGGAATATATGTGAAAAAATTATTATTAAAAGAAATAATTAGGACTTAAATAAAAAAAGAAATTTACACACTAAAGATGTGTTATTAATCATTGGCAATCGAGTCACATGTACAATTCCAAAGACAAGAAACAAGCAGACACAACCATAACCGAAACCACAATTCACTGCCAGTCAATAAGAAGAAATGGGGCTGGATTCAGAGGTGTGGTTTTAAGGGTGGCTACCAGGAAGTAACTGCTCTCAAACTGCGTCCTTCAGAACTAGAGAGAAATCACAGAGAGCAGGTAAGTTTTTAGTAAGATTACAGCTCTCTCTTATATAACTCAGGTCTATTTATGTCTCTGTTCTGTGTTGTAAACTTGTGTGTAAAGGAAACATGCATTTAATAGTTATCTGTGTCTATTAAAAATGTATGAATGCATATCCATGTATATATTAAATCAGATCTGTGAGTGTGTGTATATATTGGTTTGAAATACTTATATGTCCGAAAATGGCCCCATAAATGTAGGTGTACTCAGAATTAGCTAAAAAATCCAAACTGTCTGAGATGGGGTTGGAGGTAGGGTATAGAAAATATTATTTGCTCAGTATAAAAACCATTACACCTATATAAAGTCCTTGTAATTGTACCAAAATGTAAGTGTGTGTGTGTAAGGACCATGGACGTACCAGTCTGCTTGATTGACACTGGGTCAGAAGGGAAGCTGTGTGTGCAGGAGTCAGCACTACAGATCCTGCAGCAGATCCAGGAGCCAGTGGTGGTGGTGGCCGTGGTGGGTCTCTACCGCACCGGGAAGTCCTACCTGATGAATCGCCTCGCAGAGAAACAAACAGGTTAGATCTATACAGGCAGCAACATTCAAAGAGACATGGAATGACAGTTGCTGCTGATGTAGACTTGATGACTTTTTAAGACCAGTAACCATATTTCATATGTAGTCATGTGGTGATAATGTGCAAATCTCTCAACCACAGGTTTGACGGAGAAGCTAGGTTCATGGTGTGTTGTACACTGTGCAAAATATCTGGTAGAATAGCTATGACAATGTGACTTGCAGCCTAGTCTCAGCCTCAGACGTCACACCCACAGAATGATAGGTGAACATCTAATGCATATGTCACACTTTTCTGGATACACTTCGGGAGTTTCAAAGTCATGATCTGATAAAAATCATCAATCAAAAATTTAATTCTACAGGATGTCCCTCCCAGATGCGTGTGTGTCACGTTCTGTAAAGGTCCAATTTGAAACAAATGTTGTGACGTCAAAACAACTCATGTAAGAAGAAATCCATCATGTTTACAACTGTGACAATGAGTGCTTACCAGGATCAACTAAACGCTGGATTTTCAAAAGTATGGGAAGTTCACGTCTCCATTGTTGCAGTAAACTTGAATAACTTTCTTGATTGAATAATTTATTAGATGCATGCCGGTCAGTTATTGTTGGGACATCGACATTGTATTTTTGTGCCCTTAAACTTAAACGTCAAACGTCCTCTTGGGCGGTCTTTGGCCAAGAAAAGCTGTCCATCGCGATGGCTGACAGACATCACGATGTTGAGCCGGCATCGCGATCCTCCCCTCCCCTCCCCCCATGTTTCCATGGTGACGCATCATGCTTGGCACGTAATTCACCACAGCCAAAATAGCGCTGTATGACAGATGTAGCGCTTTTATTTCTAAATATTAAGAAACTTGCTTACCATGTCATCAACTATCGTCTATTCTGATTCTCAAATACATGTAAGTGAGTTTGTTTTGTCGTTTAAAAACCTTAATAAATGATCTTGATCTGTAACGTGAGATGGGTGCCGCCATGTTTGTTTGGGCCGTAGTTCAGAGATTCCTGTCTGTTTGATTTTTTACAGCACGTGAATTCATCAGTTTCTCCCAAAATACATGAAAGTAAGTGGCCGGTGAACTGGCAGAAGAACAGAGTAAACTTTATAGTTACTTACACTGTATATCTGATATGAATAAAACACGTCGGCAAATATATTTGAATGGATTGTTATTGCTGCTTCCATAAACACCATTGTGTATTTTTATAAACTATAAATGTATTGTTTTGTTATAAATTATATGTATTTAAATATCTGAAACCTAAAATAAATATTATGTGGTTAAAAACACTGAATAGTTGTGATATATGACAAGCGCAGAGAGCGTCCGTCTTTGGCTCAGCACAAGCCATAGCGCGAAAGTACAGTTTGAATCTGTCAGTTATGTCACATCACTGTACATTCGCTCCTTAGTTGTCAGCTGCTGCAGAGTGTACCAAAATCAAAATTGCTGATGAGATGTAGAGGAAAATATCTAGTGGAAAATGAGAATGTTACATTACCATTCTTCACAGTGGTTTGGCAGCTGTTTGTCAGAAAGCTTAGGCCACAGTGGAACCATGTTTCTTCTTTTTGCCTCTTAAGTGGTAGTTCTTAATAAACATGTTATCAAGACATTCGTATTGTCATGTTTGTTGTCAAAATCTAACAACTACAGATCCTGGTGGAAATCTGTCAGAAAACAATTTTACAGATAATTGTTCAGCCCTTCTGCCATCAGACCTTTCTCTAGTTCAGCAAGACTGTTATTTAATATGAAATTAAGCACACAATCTAAATAAGACACTACTCTATTTGACAAGGACAAAATATTTTGGTGATTGGTGTTCCATGTTTCTTTGCTCTTTCTCTCTTTTAGGATTTGCGTTGGGCAGCACCATTGAGTCCAAGACGAAGGGCATCTGGATGTGGTGTGTGTCTCACCCTACTAAAGCAGGAACCACTCTGGTGCTACTGGACACAGAGGGACTAGGAGACGTGAACAAGGTGACAACAGCCTATATGGAGTAATACTAATAATAATAATCACGTGACCCACAGGAACCATGACTTAACTTCAAAATAAAAGACATGAAACAAAACCAAACATAACATATCCCCCCCTCAAAGGGCAGCTCTAGACGGGATTGTGGAGCCCCTCATCCACAATTCCCACTGTAAACTATGAACTGCTACACAAAATTGCATATTCCTCAAGGGTTTCTGGGCTGTTGCTTTTGGGCATTAGATAGTTTTAACAGTCCACAGCATGGTGCCACAATATCAAAATCCACCTGGGAACATAGTTCACAAAAATCTGCGACATAATCCTCAATGACATGATCACCTTGAAAGAGGTGCAGGAGGTGTACTGCTGGGTTCATTGTTGGCAGTCTAGCTTTTTGTAATGGTGCTGACATAGAGCCGATGAGAACGATGATGTAATGAACCCAAGTTCCTTTTCAGAACGTTTACTCGTATTAAGTCGCTAGACTCCTTTTCTCCAAATTTTGAAGCCTTTAATTCAAAAACGCAGTGCCACTGCACAGCCATAACAGAGCGGCGATCTGAGCCCACTGGCCCCTGCAAGCCGCGTTCATTGATATCTCGTTCTCCGCCATTCTCTTTATGCACAGGGGATTGGTTTTTCTCAGTGGATCTGAAAAATGCATACTGTCAAATTCAAATAGCCCCAGACCGCTTTTGAGATTCATGTTCGAAGGGGTGGCCTACCAGAACACAGTCCAACCGTTCAGACTGTCTCTGGCACCATGCATTTTTAGTGCATGGATGCAGGACATTCCTCCCTGAGACAGAAGGGGATGCGCATCCTGAATTACTTTGACGACTGGCTCATAACAGAGAGCCGATCTGAGCGCGTCCGTTGGCTGCTCGGTGGGAACTGCATGAACCTATGGCAAAGCAGCATGTTTGCGTGAGCCAATCGCAGCGCAGAGCCCCCCGAAAAGGGCAGGGCGGGGCCAGAGCCATAGAGAGAGAGAGTTGCGACATCTCCATTGACTACAATGGAACGCTTTTTTTACAGCAATGGCGGCTCGTGGAGCCTCTCAATAGTTCCCGGAAGTAGCAGCAGCGCGGTAGAACAGACCGTTTGTGATGGACTTTTATAAAAGGTAAGACGTTTAAAGAATACGTTTGTATCAGTACATCTGAATAAAATTTACTTGTATTAAAGCATGCTAGTTGATTATTGATCTCTAAATTAGTAGTTTTAGGGGACGTTATCAGATAAAAGATAGGTCATTGGATAAAGTTAGTAGCGCATAACAAACCACGAGCAGCCTATTAATGGTTAAACCCGTTCTATTAATGCAGTTTTATCCTTTGTTGTGTAATAAGAGGGAAAGGCTTCTAAACAGGGGTTAAATATAACATTGGGGAGTGTGATATGTGGAAGTGATAAAATGAGAATATCTGTTTCATTCCTCATTAAATGTACAACAACAACAAAATCCTTATTTTAGATTGCATTTTTGAGTAACAAAAACATATGGGTGGAGTTTTTTAGACATTGTGTTTCTGCTGACTATTAGGCTGTCTATATTATGTTTCAGCTCAGCTGATTTTTGGATTGATGGGAAATGGAAGTTTATTTGTGAGATTAAAAACAATGCTTAAAAGCAGCAAGCCATTTTAAAAAACAAATCACACTAGACTAAATGGGAAATAATACTAAATACCACAACATGTAATATATACTACTACTGTATATAATTTGTCCCGTTTTTGTCTCCTTTATCTCTTTCAACACAAGAAGCTCAAAGGGATTCAGTGGATCATGAAGACTCCCTGCACTGACGCTGTACCCTCACCTTCAGTTTCAGCATATTTTCTCCTCTCTGTGTCAGACACCACAAGAACAACATAGAGGAAATGACAGACAACATGCTTGACGTGCAGTTTATTAGACATTAATAAATCCCATTGTGCTAAATCAATGCAAAAGTATATATAATATATAATAATATATATATATATATATATATATATATATATATATATATAGTTATATATATATAAACTGATGTAATGTATATTTTTGAGTCATGAACTTTGACTTTTTGAAATTTAAACAAGTTTCAGCTGTAAGCATTTCTAAGTGTTTAAATTCACCTGACATGGAAAGTGTACCAACCTACCCATACTTGAAAGCAGTTTTTACCAGTATTTGAGAGAGATCTACAACCCTTTGCACTCATCATTAAGGCTCCTCTGGACGATGCAGTATACTGTAATTACTATAATAAAATAACCAAATAAATAGATTTTTATAGATTAAAGAAATGTAGGTAATAAATTTATCAAATTATGTTAAAAGTAAATAATGCACATGGACACTAATGAAATAATGTGTGTGTATAATCATGTTTTGTTTGAAAATGTAATATTATACATTAATATATTATACATTAATATATAATATATGTATTAATTTATACAGTAATAAGTGCATGGGGTGCATAAGCATTGTAAACATTAAGATTAATGAAATTTAATTTAATAAATTCTACATTTTACTTGTTTGCAATGGATTTAAGACAATTACCTGTTACCTGCAAGTCTCTGTCCTTGTGAAACCATAGTGAACATTATTTACGTGATACCTTTAAATAACATTCTAGTTTAAGAACAAAAAATAGTCAAGTCAAGTCATCTTCATTTATATAGCACTTTTAACAATGTAGATTGTTTCAAAGCAGCTTTACAGAGATACACGTGTAATGTATGGTAACAGAGATTGTTTTGGCTTTATAGCGGTTCTTTAATAAAGTTATTTTCCAGCTAAAGTTATTGTTCATTGATTCGCTTCCGTCGGAACGATCATTTGTTATTAAATTAGGGGCCGCTAAGACGACACCATTCTCTCTACAGACTTTAAACGCGAACCTAAATGAAATACTTGAAATACTTCAAAACAACTGCAACACGGTCTTTAACCAAGGTAACGTTAGCCAGAAATATGTTAACAAACGGCAGGCAACGCTGGTTGACCACTATAAACATTAAATACTAGCAGATTTTTATCTTTTAAAAATAACATTTCTGTAACTACAAACACATACTACATTCACATATCAGTGTATTATATACATATTGTAAATCAATTAATTTACTGACTACAAACTACCAGAAATCAAAGTTCTGCTCTCTAACTCCATCGATTTGAATTGGCGCTGAAGCACTTCCTGGAACTATCTGAGGTCTACGCGAATCACGTGACAACTAAGCATTTCGAACTTCCGTTGTCGCAACTCTCTCTCTCTACGGCTCTGGGCGGGGCGGGGCGTCTGCCAATAAAAGCAGCTTATTTCGCCATAGGAATCAGATTTATTTTCTGTCAGCGATGAACATACCTCGTTGATTCTCGAAGAAGCCTTCTCGCCATAGAGGAAGCCAGGCAGTGGAACGAGTGCTCTTCTGCAATCAAGCAAACCAGCGGCCTTTGATCAGCGCACGCTCCGGCCAGCTGACTCGGCGCTGCTACAGCTGTTTCACTGTTCCCTTGCGGCTATCCAACGATTATTATAGGTGATTTTCTGTGCTCTTCACAGCTTATTTCCCTGAAATAGCATATTTCTCCCTCTCAGAAACACAAGATGGAGAAACAATGGAGTCACATGGCTGAGGGAACAGGGCTAAGTCTCACTCTCCCTGCAGCATTGGATTCCCCAGTGCTGCTTCCACTGCTAGAGCAAGCACAGTGCTGACAGCTCTGCAACTGAAAATTATGTCTCTCTCCTGTGGCTATCAGGTGAAACCTGCCCCACACCAATGAGCATGTCACTTGCTAGGGCTGTGCCCACGCAAGCCGCGTTCATCAAAGATGGTCATTCTCACAGTGAGAGTGCAAGTCTCGTCTTGCTGTGCTCACTTTTTGCGGCTCAGTGGCAGCTCACCATTTCGTTCAGAGCAGGGGCCCTTTCCCCTCTCAGAACCTTTCAGAGGATGCTAGGCCTCATTGCCTCTACATCGGCAGTAGTTCCACTGGGCCTGCTGCACATGCGTATGCTAGCCCCTCCAGTACTGGCTGAAACCCAAGGTCCCAACTCACGCATGGCGATCAGGTCCCCTCCATGTCAAGGTGGACCACAGCTGCATCAGAGCCCTGGGCCCTTGGAAGGACCCCAATCATTACCAGATTGGAGTAAGCATGGGGTTTGTTTCAAAAAGAAAGGTGGTCACCACAGATGCTTCCAATACGGGTTCAGGAGCTGTATGCAAGGGCAGACCGATTTCTGCCTCCTGTTTGAGCACAGAAAAGCAGCTGCATATCAACTGCCTGGAAATGATGGCGGTTCTTCTGGCCCTCAAAACCTTCCAACCAGACCTAATAGGACACCACATCTTTGTCCGGTCAGACAACATGACGGTAGTGTCCTACATAAACCACCATGGTGGACTAAGGTCGCGGCCTCTGTACAGACTAGCCCGACGCCTTCTATTATGGTCACAACACAACCTGCGCTCTCTGAAAGCAGTGCATGTGCCGAGCAGACTGAACCAGGGAGCAGACATGTTGTCCATGTTCCGAGGGGAATGGTCTCTCCATCCCGAGACGGTTCAAACAATCTGGAGCATCTTTGGCAAGGCAGAGGTCGACCTCTTCACCTCCGTAGGCAACTCTCACTGCCCAATATTCTGTACAAAGAACATGGATGCTCTGGCCCACGAATGGCCCAGCCTTCCCCTTTATGCCTTTTCCCTGGTTGCGCTACTCCATCAGGTCATCAAACAGATCAGGGAAGAAAGGCGTACCGTCCTTCTGGTTGCCCCTTTCTGGTGGACCCAGCCTTGGTTCCCCGAGTTTATTTAGCCCCGTGGCCAATTTCCCTGAGGAAAGACCTCCTTTCCCAGGCGAACGGGACAATTTAGCATCTACGACCCAAGATGCGGGGCCTCCATGTATGGCTCCACGTATACCTCAACGGGAACTTAAGGACCTCCCAGTGAGTCCTAAACACTATATCTGAGGCTAGAGCCCCGTCCACAGGACGCCTCTACTCCCTTAGGTGGTCTGTTTTCTCCAAATGGTGCTCAGCCCGGAGCCAAGACCCAACTTCATGTGAAGAACCAATGGTACTCTCCTTCTTACAAGAGTTAATGGATACGGGTCGCACCCCCTCCACACTCAAATTCCACGCTCCTGTGGTCGTCTGCTTCCTGAAAGGGGTACGGAGGCTCAACCCGCCTCATCCTCTTACCATACCCTCTTGCTATCTATCTATGGTCCTTAGGGCCCTCAAAAGCACAAGTTATTACACTGTCTGCTATTCCGATTTGGCAGACCTGACAACATTCAAAAGACAGCTGAAAACTCATCTCTTCCGTGAGCGCTTAAAGCGCTTAAAAAAAAAACTCTCCTTTTCCTTTAATGCTCCATTGTTTGGCTTATGCTACTCTGTGCAATGCCTGAACTTTGTATTTTGAAAGTGTTGCGTTGTTTTTGCCTCTTCACAATGACTCGCTTGCTTTAGTCCTCATTTGTAAGTTGCTTTGGACAAAGGCGTCTGTTAAATGACTAAATGTAAATGGAATGTAAATGGAAGATGAGCGTCAACTTCACTTACTCTGTTCGGGCCTTAGGAGTATACATCCAGCGCTCTGCCCATTACAGACAGTCAGAGCAGCTCTTTGTATGCTTTGGTGGTCGCACCAAAGGGCTTTCGGTCACGAAGGCTCACTCCACCATCTCTTCCTGGGTGTGGTCCAGTGGTGCGTCTATTGGCGACATCTGTGCGTCCACCTTCGCCATACTTTACAACTTGGAGGTTTTAAAATTTTACGCTGCAGGCACAAAACCTCTGTCTAGTTGGAGTTGACTTCAGAGTGAGCTTCCCCATGTCGTCTAGCGACGCAGTACTCTTTTGCGTTATCTCAGGAAACCAAGGTTAAGAAACCAAGACGTTTTGTTTATTCCAAACGTACAACATTAACAAAGACTTGACTTGCCGTGTGAACTAAACTTGAACAAACATAAACTCACCAACAATGGATTACACCCGGGGTGGGCAAACTACGGCCCGCGGGCCACATAGGCTGTTTAATCCGGCCCGTCGAGTATTTAAAAAATTGTCTTAAGATCGCATTCATTTTGCCTTTTTCTTGCAATACTTTGGAATAATCGGAATATCAGATATTTCATGCCATAGCTAACAAATGTAAAAAAGGAAAAATGACATAAAAGCAGATTATCATTCATTCAGCGCTGTTGTGGCTGCGGTGTGTCACGTAACAAGCAATGACGCGTCACCATGGAAACCAAACAGACAGCGACTTAAGCGCATAGACTTGATGCACGTTAATGTTTTTTCCTTTTTTGGAAACTCACAGAGAAAAAATGTTTGGTAACCGCTTGCACACCTGTTTAGTTTTTCCTTTGATTTGTCTGCTATTTAGTTTCTTTGCTCCTCTGGATTTGTGGATGTATCCTGACTGATTCCGTTTACCGACCTTTATCGCCCGGCTTTCGACTACGCTCCCCTGACGTCTGCCATGTACAGAACTCGGTTTTGTTCATTAAATGTTCTGATCTGCCTTTGCTTTTTATGTTTTATTAAAATATTTTATTTTATTATTCTTAAAATAAATTTGTATATTCGTTTATTTAATTTTTTTCCACAAATGTATGACTTTTGGAAGTGCAAATTGATTGCCATATGCAGTTTTAATAAAGTTGAATTAACGTAACCTTCTGTCATTTTTACTCTTCTAAGTGTACACTTGCAGGTGTTTTGTTTCTAATTTACTGTTAGGCCCATTAAATAATAATAAGGATAAACAATATTTAAAAAGTATAGGCTATAATTATCTAACATCTGACTAATTAAAAATTAACCTCAAAACATAACATGCTAAATGGGGGATATCTAGCATAAAAAAATGTAGGCCTATTGTCAGAATGTCGTCTCTCAGTTGTTGAATTTCGCGCAGACATTGCCACAACGTAAATGTGCTTGCTCAGCCCGATCTCATGAAAGTGCGAATACCACGAATTGTATTTGTAGTGCTTATGATACGCAGTTTTCGCGTGCATATGATACGCACTTTATGGCGTGTATAATAGGCACGCACTCCGCACCCCTAATCCTAACCAGGGGGTTTGTGCATAGCATATGCACGCAAAAAACATTTTTGGCGTATAAATGGCACGAGAAATAAAATTCGTGGTATAGATACGCACTTTCATGAGATCGTGTTTCATAGTCTGCTACTGGGCCGGCCCTCTGTCAAATTTTAAAACCCAGTGTGGCCCTTGAGCCAAAAAGTATGCCCACCCCTGGATTACACAAACAAAACTAGAAAAGAGACAATATAAACATGAGGGCTATAAATACACAGAGATTAATGACTAACAAGGGACAACTGTGTACAATCAAACAATGAACCAATGAGAATATATGACAAGATAAACACACTCTTTCAAGACATTGGGCCCTATTTTAACGGTCTGAAACGCAAGTATCAAGCGCGAAACGCAAGTAACTTTGAGGGCGGGTCTTGGGCGCTGTTGCTATTATAACGGCGGGATAAATGACTCTTGTGCCCGACGCAAATCTAAAATGGGTTGGTCTGAAGTAGTTTCTTTATTCATAGGTGTGGTTTGGGCGTAACGTGAAATAAACCAATCAGAGCGTCATCTCACATTCCCTTTAAGAGCAGGCGCGCTTGTTCTAAAGCGGATTCCTATTATAACGGCGGATTTGCCAGGCGCACGCCAGGAGCGGTTCACAGCCGAGGAGACCGACGTTCTCGTCAGGGCCGTAAAACACAGAGAAGTGACGTTGGGGATGGAGAAACACACCCAAATTAGCTTCGGTTAAACAGGCGTATGATAATTTGGGTAAATGTATAAGCTAGATGTATGATTTTATAATAAACTGTCTATCTATCTATCTATCTATCTATCGTAATAATGTATGATTTGCAAAAATTAAAACTGCTGCTTCTGTGTAGATGAGAGAATCAAAGTGTATGCGCGTTGTGCACACGCTACATTGATTATGGCAGAGCATGCGCCCTTAAAATAGCATATGAATAACATGGGCAACGCGCCACTGACTTTAAACTAGTTTTTTTCGGTTAGTGGCGGAATTGTTTTCTAAACCTGCAAAATAGCATGAGGGAACGTTTGCGCCGGAACACGCCTCCTCTTTGCGCTGAACCGCCCCCGGGAGCGCAAGTGTATTTCTTAGTTAACCGACGTGCGTCTGTGGAGGGAAAAGTCTGCTGTGCGCGGGTGCAAAATAGGAATGATACATGCGTCGGTGTACAAAGTCAATTGTGCTGGGTGCAAGATAGGGCCCATTGAGTCTAACTGCCTGTCCTGCATTGCAACAGTATTAGATCCGGGATTTAAAGAACATTATTTTGATGCGGAGAAAAAGCAGCATGCACAGGGACTGATACAGGCAGAGCTGGAGGTGATGGAAGCTCTTTCACAGAAAAGAACTGGTTCAAAAGAAAAATAAATTCACAAATTGGAAATCACTAACCATTCATGTGTTAGTTTCTGACACATATTTACCACTGGGGTGTGCACAGATCCACTATGCTGTCAGGGGTTTATGTATGCTAACAATCTTGCAATGTCATTCTTTGTCAAATGACTGTATTCAATCTGTTTCAGGGGGACTCAAAGCATGATACCAAGATCTTCTCTCTGGCCGTCCTTCTGAGTAGCACTATAGTCCTGAACAGCCGAGGGACGATCGACAACAGGGCTATTGAGGAACTGCAGTATCCTTTCATTCATACATTATACATTTTTCGAGTTGACATTTCATTTCATTTACAAATTTTCCAGGGATGTCTGTGAAAAAGGGATGTGTTCTCAAAGCACTTAATCCACTCTGCGTTTCGTTTAATAATGCATTTGTCTAACATTCTATTAATTTTGATACATTTACTTCATAGACATCCTTCTCTGTTATATCCATTCTTCTCTCTGTTTACTCTAATGTTGGTGTCTCTTTTCATAAGTACTGTACTCTGCAAACTGTGGTATTGTTTTTTGGTGTTGGAGCATCATCATCATCATCATCTTCTTCTTCTGCTTATCCGGCGTGGGTCGCGGGGGCAGCAGTCTAAGCAGAGATGCCCAGACTTCCCTCTCCCCAGACACTTCTTCCAGCTCTTCTGGGGGGACACTGAGGCGTTCCCAGGCCAGCCGGGGTCTCCTCCTGGTGGGACATGCCCGGAACACCTTCCCGGGAAGGCGTCCAGGAGGCATCCGGAACAGATGCCCGAGCCACCTCAGCTGGCCCCTCTCGATGTGGAGGAGCAGCGGCTCTACTCCGAGCTCCTCCCGAGTGATTGAGCTCCTCAGCCTATCTCTAAGGGATCGCCCAGCCACCCTACGGAGAAAGCTCATTTCGGCCGTCTGTATCCGTGATCTTGTTCTCTTGGTCATGACCCACAGCTCATGACCATAGGTGAAAGTAGGAACGTAGATTGACCGGTAAATCGAGAGCTTCGCCTTGCGGCTCAGCTCTTTCTTCACCACGACAGACCGGTACATCGACCACATTACTGCAGAATCTGCACCGATCTGTCTGTCAATCTTCCGTTCTATCCTTCCCTCACTCGTGAACAAGACCCCAAGATACTTGAACTAATCCACTTGAAGCAGTAACTCTCCACCAACCTGAAGTGGGCAAGCCACCCTTTTCCGATTGAGAACCATGGTCTCGGATTTGGAGGTGCTGATTCTCATCCCAGCCTGCTTCACACTCGGCTGCAAACTGTCCCAGCGTATGCCGAAGGTCCTGGTCTGATGGGGCCAGCACGACAACATCATCCCAAAGGTACTGTCCCCGACCGCCATGCGATGCTGCAGAGGTGTGTCAGCCAAGACAGCCCCACAACATCCAGAGACTTGAGGTACTCAGGGCAGATCTCATCCACCCCCTGTGCCTTGCCACCGAGGAACTTCTTGACTACCTCGGTGACTTCAGCTTGGGTGACCGACGAGTCCACCTACGAGCCCTCAGCCTCTGCTTCCTCAATGGAAGACGTGTCGGTGGGAGATTTTTTGCCTCCACAACCACCCGGGCTGCAGTCCGCTTGGCCTACCGGTACCCGTCAGCTGCCTCAGGAGTCCCACAAGCCAGTCAGGCACGATAGGACTCCTTCTTCAGCTTGAAAGCATCCCTTACTTCTGGTGTCCACCACCGGGTTTGGGGATTGCCGCCTCGACAGGCACCGGAGGCATTATGGCCACAGCTCTGAGCGGCCGCGTCAACAATGGAGGTGGAGAACATGATCCACTCGGACTCAATATCTCCAGATTCCCTCAGGATCCGGTCGAAGCTCCGCCGGAGGTGGGAGTTGAAGATCTCTCTGACAGGAGACTCGGCCAAACATTCCCAGCTGACCCTCACTGTACGTTTGGGTCTGCCGTGTCTGTTCAGCTTCCTCCCCCGCCATCAGATCTAACTCACCACCAGGTGGTAATCAGTTGATAGCTCCGCCCCTCTCTTCACCCGAGTGTCCAAGACATACGGCCGGAGGTTGGATGAAATGACCACAAAGTCGATCATAGACCTCCGGCCTAGGGTGTCCTGCTGCCACGTGCACTGATGTACACCCTTATGTATCGGAGCAGTTTAATGAATATAGGGCCCGATACCGATAATGTTTTTTTGTGAATGCCAAGTGAAAAGGAACATTTGATGAAGTAGTATGTACAACATGTATGTACATCTTTGTATTTTTGAGAGAATAATGTTTATGCATGGTTATTGAAAAAACAAAAAATTAAAGTTTCTGAAATAAGGCCACAAAACACATACTAAATATGTGTCCACAATACTTTTGACTAATGGATGTTGTCGCCTGGAGTTTTTGCTTCAAAATGATCTGAAAATGATCCTTTCTAATCATTCACAAAAACAATAAATTGATTTAAATTTTGTAAGACACTTTTTGTTTGAAAAGACAATATACATGGGGGCGTGAATGATCATGAATAATGATGTGATTCACACCTGAGAAGACAATGACCTGTATAATGAGCTGCATAATCAGTGTTGTGCCTGAACGCGTTCATTGAACGATAGTTCATGAAATCGTTCATATTTTGGGCGAACGTGAACTGAACGTACTGTATTACTGCCTGATGAACGTTACTGTGAACTCGTTCATTCTGGGGTCTGTGAACGCCACACTCTCTCAGTTTAACTTCGCTCAATAGAGTGCCAGATTTCTATAGAGCCTTCCAGGCGAAAACCCGGCTAAAACACGCCGTAAACCGGCCTTAATATGTAGCGGAAAAACACCCAATCTGGCAACACCAGCCACCAGTGTCTACTGACTCTCTTGTTCGATCTCGTTCATCAAAATGAACAAATCTTTTTCGAGTCATTTCGTTCATTTAAGGGGCTTTAAATGTTATACTATTAACTGGCAAATTCCCAGAACACATCCACCTACGCAATCTTGATCATATTCTGAATTAAGAAATCATTATAATGCAGTCAAAAATCGTTTACAGGGAACATAAATAATTACTTTACCTTCCGAGTCTTTCGTTCATTTGTCACGTGAAAGACGCAATGAATGGATTGTTCATGAACGACTCATCACTTACGTTACAAATCAAAACAAAAAGCAGCAAGGAGGCATCATATGATCATTTAAACGAGTTTTATGACAAGGTCGGTGAGGATGGGGAAAATCTGACGCATAGCTTCAGTGTTAAAATTGATAAAATAATTGTCTGTGGTTCTATATGGGCTGTGGCAATCATTTTGAAAAATAATATCTCGCAGCAACATGGAAAAAAAGAACTATGAACTAGTTTATTTTTGGAACTGTGAACTTAGTTCAAAATTTTCAAAAATGAACTATGAACTGAATTAGTTAATTTTAAAATTTGTGAACTGAACTTTGAACTAGTTCATGTAGAAAGTGAACTTTCCCAACACTGTGCATAATGAGCCTTACATTCAGGTGTCACTAAGAGCGTATACCACAATAAAGAATGTGAGGACTTATTTTGTATGCATGCAAATTGTGTAACATCCAAGGTAAACATTTCTAGTAACTATGCAGTTAATTCTCATACTGTATTTTCAGAAAGTTTTAGAATATATCCTCTCCCCAAATGTGTCACTAATAAAAAAAACATTAATAAATAATTTAATGAGAAGGTTTATATTGACCTATTAAGATGTTGCTTACATCTACCTTGTAAATATATTTTTTGCTATTTTATTAAAAAGTGTAAATCAACACATGTAAATCAACACCAATTACAATTTTAACAATATTTCAAGTGTAATCTTTCTTTGTAAAAAGTATACATTTTATCATACGTATTTAAAAGTTAAGGATTCATTAGTTTGAATATTGGAACAAACACTATAATAGCATCTTGATAATTTAATATACCTGCTTTATTTTTGACAAAACATCCCATACTATTTAACCCTCTGGGGTCTGAGGTGTTTTTGGGGCCCTAGAGATGTTTTGACATGACCTGACATTTGTGCTTATTTCAGCTACTTACAACATACTATTGGCCAACATGTAATTTTGTTGTATTCAGCACAAACTCTGCTACAATAATATGTAAGCAAAATGGATGTACATGTTTGCATTTTATAGAAAAAAAATATTATGCGTGGTTAGTATGTTTTGGGAAAAAACATTGTTACATTGTTACATTTAACACATACTGGATAGTTGTCCACAAGACTTTGGAATTACTATTCTTGTAGGCTAGAATTTTTTCTACAAAATGATGTGAAAATCATTCTGACATCACTCTTTCACAAACAACAATATAATGATTTTAATTTTGCATGTCAGTTTTTGTGTCAGCACTGCTGTATGCATCGGGCCATGAATATTAATGTGATTCACACCAGGGGTGTGACTAAAGACACTCCCCCCATGGCTAATGGGCCATCAAGGTGCTGTGAGGCAGCCTGAACAAAGAATGATGAACTAAGAATGATTCACTGATGAATAAAAAGTTAAAAAGAACAACATTTATTCAAAATAGAAATCTTTTCTAACAATGGAAAGACTTAAAGTTATTACTATCACTTAATACATCCTTTCCAAAAAAGAAAGAAAAAAAGACCAAACTTTTGTTTTTTTATAAAAAAAAATGTGTATTCAAAGAATCCTGAAAAAGCTATCACAGCTTATAAAAAATATATTAAGCAGCACAACGGTTTCCAACACTTGATTTAAAAATCATTGCCGTTTTCTGTGACACACCACAGAGCTCTGTTATAAGTTGCTCCATAAACTCTTTATGGGAGGAGTTACCATGTAGCTCTTTGTGCACAATGAAAGAGTTGGTGGAAGCAATGTCCAAGAAGTGTAGAAAAATCTTACTGTACCACTTCATGGTTATGTGCTGTGTTGTGTAGTACTGTAACAGCTGATCAGACAGGTCAACACCCCCCAAGTGTTTGTTGTAGGCAGTCACAGATGCAAGACATGGAAATGTCTTTGTCCTCCATGTATCTTGTGTTTTCACCCTCCTCTGCGCAGTGTCTCCTGTATAAGCAGAATGGATGGTTTTTGTCATTTCACACAAGAATAGGTAGGCTACTTTTATATTATGACGATGTAAACACAATCGTCACCGCGAGTATCTGTTGATGGGTATCCCCACGCATTTAGTGACACGCAATGAACGGATCGTTCGCGAACGACACACATCACTACATTTCAAACATTTACACCTGTATTCACAAACATCTGTGCATAAGGCAGTATTGAAGCGTGTCATAGGCTAACCAAAACCGAACATTTATATAAAAATATAATGTAGACAGTATCACATATTTTACCGGAGGCTGAAATATATTTGCACTAAATCACATTATATAACCTAAGCAGATATTCGCAAACAAGCTACATTACGCATAAGGAAGTATTTTAGCATTATAATCAGTGTCATAAGCTAATCAAAACTGAGTGAAATATATATGAAGTATATAAATGTAGTACTGAAAGGTTGCCTACCAGTCTAGTTCACATTTCAACATGTTTCTGTCTATTTATAGATGCATATACATGTATGATATAAGGCTTAGTTCATGTTTTTACTCCAAACTCATTTCATAACATACATTTTAATCTGGCACGACCAGTTTAACATGTCTTACCTTAAAAATCTTCTCATCTTCAAATCGAGTTCTTCTGAGGTAAATCCAAGGTAACAGCACAGCACAGCACAAACACAGTCTTCCAAACTCGATGAAAAGCAGAGAGGAGTAAGTTACCAAAGTCTCTAATTCTTTGTTTTGAGGTGATGAGGGCGTTTACAGGTCTGCGTTCTGCCGCGTGGATCATTTGCATGTCAATCGCAATCAGGACGCGTTTGAGAAACTGTACATGCCGCTGCTTTCTTACGGATTACTTAATCAGAGAATATTTGTTTTTTATATAATTTACATATTTTAAAAATAGAGACTCCAAGCGTTGTATAGACATGTGTTTTAAGTCTGTGTGACAAACATTCGCTGAGTTACAGGTCATTTTCTGTCGCGTTTCAGAATGAGTTTCACATTGAGAGAGACGGCAGAACGCGCATCATGTTTATTTTTCTTTATTTGGCGAAAAGCACAACACTTTGTTTTTATTATGAGTATACACAAAAAAAATACACACTTAACAGGATCGATTGATGTATAACACAAGCATATAAGATAAAAATGAATATTAGTATTTAGATTTTTTTTTGCACTCATAAGGAAAAAAACGAGCCTATCGCGCCGGCGCGATAGCCGACCTCAGGGGGTTAACATATGAGCAGAAATTGTCGAACAAAAGCTTATTTGATGTGGATCTGTCTTTTTTACAGTAAAAACTTTATAATCTATCCAAAACTAATCAACGAAATCTTGTCTAAACATTCATATTTTGTCTGTAACATATCGTTTTTTATGATATATTAGCATATAAATGTTAATTTGCAGTTTAATACGTTGCTTATACAAAGACATTTTATTTCAACATATTTCAGTTGATTTTTACTCATCTCAGTATAGCAATAGTTTGTTAAAAGCTAAACTAGTAGATGTGTTCATGTTAAAATAACATGTTTACTAATGTAAGTGCAAGTGTGAGTTAACGGCACAGATGCGCGCTGTTGTTTACTACAGCTGAAGTAAACATCTGTGCCGTTCATTCATTCACACACAGACACGCGATTCATATTTAAACAGTTTTTTTTTTTTTGCGGTTTACATACACTATTGCATATCGCGATTAGAACAAAGCACTTAAGAATAAAGAACTTACTATTCACAGTCCTCAGCTGGATCCGTTGCTCCCCGAAGCGAAACTAAACCACACTTCTGAGGTAAATATCCCAGGATTATTCCTCTCAGCGAAGCAGACGTAAGTGCATGAGTCTGATTCAACTTGATATGTTTTATCGAGCTGATGAGGGCGTTGACACGTTTGCATGGTTTGCCTCAGATCATTTAGCGCGCGCTCTCCATGGGTGTGTTCACATTAGCACTTAATAAGCTATAATGAGCTGAAATGAGAACGACTGACATCTCTCTCTTTTCATAAAGATTACAAAAACTGAGAATATTTGTTTTTTTAATAAATTACTTTATTTAAAAGAAGTGAATTCAAGCTTTATGCCTGTTTGACTGAGTATTTGCTGAGTTACAGTTCATTTTCGGACGCCTTTCAGAATGGACTTCACTGACAGAGAGAAGGCAGAACTCGCATCATGTATATTTTTCTTTATTTGGCAAAAAGCACAACACTTTGTTTTTATTGTGAGTATACACAATATACGCTTAATCGAATCGAATGATGTATAACACTTATTTTGTATTTTGTAAGTATTTTGAGTCTCTTTTGCACTGATAAGAAAAAAAGCGAGCTTGTTGCGCCGACACTATAGCCGACCCCAGGGGGTTACTCACAACACCAGCCTGCCATCATCCTCATCAGCTCTGATCTATAAAAGCCAGCACCACACTCACATTCGTTGTCTGGTCTGTCTATGCCAATGGAAGGACTTACCCAACTACTCACCTTGGAAACTTACCTGTCTTTAGTCCGGCTTCATTGTTGTGCTTCCCGGTTGTGGAGAGACACTGGGAAGTTCGCTTGAGTAAAAACAATAGGCTTCAGATATTTTATGTGGGGAAGGGGGATTGGTTTGTTAAACTATGAATGTGAAACCCTAGTAAAAACAATTGCCGTTGATTGACGCCAATCGGACGTTCATGGGTTTTTTTTCGTTTTTTTATTTGAAAGTTAGGCTAATAAACATGTTGCATTCGGCCTGATTATGTCATTTTTTAAGTTACATAGCCTTCCTCCAGTTTTCCTCAACTTGACTAATTAAGAGGCGATATTTGACCGGCATATCATTAAAATGTCCGGAAAACGAAACCTCTGCCGGTCACTTTGACCGGCACCATTTTTTTCTAGCGGAAACTCTGATATATATATATTGTCCTTGCATTCTTTATGTACACAATATTAATCTTTTACATTGTAATCCTTTTTATTTTTAATATTTGGCTAGTTTGTGTGCTGCTGGACTTCCCTGTGTGTGTAATAAGCAGAATGTACGCACATTGTGGACCCGCCTATAGGCTCACATTACTCATTAAATATTGCGCCGTTGACTTTAGATCAGGTTTTTGCTGGTCAATGGCCCTGTCTATTTCAGTTGCCTTAAAATATCAACGCGCCAACAATGCGCTTGAACACACCTCATTTTCATACCTGCACGCCCATGGGCACATAAATAGGCACTAATGCATTTGCTATTTAAACAATGTAGCGCAGGACATGAAAAGGATAACTGCGTCAGGCTGAAACTAGCAAAAAACACTTGCGTTGCGCTTGGCGCTGCAATGCGCCGGGTGTATGATAAGGTCCTTAACCCTCTGGGGTCTAAGGTGTTTTTGGGGTCCTTGAGATGTTCTGACATGCCCTTACATTTGTGCTTTTTTCAGTTGCTTATAAACATATTAATGGCAAAGGTATAATTACACTCTATTTAGCACAAACAGGGCTACCATAATATGTGAGCAACATGTATGTACATGTTTGTATTTTTGAGAAAATAATGTTTATGCATGGTTATTGAAAAAACTAAAAATGAAAATTTCTGAAATAAGGCCACAAAACACATACTAAATATGTGTCAATAAGACTTCTGAATAATGCATTTTGTCGCCTAGAGTTTTTTCTTCAAAATGATGTGAAAATCATCCTGCCTAATCGTTCACATAAAACAATACATTGATTTAAATTTTGTAACACACTTTTTGTTTGGAAAGGCAATATGCGGGTGGGCGTGATTCACACCTGAGGAGACAATGGGGCCCGCATAATGAGGCTGCATACGTAATGAGCCTTTCATTCAGGTGTGTGACTGAGCCACAAGAAAGAATGCAAGGACAATATATATATATCAGAGTTTCCGCTAGAAAAAAATGGTGCCGGTGCCGGTTTCACATTCATAGTTTAACAAACCAATCCCCCTTCCCCACATAAAATCAGAATCAGAATCAGAATCAGAAAGAGCTTTATTGCCAAGTGTGCTTGCACCCACAAGGAATTTTTCTTGGTACTGAAGCTTCCAGTGCACATATACAAATACAAATACAACAAGAAACATAGTAATACAAATTCTAAGAATAAAAATATATAAAAAATAAATAAAAATTGTATAAAAGTAAAAAAGTAGGGTCACAGTTGGGTTTAGTCCGAATAAACATTTACAGATTATGAACATATTTACAGTATTTTGAGTAGTATGAATAATATAAATATAAATATCACCTGAGTTAGAGAATATTGCACCAGACAGTGGGAGTCTAGCGCATGTTACAGATTATAAACATATTTACAGTATTTTGAGTAGTATGAATAATATAGATATAAATATCACCTGAGTTAGAGAATATTGCACTAGACAGTGGGAGTATTGCACTTACAGGCATATGCCTTGGGGGCATGTTAAGTGTTCAGAAGGGAAATGGCCTGTGGAAAGAAACTGTTCCTGTGCCTGGATGTTCTTGTGGCCAGTGATCTGTGTCGCCGTCCTGACGGTAACAGTTCAAACAGGTGGTGTCCAGGGTGAGTGGAGTCTGTGATGATTTTACCTGCTCTCTTCCTCACTCTGGAAGAGTACAGGTCCTGGAGGGCTGGCAGGGGGGCACCAATAATCCTCTCTGCAGTCCGGACTGTCCGCTGCAGTCTCCTGATGTCCAATTTGGAAGCTGAACCAAACCAGACAGTGATGGAAGTGCTTAAAACAGACTCAATGATGGCTGAGTAGAACTGGATCAGCAGCTCCTGTGGCAGATTGAACTTCTTCAGCTGGCGAAGGAAGTACAGTCTCTGCTGGGCCTTTTTCACAATGGAGTCAATGTGATTTGCCCACTTCAGGTCCTGAGAGATGGTAGAGCCCAGGAACCTGAATGACTCCACTGCTTCCACAGTGCTGTTCATGATGGTGAGAGGGGGGAGTGCTGGGGTGTTTCTCCTGAAGTCCACAATCATCTCCACTGTTTTGAGTGTGTTCAGCTCAAGGTTGTTATAACTGCACCAGACAGCCAGCTGTTCAACCCCCAGTCTGTAAGCAGACTCGTCACCATTTTGGATGAGACCGATGACAGTGGTGTCGTCTGCAAATTTCAGGAGCTTGACAGAGGGGTCTTTAGAAGTGCAGTCATTAGTGTAAAGGGAGAAGAGCAGTGGGGAGAGAACGCACCCTTGGGGGGCGCCAGTGCTGATGGTGAGGGTCCTGGATGTGAGTTTCCCCAGTCTCACTAGCTGCTGCCGGTCCGTCAGGAAGCTGGAGATCCACTGACAGATTGAGGATGGCATGGAGAGCTGAGTCAGTTTGGCTGTGAGAAGATCAGGGATGATGGTATTGAAGGCCGAACTGAAGTCCACGAATAAGATCCGTGCATAAGTCCCAGGTCTGTCAAGATGTTGCAGGATATAGTGCAGTCCCATGTTGACTGCATCATCCACAGACCTGTTTGCTCTGTAAGCAAACTGAAAGGGATCCAGCAGGGGTCCAGTGATGTCCTTCAGATAGGCCAACACCAGTCTTTCAAACGACTTCATGACCACAGACGTGAGAGCGACAGGTCTGTAGTCATTAAGTCCAGTGATTTTAGTTTTTTTGGGAACCGGGATGATAGTGGAGCGTTTGAAGCAGCAGGGAACTTCACACTGCTCCAATGATCTGTTGAAGATCTGCGTGAAGACTGGGGCCAGTTGGTCAGCACAGGCTTTTAGACAAGCAGATGAGATGCCGTCTGGGCCTGAAGCTTTCCTAGTCTTCTGTTTTTTGAAGACTCTGCTCACGTCCTCCACGCAGACCTTAAGCTCAGGTTGGATGGCAGAAGGGGGGAGGAGAGGGGTTGCAGGAGGTGATGGTGGATGTGTGAAGTGCACATCAGAGCGGGTGTGAGGTGTGAGTCTGGGCTTCTCAAACCTGCAATAGAATGCATTGAGAGTGTCAGCCAGTTGTTGATTCTCCACAGATGGGGGGGATGGTGATTTGTAGTTGGTGATGTTCCTCAGGCCTCTCCAGACTGATGCGGGGTCGTTGGCTGAAAACTGGTTTTTCAGCTTTTCAGAGTAGCTTTTTTTAGCAACTCTGATCTCCTTTGTCAGTCTGTTTCTGGCCTGGTTATACAAGATTTTATCCCCACTTCTGTAAGCATCTTCTTTGGCATGACGAAGCTGTTTGAGTTTCCCAGTAAACCATGGTTTATCATTAGTGAATGATAAGAATGTCCTGGTAGGAATGCATGTATCCTCACAGAAACTGATATATGATGTTACAGTATCTGTGAGCTCATCCAGATCGGTGGCTGCAGCTTCAAAAACAGTCCAATCAGTGCAATCGAAGCAGGCCTGTAGATCCTGCTCTGCTTCATTGGTCCATCTTTTTACAGTCCTTATTACAGGTTTAGCTGATTTCAGTTTCTGCCTGTAGGTCGGTATAAGATGAACCAAACAGTGATCAGAGAGCCCCAAAGCTGCCCGTGGGACGGAGTGATACGCATTCTTTATCGTGGTGTAACAGTGGTCCAATATATTACTGTCTCTGGTAGGACATGTAACATGCTGTCTGTATTTTGGCAGTTCACGGGAGAGATTTGCTTTGTTAAAATCCCCAAGAATGATTAAAAGAGAGTCTGGGTACCTTTGTTCCATTTCAGCTATATGTTCAGCCAGCTGTTGTAGCGCTGCGCTCACACACGCGTCTGGAGGAATGTAAACATTCGCGAGAATGAATGAGGAAAACTCCCGCGGCGAGTAGAAAGGTTTACAGTTTATGAAATGCGCCTCTAAATTAGGAGAGCACATCTTCTTCAGTGTTGTTACATCTGAACACCAACTTTCGTTAATGAAGAAACACAATCCACCACCTCTCGTTTTCCCCGTTAGTTCCGCGATGCGATCCGCTCGGAACAGCTGGAAGCCCGGCAGATGTAGTGCGTTGTCCGGTATGGCTTCACTCAGCCAGGTTTCAGTGAAGCACAGAGCAGCGGAGTTTAAAAAATCCTTGATAGTGCGGGTGAGGAGAAGAAGTTCGTCCATTTTGTTAGGAAGAGATCGGAGATTCGCAAGATGAATACTGGGTAGTGCAGTGCGGAGGCCGCGCTCGCGGAGTTTAACCAGCGCGCCCGCGCGCTTCCCGCGTTTGCGTCTGACCGCGCGTTTGAACAACACCGCTGCCCCTCCAACGAGAATGTCCAGTAAAACGTCTGAGTTATCAAAATCTGTAAAAAACTTGTCTGGTGTGTGTTTCCTAATGTCCAGAAGTTCGTCTTTGGTGAAACTGATAGGAAAAGAATGACTAAACGCAGAACAAACGAACAAAAACAACACAATGACTGGAGAGCTCCACACCGAGGCAGCCATCCGCGGCGCCATCTTGGTCAAATGATGACCAGTTCAAAGTTCAGTTCAGTTCAGTTGGTCAAATGATGCAGTTAAAATATCTGAAGCCTATTGTTTTTACTCAAGCGAACTTCCCAGTGTCTCTCCACATATATATCTTAAGAAAGCTTGAAATGTCTTTTTAACAATTTAAAACGAAAAGAAATAGGCTACTCTCTGATTATGTAATCCATGATGTGCATTTCTCTCTAAAGTCGCGTTCACTACGGAGATGGCGATCGTCAACTTCATCTTTACAACTGTTGTTGCTGTTAATAAACTAAAAATAATAGGCCTATAATTTTATTAAAGAATAAATTCAATGAAATTGTAATTGTATTAAAAAAGCAACAAAAAAAAATCCTGTTTAAGGTTTTTTTTTTTTTTTTTTTTGCATTAAATTCAGGTAGGCTACTAGTCACTGTCCTCAGTGCCCAGAAAAGCGCTGAAACGGACATGAAGGGGAACCCGTTTTTATTTATTTTTGGCTTATTTTAACTGGTTTATCCAGTTTTCTGGAGGCCCACCTACAATCAAAATCCTGGCGCCGCTAGTGCTTCGCAGCGGTCTGATATCAAGAAATAACAGACCGCATTCCACATTGGAATTCAACCAAGCCATGAAATAATATTTAATAACTTTCAAACGGTAGAGCCTATTCCTTTATAACATAGCCAAAGGTCGGTGTATTTTTGCTTATACATTTTAGGCGTATTCTCAAATTCAGATTGTTTTAGGGGGGCGGGATTATTAGGCAATTTTAATCGGACAATTTGACCGGAGAGATTTAATTTTGTCGGACATTTCATTTTTTTTCCGGCCAATGTCCGGTAATTACCGGACAACGGAAACCCTGATATATATATATATATAATTGGTTCACAGTTGTTGTTGTTTTTTCCACAAATTGTGTTTGCAAATTGTAGAATATCCAAGGTAAACATTTCTAGTAATTGTGCAGTTAATTGTTCTCATACTGTATTTTCAGATTTGGAATATATTCTCTACCCAAATGTGTCACTAATAAAGCATAATAAAATTATTTAAAGAGAAGGCTTATAATGACCTTTTAAGATTTTGTTTACATCTATCCTTGTATATTTATATATATATATATATATATATTTTTTTTTTTTTTTTTTTTTTTATTAAAAAGGTTATACAATTACAACAACATTTAAAATTGTAACAATATTTCCAGTGTAATCTTTCTTTGTAAAAACTAAAGTATACATTTTATCATACGTAATTCAATTCATATGAGCAGAAATGGGCAACATTATAAGCTTATTTGATGTGGCAGTATTTTACTGTAAAAACTTTATAATCTATCCGATTTTGTAGTCGATTTTTACTCATCTCAGTATAGCAATAGAGTATTGGTAAAAGCTGTTCATTCATTCACACACAAATACGCGATTCATTTTTAAACAGTATTTTTGCCAGCTGTAGTAGCTACACAACAGCGCGCATCTGTGCGTTCATTCATTCACACACAGAAACGCGATTCATATTTAAACAGTCTTTTTGCGTACAGACACTTGCGATTAGAACAAAGCAGATATAGAACTGACCTATTCCTCAGCCGGATCCGTTTGCTCCTCGAAATTAAACTTCTAGAACTTCTGAGGTAAATTTTCCAGGATTATTATCAAGATAGTATTCCTCACAGCGTCGTAAAGTACATGAGTCTAAAAGTGAACTCGCAGTGTGTGTTATCCAGCTGATGTGGGCGTTTCACAGGTTTGTATGGATCGCCTCACATTTGCGTTTGAATAGCGCGCGCTCTCCGTGGGCGGAGTCAAATTAAAACTTAATGAGCTGAGATGAGAACGACTGACATCTCTCTCTTTTCATACATATTACATAAACTGTGAATATTTGTTTTTTATAAAAATTACTTCATTTAAAAGAAGAGAATTCAAGCTTCATGCCTGTGTGTCTGTATGCCTGTTTGACTGAGTATTCGCTGAGTTACAGTTCATTTTCGGACGCGTTTCAGAATTGACTTCTCTGACACAGAGTAGGCAGAACTCGCATCATGTTTATTTTTCTTTATTTTTTCAAAAAGAACAACACTTTGTTTTTATTGTGAGTATACACAAAAATAATACACACTTAACAGGATCGATTGATGTGTGAAATTTGTTTGTAAAATCAAAGTCAACAGAGTATTTTTGAATCTCTTTTGAACTGATAAGAAAAAAAGCGAGCTGGTATCGCCGGCGATACCGCCGACCCCAGGGGGTTAACCTGAGTCTTCTCCTTCTGTTACTGTGACAGCAGCGGCCACTAATTATACTATTTACTCTCCAACACTGCTCCAACACACAGGGAGGGGGCACCTCCCACCGTCACATGAAGGTTACCAGGAATCAAAGTATAAATAATTCTTCAGTGAAACACATTAAGACAACATAGTGTTCCTTTAAATGACCACGGCATTCACATATGTAGTTCTCTATTACCTCTATGCTGTTTTCTGTGTTCTTTGTTTGCTTAATGTTCAAACCTAAACCATCTCCAGATATGTCACAGAGTTGACCGAGTATATAAAGGTCAAATCATCTGATGAGGATGAAGACGACTCAGAGTTTGTTAAGTTCTTCCCTAGTTTCATCTGGGCTGTGAGGGACTTCACCCTGGAACATAAAATCAATGGCAAATACGTGACTGAGGACCAATACTTAGACTATGCCTTGAACCTGAAACCAGGTAATATTTAAATTGAGCTTTTAAATGACCTGATCATCATTGAAAATAGTGTGTAAGAGATACTGTACAGCCAGCCAGAATCAAAAAATAAAGCCAGAGTCTGTATTATACTGAGGTGCTTCATTACACCATCATAACCAGCTGGCTGCTTTCTATGTTTACAATTTTAGAAAATATCACTGAGCCTGGAAAAAACTTTAAACTTAAACTTATAATATAATGTCTGTTCAAGCTTGCAAGTAACCGAAAGGAAAAGGTAATGGCAACATTGTATTTTGCTAACCTCTTTAACAAAGAGGTGTTTCGTATCTTTTAAAGGCACTTCAAGAACAGTTAAAGAGTTCAACCTTCCACGGGAATGTATCCGAAATTATTTCCCGTCCCGGAAGTGTTTTACTTTCCCATTTCCAACCAACCCAGAGAATGTGTCTCGTCTGGAGAGCTTGGATCCTGCTGAGCTTTCCCCAGATTTCCAGAAGGTCTCAGATAATTTCTGCAAGTTCATCTTTGACAGGAGTGAAGTGAAAAAGCTGAAAGATGGACACACAGTCACAGGCAGAGGTGATTTAATAGGATATATGAAATGATCTGACGTGACAATTGTAAAATAAACATTCATAAATGATTAATCTACTATATTCAATTACACAAGTGAATGGCTCAGCTGTTTTGAAGTAGTAACCAGACACATGCATTTCTCCTGTAACTGTTGCTTAACTGCTGTCAACAGAGGAACCATGTTTTGATTAAAAAACCTAAGCTTGTATTTATTAGGTTGTGTGCTCATTGCACCATAATGCCCCATACCAGTGGGGAGACTAAATCAAAATGTTCTTCCATATTTGTGATGTAATTGCACTGAACTGGGAGACACAATGTAAGCTCCTAATCTTCAGAAGAGAGTGGCAAATGCTTATTATTCACACAAAAATATCATACATATCATACAATAGCATAAATTGATTTATCAGTTGAGCTATGACATTGTTTATGACACTTTCTGGACTGCATGTTAATAATCTATAGCTGGCCAGTTAATTTCTTTGTGTCTGACCCTTCTCCTTCCCTGAAGTTCTTGGTCAGCTGGTGAGGACATACGTAGACACAATCTCCAGTGGTGAAGTTCCATTTCTGGAGAATGCTGTGATCGCCATGTCAATGATTGAGAATGAGGCTGCAGTGAAGGAGGGGCTTGAGGTTTACAAGAGTGGAATGGAGAAGCTGAAGGACTCTTTCCCTCTGGAACTGAAGAAAGTGTCCTCAGAACACCAACGTCTCAGCAGCTTGGCAACTCAATCCTTCATGAAGCGTTCCTTTAAGGACAATGAGGGGATATTCATGAAATGTCTAGAGGTGATGCCCAGTAAATAATGTACAGCTCCTGTCTATCTGTCTGTCTCTATCTATCTATCATTCATAGCATCTGGACTGAATCACCTTTTAGACTCCATGTAAATCAAGGGCCAAGTGCTGATGACTCTGTAACAAATTGCCCCTATGTCACTTTAGTTGTCTGGCAGATGCTAACCAGGAACACCTCGAAGCTACTATGTGACTTCAAAAAGATCTTAATCAACTCAGATCAACTCTCCCAAGGCCCTCATAATTAAGTCATCCCAGAATGTATATGAAATATTCCTGTGTTTATGTATGTCCCCACATTATACACTGAACAAAATTATAAACGCAACACTTTTGTTTTTGCCCCCATTTTTCATGAGCTGAACTCAAAGATGAGTCAAAGATGAACTCTATGTACACAAAAGGCCTATTTTTCTCAAATATGTGTTAGTGAGCACTTCTCCTTTGCCAAGATAATCCATCCACCTCACAGGTGTGGCATATCAAGATGCTGATTAGACAGCATGATTATTGCACAGGTGTGCCTTAGGCTGGCCACAATAAAAGGCCACTCTAAAAAATGCAGTATTATCACACAGCACAATGCCATTCTGACTACAGGAATGTCCACCAGAGCTGTTGCCTGTGAATTGAATGTTCATTTCTCTACCATAAGCCGTCTCCAAAGGTGTCTCAGAGAATTTGGCAGTACATCCAACCGGCCTCACAACCACAGACCACATGTAACCACACCAGCATCTTCACCACCAAGATCATCTGAGACCAGCCACCCGGACAGCTACTGCAACAATCGGTTTGCATAACCAAAGAATTTCTGCACAAACTGTCAGAAACCGTCTCAGGGAAGCTTACCTGAATGCTCGTCATCTTCATCGGGGTCTAGACCTGACTGCAGTTGGTCGTCGTAACCGACTTGAGTGCTCAAATGCTCACATTCGATGCCGTCTGGCACTTTGGAGAGGTGTTCTCTCACTGTACAGGGCAGACAGTGTGTATGGCTTTGTGTGGGTGAGTGGTTTGCTGATGTCAACGTTGTGGATCGAGTGGCCCATGCTGGTGGTGGGGTTATAGTATGGGCAGGCGTATGTTATGGACAACGAACACAGGTGCATTTTATTGATGTTATTTTGAATGCACAGAGATACCATGACAAGATCCTGAGGCCCCTTGTTGTGCCATTCATCCACGACAATCACCTCATGTTGCAGCATGATAATGCACGGCCCCATGTTGCAAGAATCTGTACACAATTCCTGGAAGCTGAAAACATCCCAGTTCTTGCATGGCCAGCATACTCACTGGACATGTCACCCATTGAGCATGTTTGGGATGTTCTGGATCGGCGTATACGACAGAGTGATCCAGGTCCTGCCAATATCCAGCAACTTTGCATAGAGTTGATCAGGTTGTTGATTGTGGCCTATGAAATGTTGGTCCACTCCTCCTCAATGGCTGTGCGAAGGAGATGTGTTGCATTGCGTGAGGCAAATGGTGGTTTTTTGCCTCCCCAAAAAAGGCAAATTGGGGTATTAAAAAATAGGTATTTTGTGTTCATAGAAAAAGTCTTAGATCTTTGAGTTCAGCTCATGAAAAATGGGGGCAAAAACAAAAGTGTTGCGTTTATAATTTTGTTCAGTGAATTAGCCTAGTTACAACGTTTTAGTTGTGTTAGTTACATTTTAAATGCTTATATTCATTCATATGTGAGAATGTTTCATTCCTTTAATGTCTTTCAATTCTATAGTATTTGATATCGAAATGTTCCTCTTGTTACGCCTTAATTAATATGTTATGATAAAATTGCATTATATTATATTTTACCATCCTTTGGGGTAAAAACTACCAATTCTGACACCATCATAAAACATCCAAATTAGGCTGTCAGAAGGAGACAGTGAAAACTCTCTTCCGCTAAAAGTTCCTACATACTATTGGTCATTTCACCCATACTAGGTGTGGATTTATCCTTAAAAGACACAAGCTCATCTTCGCTCATTTGTTCCTGTCCGCTCATTTTCCTTTCCTTCGAATGAGACAACATTTTCGGCAACTTTTTTTTTTCAAGTTAACCTTTTAAACTTCCCTTTTTGCTACAAGCTTTTATACTGTTGAGTACTTTAGTTAGTAATCTAATAGAACATAAAAGTTATTCTTCATGGCCAGAAGAATAGACTTTCTTGAGAGTTTATAAGAACAAGAATCTTTCTTGAGAATTCATAAGAAGAATCTTTCTTGAGAATTGATAAGAAGAAGAATCTTTCTTGAGAATTAATATGAAGAAGAATCTTTCTTGAGAATTGATAAGAAGATTGTACTGTCAAACAGATCAGTCGATTTGAAATTAATTCTGTTAAAAGTTATTCTGAAAGCTGTTCTAGCCTGCCTATATATTCATAATTAATTATAATCTGTTGTAATTATATATATATATATATATATATATATATATATATATATATATATATATATATATATATATATATATATATGTGTGTGTGTGTGTGTGTACAAATACATGGGCTATGTATTTCCTTTATTAGATGATTTAAAAATTTAGGCTGCAATTGATCATAATGTGTTATGATTAGTAGTATATATATATATATATATATATATATATATATATATATATATATTTCCCTTTTGAGCTAATTTGTCACACTATCAATTAATGTAATTAATCACACAACAAATTTGGCTGAGAAATTACCTCCTAAAGATAATTTAAAGTCATTATTGTGTTAAAATGAGAAAAGCATAAAATAGACATTATAAAAAGTAGCTTTTAACTTGGAAACAGACATGAACAGAAAAACAGATCAAAAGCAAACTCTAAACATAAACAAATAAACCGTTACAACAATATTAACTTCTTATTTATTGAACTGCTGTAGAAAAACAATATCATATTTGCACTCGTAAAACAGCACTCGTATGATATCATATGAAGCATATATTTATGACATAAATATGAGGCAGAAACTCACTGGTTAAACAATTCTGTAGTATTTGTCCAAGAACAACTGTTATGAAGAAAAATAAGAAAATATTAGTGAATGAGGCCCATTGTTTTGGCTGTAATAATTATTGTATCTGAAACCGAATTGTTTTAAATGCCCATAGTATTTATTTTTTTCAATAGTTGTAGCCTCTAAATGGTATTTAAAGTTGTCTGTTATTTTGTGTGATGCTGCAGGAAGACATTAATAAACTCTTTGATGGATACCTGTGCCAAAACGAGGAGGCTTCAAAAAAAAGATGTGAGAATCTCCTGTCATCCCTTTCTGCTCCAATGACAGAAAAACGCAAGAAAGGATTTTATGCCAGATCTGGTGGTTATGTTCTCTTCTCCCAGGACCTTGAAAACATTGTAAAGGAATACAAAATCCAAGCCAATAAAGGAGTCAAGGTGAGCATCAGCATTTGACACAATTGCTGCAACATCACAGGTTTCAGATGTTTTCAATCTGTAAGAGGTTTGTCATGTTTTCTTAGAGTATGTGTTCATAGAATGTGGGAAACATCTCGGTTGCGTATGCAACCCTCGTTCTCTGAAGGAGGGAATGGAGACGTAGTCGACGGAAGACACAGGCTCGCAGGGAGCCGTACCGTGGAAGAATACACATATGGGATCGCCGTAGGGATCACAACATATGAATCCAGCCTAACACAGGTTCCACCAGTGCATACAAGTGATAGGCCTGGCTTCGGACGTATAAGGGGAACTAAGGGGCTAATAAGGGGAACTCACTGGAGCAAGAATTGTGCACGTATCCAGTCCATAGGAGGGGAATGGTGCAGCAAGCCGACACTTCGAACCACGCTTACAGTGAAACTGGCTTCATGTGAAGGGAGCCCACGGAAAGCAACGGTTCGACACAGGCTAGTTCTCTAGCAAACATGTATAGGTGTTGCCCAGCACCCAACTCTATTTAACATATGTTCAGCAAGGCACTCTGTGTCAAAGCCTAGGAGGGAGAAATACCCTTGCTTAGGAGAAGCTCACCGCCCAGGTGGACATGTGCATCTTGGGAAACCTTCTCGTCAAGATGAAGGCAACCACATGTAGTGGGCCAACCTCTGCTTGGAAACAGCCTTCCCTTCTGCTGGTTTCCGTAACAGACAGAGCTGGTCTAAGGTCTAGGCTTTGCATTCTGATCACGTATAACCGCACTTAGACGGACAGAGAAAGCCAGGGCTGGGTCTGCCTCCTCCGGGGCAGCGCTTGCAGGCTCACCACCTGGTCCCGTAGGAGAGGTAGGAACCTTGAGCACATATCCAGGCCGGGGTCTCAGATCAGTTAGCCGGCCCGAACTCCAGGAACGATTCGTTGACCGAAAATGTGGGCAAGTCCCTACCCTCTAGAGCAGGGGTGTCAAACTCAGTTCCTGGAGGGCCACAGCCCTGCAGAGTTTAGCTTCAACCCTAATTAAACACACCTGATCAGCTAATCAAGTCCTTCAGGCTTATTTGAAAACTGCAGGTGTGTGTGAAGTGATCGAACATCTTCGGGATCTCCTCACAGAGAGAAGACTCAATTCAACAAATAGCTTCCACTTCTAAGGGGGAGCTAGCCTCTTTATTAAGAGATGCTCTCACAGAAGTGATGGTCTCTACGGCATTAAAAATTCTTGCGGTAGTAACCAGAACCTTCGCGTTCTGTTCTTTTTAGAACCAGACCTGGAACTCTCCAAGGTCTAGATGTAGGTGCCATCATGCCCCATCCCTGAGAACATACTCAGAGGAAGGAGTCAGGAAGGCTGTAGAGAGGAGAGGTCGGTTGGGCCAATAAGGGGCAACTATCAGGACCTGCTCCATCTCTTCCTGATTTTAGCATCATAGTGCAAGTAGGCTCACTGGGGAACGCATTTCTGCGGGGGCCCCAGGGCCAGCTGTGGCCTGAGTCTTTTCTGTGTCGAGGGATATCCACGGAGAAGAAACAACTTGCGGAGGGACGAGTCCAGAGGGGCAACAAATGTAACTGTGCGGCCCTGAAGTGGTCCCAAACAGCTGGCCAGCTGGGGATGGAGTCTCCACTCTCTCTGGGCCAGAGGCTGTCGTGAGGCTTGTCAGCGGCACGATTGAGTGGGCCAGCAGTAATAAGTGGAATGAAGCGACTGTCGCGCTAACCCGGTGGAGGTGTGGCTGTCTCCCGTGTACCCGTCATTTCCTTCTTTGCATGCCGCCTCCCCTGCGCGCACTCTGCACAGCAGCTCACACGTGACTGTGCGTGCTCTGGTGCATGCTCGACCAGGTGAATTGAATTGGGGAAATCAGAAGTTCGCGCTTAGTTCAATCAGTGGTTTCAATCAGTGGTCCTGACGATGAGTGGCCGAAGAAATCCGCTAGAGACGTCGCAGCCCAAGCTCGAGACTAAGTCACAAAGATCCAGAAAAAGACATTTGTAGCAGTACTTACCAGAAGTCGCCTGAAAACTGCACACGATCCAGCATACGATTCAGCCTGGGTGGAGTCCAGAAGACCACCAGCAGGAGCAGCAATTCGACAGCTCGTCGATAAAAGGTGCTTCAGCAACCTGAGAAGGCTGGTCGGGACCGTGGCGTGGATCTGGAGAGCAGCTAAAAAGTTCCTGAATGCCAAGATCAGAGACCAAGAAAAGTGGGAGGCAGTACCATTCTCAGGTGTCCTTACAGTCAGCGAGAGACGAGACGAGTGTTCCGAGACCTTTGTCTAGCAGCACAAGAGGGCGCCGATTTCCCAAGCGCCACAAGAGACAGACTAGTCGTCTACAGGGACCAGACAAGTGGACTTCTGGTTTGTGGTGGCAGAGTCCAGACCTTCGGAGAAGACCGCAGAGCTGTTCCTCTTCTACCATTCCAAGCTTGGTTATCCACCCTGCTAGCCAGAGAAGCACACAGCGAGGGACATGACGGAGTAGCGGGAACTCTGCTGCGGATGAGGAAGAAGGTGTGGGTCATAAGAGGAAGAATTATTGCCCGAAAAGTCGTTGACAAGTGTATTGTCTGCAGGAAAGCAAAAGCGAGAACCTGCAAGCAGATAAAGGGAAACTTACCTGAACAGAGGTCAAGTCCTACTGCACCATTCGAGTTCACATCCGTTGACCTGTTTGGAAGGATGATGTCAAGAAGAGAGTAACTATGAAAGTATGGGGCGTCATATTTTGCTGTATGTCCAGCCGAGCCATCCATGTCGAGCTAGCAAACACACTATCAACAGAGAGCTTTCTGCTTACCTACCAGAGGTTCGCCGCTCTCCGAGGCCATCCCCGAAAAATCTGGTCTGATCCTGGTACGAACTTTGTTGGAGCAAGACCTGTCCTAAAAGAGATGTACACTTACCTGAATCAACAGAACAAAGAGTCGCTTGAAGAGTATGCTGCCAGAAATGAGACCACCTGGACGTGTAAAATCCTCCCGGCCGATTCACCTCACCGAAACGGGGCCACCGAAGCTGCTGTCAGAGTCACTAAGAGAGCCCTCCAAAGTCTTGGCAATGTAGAAGGCCTTAGCTTCAGTGAGTTCCTGACTGTGCTCCAGCTAGCTGCCAATCTTGCTAATGAGAGACCCATCGACGCCAGAGTTCAGAGCCGAGAAGAGCGCATCCAGTACATCACGCCGAACAACCTGTTGCTTGGTCGAGCCACACAAAGAGGAGACTTCAAAACTGTAGACTACACCATTTATCCATTCGAAAGACTCAAAGAAGTACAAACTATAGTCAACAACTTCTGGAAGTCCTGGAGCCAACTCGCTGGTCCGAACCTGTTCATTCGCAGTAAATGGCATACTGCTGAAAGGAACGTTGCCGTTGGAGACATAGTTTGGCTCTGCGACCAGAACGCACTGAGAGGGCAGTTCAGACTTGCAAAAGTCATCGGCGTGAATCCTGATTCCAGAAGTGTTGTTCGAGATGTTTATGTGAGGGTCTCTCCAAGCTCCAGCATTTCGGTGAGAGATCCAAAACCTGGTGCCAGAGATCCCGGATCGAGTACCATTCTGCATCGGGACGTCCGGCGCCTTGTGGTCCTCGTACCGGTGGAAGATCAAGTCGGAGACCAGCCCACTTGAGAGTGCGATCTTTCCAGGCATCGCCACATAAAAGATTGAGTGGGAGGTGTAGCGTTAACCCAGTGGAGGTGTGGCTGTCTCCCGTGTACCCGTCATTTCCTTCTTTGTATGCTGTCTCCCCTGCGCACGCTCTGCGCGGCAGCCCGCATGTGACTGTGCGCGCTCTGGTGCATGCTCGACCAGGTAAATTGAATTGGGGAAATCAGAAGCTCGCGGCCAGTTCAATCAGTGGTTTCAAATACACGCATCAGTCATTTGACTGGTGTGCGACAGATAAAGAGGACGGCAGAGGCACAAATGCATTCACTGTGAGGAACTGGGACTTTTGATCATGACGGGCTATCAGTTTTTCACTGTCAAGTGTTTTCTAACTGTGAGGTGCCCACACTTGAAAAGGACCAGACTTCGGACTGTTACTCCCGATCCTGATCCTGTTACATTGGTACCTGTTCAACTGGTCAAAATAAGTATTTTTCTGAGTGAAATCCGA
The DNA here is from genome assembly GCF_963993115.1 of Abramis brama. Taxonomy (NCBI): domain Eukaryota; kingdom Metazoa; phylum Chordata; class Actinopteri; order Cypriniformes; family Leuciscidae; genus Abramis; species Abramis brama. Next base: position 16,716,631 of record NC_139966.1, read on the forward strand.
AGTCTGGTCCTTTTCAGGTGTGGGCACCTCACAGTTAGAAAACACTTGACAGCGACCTTAGAAGCTTCTGACTCCAAGGAGGTGGCGGGCGAGTTGCAACATGCGAGGGGAGCGTAGCTCAACAGTCGCAACGTTGTGTTTTCAGACCGGTACATGCTCGCTGAGCAGCGGTGTCTCAAAGCAAGGAAACTGTAAGCAACTTGAGGCAATAGATGTCAATGCAGTCAGGGGGCACCCAGACCTCTGTTACTGCATGCCCTTTATTCGTGGTCCCTCAGCCACTCGTTCTAGGAGCCATTGGCCCAGAGAAACGAAAAGTCTGTTCATGGGCTGAGGGTTTGGCGACAGGCCCAGGGTGTTTATCACACGGAGCGCGTCGCTCTGCCACGGCCACCTCAGGACTCGGCCGTGAAGCCAGTGCTGAAGCGGTCTTCATATGGAGGAAGTCGTGTGGCTGCGTCTGCCATATGCCCCAGAAGCCTCTGAAAAAGTTTCAGTGGGACCCTTTCTCACTTCTTGAATAGCACTGAGCTGACATACCTCTATCTGTGAGATGCGCTTGACCGAGACCATCTCCATACTAGAAAAGAGATCCTCAACCCTTGGTCGAGTTTACTCTTTCCCAGTTTACCTGAAGACCCAACTGGCTATGGAGCACTCGAAGGGTAGGACCATGTACTGATACTTCGTACCTTTGAATGCAAGAACACAGGAGGCCTGTGGAGTGAAAGGATAGAGATCTGAAGTACTTGTCTTTCAGGTCGAACGCTGCAGACCAAGCTTGGGGACGGGGCATTTTTGAAAATGCATCTCTGTGTTTAGCAACTGAACGGAGGCTTTCGAAAAAGGCCCATTTCAGTTGACACAGATCCAAGATGGTTGTAACCCACCACACATTTAGAGTACAATGAAGAACGGGCTCATGGAAGCCAGACTTCATATCGTCTGGAGGGAACGGCTAGCTTGTGTCCTTCGCCAGTAGGACTGCGACGTACACACACAGGACAAGAGCACTGCTCAACACCTAGGTGTGATGAATCTCACCAATTTTTAGGAGCATCTCTGCTCAATACCTAGGTATGATGAATATCACTGAGCCTGGGCGGAAGGTACCACTAACGTGAACATCGCCAGACCGATCACGCACGCCACGACACTTGTGCCCCGGAGGGCAAGGTCGGATGCGGTGCAGAGCTCATCTATGAGCTCACAGTCTGGGCTACCCTCGTGCATGTCCTTAAGTGCCCTGGCCTGATAGACCTGTAGCAGCGCCATGGCACGCAAGAGGAGACGGCTTGCCCACAGGCCTTGTAAGCTCTGCCCGTCAGAACGGGCGAGAACTCATAGGCTTGGTATCTCAGGACGGGCCCATCACAAATGGGACCCATCACCAGTGCCGGAGCACACAGGGGAATGACCACGACAACACTGAACAGTGAACTGAAACAGTGAAGACCTCATTTTTCCGCCTTCTAACCAGCCGTCAACAAACACAGAAATTTTATGCTGTTAAAACAGCAGTTGAGAACTCAAAGCTCGCGATCACAGCTGCACTCGTGCCACCAGCAACCTGGGAGAGTCTTCCTAGAAGAACACCGACACACTCGCTCGTTGTACAACAATACTCTTCAGAGACATCAAAAACGATCGGCTCCGAAGCAAAAAGCAACTAGTGCGTGCATCCACTTCCGTATTTATACCTGCGCCGCAGGGGCAGAGTGTGTGATGCGAATCATGCACACCAATTGCATTGGCTCGTTCAATAGTACTCAAAGATGACAGGCTCCCTAGCGTGATCCCATTCAGTCGAACGTCGACTACGTCGAACGTGAACGACTGAAAGGGAACAGTGGATTAGGGGTAGACAAATCAACTTGAAAAAAATCAACTGAGGCCCCCCAGTTGAGAACCACTGGTCTAAAACTACCTGATTAAATTGCATGATCCGCTATAACATTTCATTTGACGTGTTGACAAATTTTGACAAATGTGTTGGTTGTGATGTAAATTTAAATTGAATGACACAATATATAACTGACCCTAGCTTTATCTTATTATTGTTATTTATTATTATTATTATTATTACTAGCAGGAGCATTATTTTCACACTCATCATTAATAACATTAGTTGTAGTAGTGGTGGTACTAGTCTCATAGTTACATAATAACAATAATAGTAGTAGTAGCAGTTTTCACATTATCATATGTGTGTTGTCCACAGGCAGAAGACACACTTGAAGAATTTCTGAAGCAGAAATGTGTGGTTTCCAACGCCATTCTGCAGGCGGACAAGAAACTGACTGAGAAGGAGAAAAAGATTATGGGTGAGAGTCTTTTGTGTCCTGGAGGAGGCAACGATAGTACCATCTAGCGGAGAAAGTGAAATCTGTACTGATGGCATCTTTGCAGTGAAACTAAGGAATTAATAATTGAGTGCAGTATATTTATCCATTGACAGCTATTTAATTAACACTCTGTAGGCCCAGAAAGGTAAGAAATACACCGTTAAAATAGTCCATGTGACTCCAGTGTACTACGAGAATACGTTTTGTAAGAAAACAAAATAACAACTTTATTGTGACTTGCTCTCGTGAACCCGCATCGAAGACTGATACGGAAGAGAATAAATTGTTGAATAAAGTCGTTTTTTTTTTTTTTTGGCACAAAAAAAGTATACCTACCTTTCTTAATTTGTGTCCCGAAGATGAACAAAGTGTCACGGTATCAAATGAAGAGAAGGATTTGCAGGTTAACAGTGTTTAATAAAAACAGAACTCACAGCCGTACACAAAATGATAATCCAAACAGGTGACACAGAGAAGGCCACAGAACAACCAGTGACATCAAACAATGAACCAGCAAAAGACACACAAAGACACAGCTTATATATGCAGGTTAATGGGAAACAGCTGGTGACAAATGATCAATGATTAACAGACAGGAGTATGGGAAATGCAGTTCATGATACATATGACAGTGAGGGGAAGAGACATCTGGTGGCAACTCAGGGAACAACACTAATACAATACAATAAACACAAAACACAGTCTCACACTGTGACAGTACTCCCCCCTAAAAGGAGTGGCTTCCAGACACTCCATAAGACCAAGCACAAAAGTTCAGGTGGGTGGAGGAACGGAGGTGGATCTGGGGGAGGGATGGAGGGTCTAGAACGCCATGGCGGGGCCGCAGGCGGTGCAGGGAGCCAGGGCGGGGCTGCAGGTGGGACCAGAGACCAGAACGGCGCTGGAGACCAGGGTGGTGCTGCAGGCATCTCCAGACACCAGAGCCGAGCTGCAACCCATGGTGGTGCTGGCGGTAACAGGAACCTGGGCAAAGAAGCACAAGAGGCCCTATGGGCCAGGTTAGCTAGGGCAGACAGTTCAACTAGCTTGGGGTCGGCCATCTCGGGCCAGGCAGAGAGTTCAAGGAGCTCGGGGACGGCCATCTTGGGCCGGGCAGAGAGTTCAGGGAGCTCAGGATCGGCCATCTTGGGCCAGGCAGAGAGTTCAGAGACCTCGGAGTCATCCATCTTGGGCAGGACGGAGAGACTTTCAGTCGTGACAGGAAGTGCAGTAGACTCATGTTCAGACCTCTCAGCTGTGACAGGAAGTGCAGTAGACTCAGGTTCAGACCTCTCAGCCGTGACAGGAAGTTCAAGAGACTCCGATTCAGACTTAACGGCCGATTCAGGTTCATGGGCTTGAGAGACATCTTGCTGAACAGAAGAGCAGAAAGCAGACCACACACACCACAGAGCCATGGTAAACACAGGAAATACTGAGTCCAATGAACATACCTCTGGTGCCTTCCTGAGAACAGGTGCAGGCGTGATGATAGCCCTCCTTAGAACAGGTGACGCTGAGACAACAGCCATCTGGAGTGTAGGGGCAGGTATAACCCCAGCAGTCTCAAAAATAGGTGCAGGCATAGTGACAGCCATCTTGGGTACTGCTGCTGGCTTGGCGGCGGCCATTTTGAGGACGGGTGCAGGCTTGGCAGTGGCCCTCGTGAAAACCGGCACCGGGGTTGGAAGGCCAGCCCTCCGCACTGACCTTAATGGAGTCTCTGCCAGACTAGACCTCAGACGCTGGGTTCTGGCATGGATAGGAGAGAAAGGTGAGGCAGCCATCCTGTGAAGTGGCTCTGGTGCGGCAGCCATCTTGTGAAGTGGCTCTGGTGCGGCAGCCATCTTGTGAATAGGCTTGGGTCTCCTCTCCATCTCCCTCTCTCGTGGCCGACGCTCGGGAAAGAGTGAAACAATCATGTCTCTAGCACTCGCTACATCCATAATTGGCTCGGGTGTGGCAGCCATCTTGTGAAGAGGCTCAGGTGTGGCAGCCATCTTGTGAAGAGGCTCAGGTGTGGCAGCCATCTTGTGATATGACTCGGGTGTGTATTCCCGCAGGCCCAGAGTCCCAACACACAACGACCGGTGCGCACTACCTCCCCTCAAAAAATTGCTTGGACGGGGTCTCCTCCCTGACCTCCGAGAAGAATTCACCTTAGTCTTGGAAAAGACCCAAATCATCTCCCCGGTAAGTGCCTTGAAAGAGGCACAGCATGGGTCCCGTCTCTCCCACACCTCTGTTCCCCATGTGGCTGCTGGACCGGTCAGCAGCAGTAGCACGAACGCTACTTTCGATTCCTCAGTTTCGAAAGTCCTGTGATGCATATCTAGATGCAGAGAACACTGATTAATAAAGTTTTCACATAACTTAGGCTCACCAGCGTATCTCTCAGGGAAGTCCGTGCTAGGCTCCGGCTGACCACTCGACTCCGTGGGGTTGGGGGAAATGGATGGTGTGGGCGACACGGAACCACTCTGCAACAACAGGAGCTGTTGTTGCAAATCCGCCACCCTGGTACTCAGTGCTTCTCTCACCCGCTCCAAGTTGCTCTCCTGTGTCAGATCCATAGCAGTGATACAAAAATAACTCCGGCTACAAATAACTCCTGTGGCTGATAACCCGCTCCTTCCTTAATGGCTGGTTCATTCTGTCACGGTATCAAATGAAGAGAAGGATTTGCAGGTTAACAGTGTTTAATAAAAACAGAAAACTCACAGCCGGACACAAAATGATAATCCAAACAGGTGACACAGAGAAGGCCACAGAACAACCAGTGACATCAAACAATGAACCAGCAAAAGACACACAAAGACACAGCTTATATATGCAGGTTAATGGGAAACAGCTGGTGACAAATGATCAATGATTAACAGACAGGAGTATGGGAAATGCAGTTCATGATACATATGACAGTGAGGGGAAGAGACATCTGGTGGCAACTCAGGGAACAACACTAATACAATACAATAAACACAAAACACAGTCTCACACTGTGACACAAAGGTCCTACGGGTTTTGAACGACATGAGGGTGAGTCATTAATGACAGAATTTTCATTTTTGGGTGAACTATTCCTTATAAACTGCATTGCAACAATCACTCATTGCTAGGATCATGCAAAACTCTGTGCATCACTTATGTAACACCTCAGATATGACCATTTTCCCTAATTTGTCTTGAGTAATTTAGATGCATGTCAAATCAAGATCCTTGTGCTAAACAACATTAACAACATCTTCTTCCAGAGGAAAGAGAGAAGACTGTTCTCCTGGCTCAGGAAATAAATGCCAAGGAACAGAAGCAGCAACAACTCGAAGAGAAGATGGAAGCAGAGAGAAAGAGTAACGAAGAGAGGATGAGACAGATGAAGGTGAAGATGGATGAGGAGATCAGGCTCCAGAGAGAGGAGGCTAAGCGTGCCATGGACAGTAAACTGAGGGAGCAGGCTGATCTGTTGGAGAAGGGCTTTAAGGAGAAGGCAGACAGGATGACTAAAGAGATGGAGGACTTCAGAAGGAAGAATAAAGAAGCAGAAATGAAAAGTGACCAGCTGTTTAAAAATATGATGAAAAAAATGAACAAAAGACATGATGAGAATATGAAGCTAATGATGAGGCAACACAGTGAGCAGATGAAGGCAATCATGAGCATGCCGAGGCCTAAGTCAGACTCCTCCTCTCTACTCCTATGTCTGCTGCTCGCCGGTCTTGCTGGCGGTGGTTCAGGGTCAGGTTCGTGTTCGTGTCCCTGCAGCTGTTAATGCAGCTGTAAAAAAACAGACCCTTCTGAGGTCTGAGGTGTTTTCTGGGCCCTGGAGGTGTTCTGACATGCTGTGACATTTGTGCTTATTTCTGTTACTTGTGACATTTTCATGGCTAAAGTCTGATTACACTGTATTTAGCACAAACTCTGCTACAATAATATGTCAGCAGCATATATGTAAAAGTTTGTAGTTTTGAGATAATGACATTTATACGTGGTTTGTGAAAAAAATAAAATAAATTGTCACTGAAATAAGGTCATGAAACCCATACTGATTATTTCTTCACAAGACTTTTGAAAATTGTATCACGTAGCCTAGAATAGGATCGTAGTGACCACAAAAGGGAACGTGGTCAGGGAACGAGGGTTACATACGTAACCGAGACGTTCCCTTTTTGTGGTCACGAGTTACGTTGTGGCGACGAATGGGGTTCCCAGTCTAATCACGCCACCTCGGCTGTCTTCCAGTGCCCTGCATAAGTCTGAGATCCCTGTCGTGAGACTAGCACGGACGTTAGATTTCCCTGCCAGTTCCGCTGTACCGCTGGAACGCCGGAGTTCAGTCTTGGCTCCTCAGTAAAGAAACATATCTGCATGTTGCCAGCCTTCTTCCTTATATACCCACGAGATAAGGCGGAGTTACACAATGCAAATTCCGCAGACCTATGGCATTTCTTTGCCATTGGCTCGTTTTATATCTCGAAGATGAGAGGCTTTCTAAGTGAAACCCCATTCGTCGTCACAACGTAACGTCTCTGTTCCTTACTCAGGGAACGAGGGTTACATACGTAACCGAGACGTTCTATTCACAGGACTGTTAGTGGTTTGTATAAAAAGGGGGGAAAAAAGAACAAGGTGTCTTATATTGAGCTTTATGTTTCGCTATGCACAGCTGTCTAGTGTTCATGACTGTTTACGGTTTATTGGGGATGGGGATGTTTATTTTGGAAGAGGGGACATACAGTATATAACAGACCTTTTTTTGAATGTAGTTAAGTTGTGGTAACCCTACGTGCCTTTACACTGACTTTGTTTATCTGTGTGTAAGTTTATATGTGGGTTTGATGAGTTTACATGCGCTCAGTACCCCTGCTTTTGGGGTTTTCCACACGTTTCGAATAATAAATGGGAGAGTGGAATTCAGATCAAAACTGACGGCTATCGTTTATTATTTTATTTTTATCTATAAGTGTTTAGGCGAGCCCTGAATGAATGATCGGTTACATATTATAGACCTAAATCATTTAGGATGTTCACGATCTGCTCTTTCAAAGATGTCCATCAGATGTTCATACAGCTGCAAAACATCTGATTGATGTAGCGCATACATCATTTTATTAAGATATAATTACAGTCACATTATACACACATTGTAAGGGAAACAGGTCAATTTAGCTCAAAGGGAATTATTAATTAAAGGTGCTCTAAGCGATGTCACGCGTTTTTTAGGTCAAAACATTTTTGGTCACATACAGCAAACATCTCCTCACTATCTGCTAGCTGGCTGTCCCCTGAACACACTGTAAAAAACCGCGGTCTCTGTAGACAGCCTTAGGCTCCACAAACAGCAACAAAAACAGACTGGGCTAACCCGCACCATGAAACATAACAAACTGTTCCAGCCAATAACCGACAAGAAGGATTTGGGGGTGGGGTTAGGGGGGTTAGTGCGCGGATGAGGAGGAGGGAGGGTCTAGCTAGCTTTTGTTTGACAATACTTTGAACATCAACAAGTGACGTCACCCAACATCACTTAGAGTACCTTTAATTTATAGGGAATTTTGAAAGAGTCACTTATATACGGCCGAGCAATTGACTTATCCAGCGTTCATTTGAACAGACTGTAACTATCAGCTCTGCAGCGGATATAAATATCAAACCTAGTGAAAACACTATTTGTTAGCAAGGTAAATTAGATCAGCAGTTTAAGACATTAAATTCATAACCACATAACACAAGAACACTTCTCTTTAAAATACAAATGAGACTTTATTAATTATTCTAACACATAGAACTAATATCTAACACAAATGCACACACACACACACACACACATTCATATGAGTTGCAGAAAGAAAGAAAGTAAGTGAGGAAAGAATGAGTTTTAAGAGTGAGATGATGAAATACCAAGTTTCTATCAATATATGCCCTTAAAAGACATGACCTGAATGAACCATCAATCATTAATTTAACCCTTCTATCGTTTCTCGGGCGGGGTTATTAAATATTATATAAAAGCACCAGTTCAGCTAAGAGTCTGGAGGCTACTTGCTTGTCTTTGCATTCCTTTGGGGATTCCTTTTGTCAGGGTAAAAGGGGGTTTCCCGGGTTCGTTGATTGGCTGGCGGTCTCCTTGTGTCTGGATAGATGTCTTGTAGATGTCACTTAATTTATGGTCCTAGATTGTTGATTTGGGGTCTGGAGTGTGGAATTGAGGTTTCCACCTCAATTTTGTGTGGAATTATGTTTGAACTAATCATCTGTAAGATTCATTTGTGTTTGGTTCGCCCTTAAATCCTACAACATCCATCTTCTTCCGCTTATCCGGGGCCGGGTCGCGGGGGCAGCAGTCTAAGCAGGGATGCCCAGACTTCCCTCTCCCTCGACACTTCCTCCAGCTCTTCCGGGGGGACACCGAGGCGTTCCCAGGCCAGCCGGGAGACATAGTCCCTCCAGCGTGTCCTTGGTCTTCCCCGGGACCTCCTTCCGGTGGGACATGCCTGGAACACCTTCCCGGGAAGGCGTCCAGGAGGCATCCGGAAAAGATGCCCAAGCCACCTCAGCTGGCCCCTCTCGATGTGGAGGAGCAGCGGCTCTACTCTGAGCTCCTCCTGAGTGACCGAGCTTCTCACCCTATCTCTAAGGGATTGCCCAGCCACCCTGTGGAGAAAGCTCATTTCGGCCGCCTGTATCCGGAGTTTTGTCCTTTCGGTCATGACCCACAGCTCATGTCCATAGGTGAGAGTAGGAACGTAGATTGACCGGTAAAGTTGCAGAAGCTGCACCGATCCGTCTGTCAATCTCCCGTTCCATCCTTCCCTCACTCGTGAACAAGACCCCATGATACTTGAACTCCTCCACTTGAGGCAGGAATTCTCCACCAACTTGAAGTGGGCAAACCACCCTTTTCCGACTGAGAACCATGGCCTCGGATTTGGAGGCACTGATTCTCATCCCAGCCGTTTCACACTCGGCTGCAAACCGTCCCAGTGCATGCTGAAGGTCCTGGTCCGATGGGGCCAGCATGACAACATCATTCGCAAAGAGCAGAGATGAAATCGTGTGGTCCCCAAACCTGACTCCCTCCGGCCCATGGCTGCGCCTAGAAATTCTGTCCATAAAAATTATGAACAGAACCGGCGACAAAGGGCAGCCCTGCCGGAGTCCAACATGCACTGGGAACCAGTCTGACTTACTGCCGACAATGCGAACCAAGCTCCTGCTCCGGTCGTACAGGGACCGGATAGCCCTTAGCAAAGGGCCCCGGACCCCATACTCCCAGAGCACCCTCCACAGGATGCCGCAAGGGACACAGTCGAATGCCTTCTCCAAATCCACAAAGCACATGTGGATTGGTTGGGCAAACTCCCATCAGTTTAGTTCACTTTATTATCCATTTGCAGTGTAAAACCACATTGGAATAAATGTGCAAGAAGCTCAAAGTACAATGTCAACACATAAGAGGACATAACATAAAACAGACAAGCAGGTGCCACATAAAAACTCAATAGTAAAATGCTGTACAATAAAATCCACACATAAATTTAAAGTGCCTAATTTAAAGTGCTTTGTTTAAAGTGATCACAGCTTGGGGAAAGAAACTGTTTAAATGGCGATCAGTAGAACATTTGACAGAGCGATACCTTCTCCCTGAGTGAAGCATCGCAAAGAAGGCCCCTGCAGGATGGACTGAGGCATCATTAACAAGTTTTAAAGCTCGATTCAAGAGTCTAGCTTTATATGTAACCTCCAGGAGCGGCAAAGTGCAGCCAATGATCCTGCTGGCTGAGCGAACCACTTTGTTCAAAGCCTTCTTCTCTTTCAGGGTGAGATTACCAATCCACACAGTAATACAACTAGTTAGGACACTCTCAATTACACAATAGTAAAAATTCAGAAGAATCGTAGTATTTTGAGTAAACTCTCGAAGCCTACGTAAAAAGAAGAGGCGCTGTCTCGCTTTCTTAGCAATGTTAGTCGTATTAGAGCTCCAGTTCAAGTCATGAGAAAGAGTCACACCCAAGAATTTACATTTCTCAATAATCTGCACATCAGAATCATGGATAGTAATAGGCAACTGATTCCTATTGTGACAAAAATCAATAACAAGTTCACACGTTTTTGAAGTGTTCAAAAGCAAGTTGTTTTTTTTACTCCATTGAACAACATTCTCCACCTCCTTGCGATACTGAGATTCATCATTTGAACTAATCAGCCCAATGATAGTTGTATCATCGGCATATTTGATTATCACATTATTATCATTGGATGCTACAAGGTCATGAGTATACAATGTGAACAGTAGGGGGCTCAAGATACACTCCTGCGGTGAACCGGTGCTAACATACAGCTCATCTGAAATACAGCCATTGATTTTGACCCTTTGTGGTCGACAAGTGAGGAAATTTAAAATCCAATTACAAATGGCATCATCAAGTCCAAGACATTTCAATTTGTGAAAGAGCTTTGTTGGGACCATTGAATTAAAAGCTGAACTGTAGTCTATAAATCGCATTCTAGCATATGATTTATGTGCATCTAGATGTTTGTAGACAGAATTCAAAGCAAAGGAAATGGCATCCTCAACACTTTTGTTTTTCCTATATGCAAATTGTAGTGGGTCCACAGACACAGGGATTTGTGACAAAGTCCAACACCATAGCCGAATGGCCGATAGTCATTCAGACACGTCACAGGTGTCTTCTTGGGCACTGGAATTATAATTGATATTTTAAAGCTAACTGGAACAGTGCACTTCCTAAGTGACATGTTGAAAAGATCAGTCAGAACAGGAGCAAGTTGCTCGGAGCACAGTTTAAGGACACGAGGAGGAATACAATCCGGTCCAGGTGCCTTCCTAACCTTCGTCCTGGACAAGATCCTCTGGACATCCTCCTGAATGATGGTAAAACTCTGCTCATTACAAGCAGGAAAAACAACAGGTTCAACATTTCCAATTTCAAAACGACAATAAAACTCATTTAGTTCGTTTGGCAAGGATGGATCAACATTAATGATGGATCCTCCTTTAGGTTTCCAAGCGGTGATAGAATTTAACCCTTGCCACATACGTCGAGGGTCCGCCTCCATGAAATGTCCCTCTATCTTAGCTCCATAGGCTCGTTTAGCAGCTTTAATAGACCGCTCCAAAGAGTATCTGGACAACTTATAAGCAGCAGCGTTACCAGATTTAAAAGCCACGGCCCGCTGTTGTATTTTCCTATTTACATCCGCATTGTACCATGGGTTCTGACTAGCATGCCGTTTTATTACCTTTTTTGGAACACAGCAATCAATGCAGAAATCGATGTACCCAGTCACTGCATCACAATACTGACCAATCAGTAGCATCAAAACATCCCTGTAGTTTCACTTCACTCTCCTTCGTCCAGCACTGAACAATACATGACGAAGGTTTTGATTGTTTACTCCTCTGTATATATGTAGGAAGAAGTAACACAGAAGAGTGATCTGATTTTCCAAAGGCTGGTCTGAGACTAGATTGATAAGCAGATTTTACATTACTGTAACAGTGATCCAGGATATGTGCTCCTCTAGTTGGATGTTTAACATGCTGATAGTAGTTGGGAAAAGCAGTTTTAAAATTACACATATTAAAATCACCAGCTACTATAGCCATGGCATTAACATGGGAGTTCTCAAATTTGTGTACAATGTCACTTAATTCACTCAAGGCAACAGAAATGTCCGCCCGCGGATGTATGTAAACACCACACAGGAACATTACCGAAAACTCCCGTGGTTAAGTTAACGTTGCAAGTTTTGTTCACGATGACACAATCCGTGCACCAAAGTTCGTTAATTAAAAAACACACACCTCCACCCTTCGATTTCCCGGTGCGCTCCTTCACCCTGTCCGAGCGGTAGACAGAGAAGCCCGGCGGCTGGAAAGAAGAATCCGGCACGCCACTGTGTAGCCACGTCTCTGTCAGGCAAAACACGGAGCAGTCCCGGGCCTCGCGCTGGGTCTTAATGCGACTCAGCAGGTCGTCCGTCTTGTTCGACAATGACTGGACATTCGCCAGGTAGATGGACGGCAGCGGGATCCTCGACTGGCGGCTGCGCAGTTTCACAAGCAACCCCCCTCGCTTCCCTCGGTGTCTGCGCTTCCGCCGCTGGTAGCCTGTAGCGTCCCCGCTCAGGGGCTCAGATGTACGGTGTGTGTAGCGATACCTCCGCCCAGTCCCTTCGCTCTGCTCCCAACCTCCGCGGCCCGACTCCTGGCCTCACTTGCCTCGAGTGGGGCACACATCGAATTCAGCACACCTCAGACCAGTATTGACAGATGACAATCCACAAACTTCCTCACAAATCCTCAGAAGTGTCTCACGGCCATAGCTTAAAGTGGCAAGTGCATCAAAGACAAAAACAAACATAAAGCAGACAGCACACAGGAGAGCTCTTGCTACGGCGCCCTGCCTCGGCGCCATTTTTCAATCCGGGACATGAACCCTCCAGCACCCTGGAGAAGGGTATAGAGCTGGTCCAGTGTTCCATGACCGGGATGAGAACCGCACTGTTCCTCCTGAATCTGAAGATCTACTATTGGCCGTGTTCTCCTCTCCAGTACCCTGGCATAGACTTTCCCGGGGAGGCTGATGTTGCAGAGGCGTGTCAGCCAAGACAGCCCCACAACATCCAGAGACTTGAGGTACTCAGGGTGGATCTCATCCACCCCCGGTGCCTTGCCACCAAGGAGTTTCTTGACTACCTCTGTGACTTCAGCTTGGGTGATGGACGAGTCCACCTACGAGCCCTCAGCCTCTGCTTCCTCAATGGAAGACGTGTCAGTGGGATTGAGGAGATCCTCGAAGTATTCCTTCCACCGTCTGATGACATCCCCAGTTGAGGTCAACAGCTGCCCACCTCCACTGAAAACAGCGTTGGTAGGGCACTGCTTCCCCCTCCTGAGGCGCCGGACGGTTTGCCAGAATCTCTTCGAGGCCAACCGGTAGTCCTTCTCCATGGTCTCACAGAACTCCTCCCAAACTCCTCCCTTTTTGCCTCCACAACCACCTGGGCTGCAGTCCGCTTGGCCTGCCGGTACCCGTCAGCTGCCTCAGGAGTCCCACAAGCCAGCCAGGCCCGATAGGACTCCTTCTTCAGCTTTATGGCATCCCTTACTTCCGGTGTCCACCACCGTGTTCGGGGATTGCCGCCTCAACAGGCACCGGAGACCTTACGGCCACAGCTCCATGTGGCCGCGTCGACAATGGAGGTGGAGAACATGGTCCACTCGGACTCAATATCTCCAGACTCCCTCAGGATCCGGTCGAAACTCTGCCGGAGGTGGAAGTTGAAGATCTCTCTGACAGGGGATTCAGCTAAACGTTCCCAACAGACCCTCACAGTACGTTTGGGTCTGCCGAGTCTGTCCAGCTTCCTCCCCCGCCATCGGATCCAACTCACCACCAGGTGGTGATCAGTTGACATCTCCGCCCCTCTCTTCACCCGAGTGTCCAAGACATACGGCCGGAGGTCAGATGAAACGACCACAAAGTCAATCATTGACCTCCGGCCTAGGGTGTCCTGGTGCCATGTGCACTGATGGACACCCTTATGCTTGAACATGGTGTTCGTTATGGACAAGTTGTAACTAGGCCTTAATTTAATTGGGACATTTAAGTAGATTTTAAAAATGCCTTCTGGCAGACGGCCATACTCATCGGTTTACAGTAAAAAAAAAAATTAAGTTCAGCTATAAAGTCATGAGTAACAAAGTCATACGGTGCTGTATATTCCGTATTATACTGTTTATACTGTAATAAAGTTATCGTTGGAATCCCAAGAGCCCTGGCTGTTATCAGCTGATTTTTTTTTAGTGATAGTAAAATGATGATCTACTTTACAGAGGTGCTGATTCTGCCTGACACACATCTCATAGTCAATGAATATCACAATCAATCCTCTACAAGCCTTTATAACAAAACTTCCTGTAGGAGCACACACTAACAAAACTAAACTAAACTAAACTCAACTAAACTAAACAAGAAACTTTGATAAGCAGATACAGTAACAAAAATTGTACAAAAAATGCTATTCTACAATAGCATTTTCTACAAAATTCTACAAAGTGATGTAGCCACAACGACATCTGCTTCTCGCGTTAAGTGATCATATGGGAAGACACATCGTCTTGTGTCCGTACTGGTTAATAATTGCCCCACGAGGAGCAATTTGCCAGCGCCAGTTCGGCTGGCCTCGTGACATTCCACACACGCACACGCACGCGCACACACGCACACGCACCCACAAACACACACACACACATTACACACACACACTCACCCCCACACACACAAAACCTCCTTTGAGTACAATTTCATGTAGAGATATGGCTCTTGAGTGTATACCTTCTGATATGTATGTGTGATTAACTTTGATTAATAATGGAAGTGTGGTTTGCTAGAATATAGGTTGGAATCCTATAGACTTATGTTCCTTGAAAGGAATTCCTCAGTCGTGTCCTGTTGTAATCCTCCCTCAGACCATAAAACTTTATGACCTCAAGACGGCATCTCATCCAGTTCCTCTTGTAAAGCCAACATTCCAACACCTTAACATACATGAAACTCTTCAGAGAAAACTCCCTAAGATGTTTGATATGTATTCCTATGTTTCTCAAAGTGTCGTCGTTTGCCATAACGGAAACACTGACAATTTTATTGTGTGTTTAATCAAGCTTTATTTGTGTGTAATGAGGCATATGAACGTAATGTTATGTGTGTCCAATATCTACCTGTAATTCTTGGTATCTGTCTGACCGTCCTGTTTTAATTCAACCAGTCCCGCACATAGTATTATCGTAAGATGTATTATTCTGTATGTATAATCTTAAGAGAAAATATTAATTATTTCGCTCAGAAGACATATGATACAAGGGGGCGTGTTTTTCTTCACACAAAGAAGACATCTTCCCGCTACAGATCAGAAGTTTTGATTCGCTCTGTCACAAAACGAGGCGTAAACAGATTGTCTGTTAAAAGGAAGAGACCCCCACTTCTCGCTCTCTTCTCTCATCGATCCCGCTTGACCTCCTCCTCCTTCTCCACGTGCAGCGCTGCTCCAGCTGGACAGGCTTGCCTTGGCCTCTGGGACACATGACCGCGTCATGTAAAAGCCTGCCGTCTTTGCAACCAAGATGTGCAACCTCTCCCGTCCCGGGAGATGAACTTTCTCGGTAACATTACAGTCAGTAAGCCTTTTAAACTTCGCGGCACTGGAAGACCCAGCAGAAACAGGACACCATCCGCGCTGTCCTGCCAGTTTCAGCATCACCCGAACAAAAGACAGAATACTGCAAGTATATTGAGTTGATAAAAGCTGTTTTCCCGGCGTCTCGTGAATCTAGGTTTCTGTATGTAATAATTACTAGCTTTTCTTTCTTTCTTCCTTTCTTTCTTTCTTTCATTTCATGTTATCCTGATCACGTATTTTCTTGTTTGGTTAAATGTGTGTTTGTTTTATTGTTTTGTATTTTTACGTACGTTTGTATTTGTAGCTCATATAATCTTTAGTTTTACAATTATTAAAATCCATATATCCTTTTAACTGTCTCTGTATTTGAAAGCCCACTTTTATAAAGTCAATGAGACGAAAAGATCTTAAGCTACAAGCTCGATATTAGACTACATTCAGTAGTTTTAATTAATAAACTCAATAAAGTTTAATGTTCGTGGCCAGAACCTAAACTTTAGTGGAGTTTGTGAATACCCCTTCTTAACTGTACTGACCTTACATCTACTCGCTGGACGAATTAAATGTTGGTCAGACCAGTTACAGAACGAGGTATTCTCGATAATTGATAAAATAAATGTACATGCGACTTATGAATTATGACCATGAGTCATAAATATTAATATTCCCAAGATTCCCCATATTCTTGAGCTAATTCATATTTACCCAGAGTCGTATTCGTTACAGTGATATTAGTTAACATTTGTGCTAATATCTACTCAGTTGGACTGCTCCCCAAAATCACTTACATTAGCTTTAATTTTATATCTTCATAAACAGTAGTATGTGATTTTTCCAATATGTCAACACTGCTAAAAGCACAGAAAATGCATGTATACCTTGTTCTAGAGGAAGAATCTGTTAGAGAATTAGTCATTTACCCCCTCACCTACTTTTGACCATTAAACACGTTAAAAGGATCTGCTATCACAAGTTGCTACAGACACGGTTTATTGATCACATCTCTAACAAGCTCTTAGCTCAGCATGTCAGGCCATGGCAGCAATCTGCTATTTCAGAGACTTTAGAATCTAAACTCTTTACATGTGTTTGTTGAAGACACAAGGTTATGTGTTGTTGTTTATCTTGCAAGGGTTTATATTTGTATTAAGGCTTTTTCATGCAGTAATTTAATAGTAATTTACTCTTTCAAATGTTTTTTTATTCCAAACTAATTTATTGAACTAATTTCTCAGGTAGATTGACGTTTGCACTGTTATCAGCATGCTCTACTGATTGAGCCATAAGTAAACATATTTTACCCAATGTTTTCATGATACCCAGGAGAAAGTCAGACATTGTTGGGAATTCCCAGTCAATTTCATTAGAAAAAAGCCCACGACAGACTAACAATGACAACGTGGTTACATATTCTGGGAAGACTCCAAGTTTCTTGTATCTGCTAACACGTTGCAGTTGCTGATTTTAAAAGTGAAACCAAAAGTTAAACTGCACATTGTTATTTGCTCAGTCAATAAAAGTGGATGTGAGTCAGCCACAGGGAATAACCAGAGAGATATTAAGAGACCAGGAACATCCCCTAACTTACTCTAGACCAATTAGCTTTAAGAGCCCGGACCTGAAGGAGTGTCTAAGATATACAGATAGAATGTGAGGAAGCTACAACATGTGTACAACTCAGATCAAGCTGCTGAAGTCAAGTAAAGCAAAAGGGTAAGTGATGTTCTTTCATCCATGGGTTATACAACAGATAATAAATATCATTAGCTCGGCATAAAAACTATTTCACAAGGAGAGTCACCAAAAGCCATATATGTATGTGTGTGTGTGTGTGTGTGTGTGTGTGTGTGAGACATGAAACTCTACACCTTGACATGTCTTGATAAAGTTTAGGATCATGTCTTGCTACAGCTTCAAATTACTTTGTTCATCAACTAAACCCAGTAAAGTTATAGACCAGAGGAGTTTGAATTGGGGCTGATATTTTAGCTGGACACAAACAAAGCTTACAGCATTTTAGTCTCATTCAGTGTGCTTGTGTCATTTGTGATGAACGTGTATGTGTGCATTAGGATGTTTGCATGTGTTGAAAGATATGGTTTATATTGGAATTTTTAATATGTGTAAGTCAGTATATTCTGTGGCTTTTGTCTGTTTCTCTTTCCACCTCTGTATGTGTTAAGCCGACATATTTTACAGAAACTTCCCCAAACAGAAAAGGAAAACCTGCTCATCTGGTGTTGTGTACTGTAGAATTACTGGAGTATTTCTCCATCTTAGACTTTTACTTCTAGTACACTGCAATAGCTTGAAGGATGTTAAATGTGTGTATCTGTTGTACAGCTGTATTCTCCAGTGATCATGGATGAACCAGTCTGCTTGATTGACACTGGGTCAGAAGGGAAGCTGTGTGTGCAGGAGTCAGCACTACAGATACTGCAGAAGATCCAGGAGCCAGTGGTGGTGGTGGCCGTGGTGGGTCTCTACCGCACCGGGAAGTCCTATCTGATGAATCGCCTCGCAGGGAAACAAACAGGTTAGAGCAGGCAGTGCTGGTAGGATCCAAAAGCTTGAGAGAAACAACATGCAGTTACATGCATAAAAGTCAATGTGGTGTTTTTTTTTTGTTTTTTTGTTTTTTCTCGTGTGGCATTATCAGGATTTGCGTTGGGCAGCACCATCGAGTCCAAGACGAAGGGCATCTGGATGTGGTGTGTGTCTCACCCCACTAAAGCAGGAACCACTCTGGTGCTGCTGGACACTGAAGGACTCGGAGACGTGGACAAGGTGACTGCCAAACTAGTTTCATCATGTAGTATCTATCTATTCATCTATTGTAGCAAATTAGCTCAAAAAGGGAAATATTAATAATTATTATTATGATTATTATGAACATTTGGATCAGTTAATCGGATTAACTTGATATAGTTATATTTAATATTACAATCAATTAATCATTTCGTCCTATGAACACTCAATATTGATGATTAATTAATTAATAGAAATTTTATTTTCTGGGGTTGGGAAATAATTGTCTTACTGTACAGTGCTATGCAAAGAATGTAGTTAGAATCTGGAATCATTAAATTGACTTTGTTTGCAAGGCAGAGAATCAGAACCAAATATGTCTTGTGCACAAATTTTATGAACTAAATAACAAACACCACTAATCTAAACACACATTGCAGTTGAAGCAGTGTGTGACATCTTTGAAGAAGATCTCATTGGTTCCGTGAGTCAATAGTTGGAGTAGCGATTAACTTCTGCATTGAATGAAGAAATTGTGCTGATGTTGTCCTTGACTGTTGTGGTTGAGAGAGTCCTCTCTCTCCTGAATGAGCACATGGCTGGTTGGGAGTCAAGGCCTGATGAGGCCATACAGGACAGCAACCCCAACATACCGAGAAGGCCAAGAGAGGGAAGGGCTTGTGTAGAGGCTAAATAAAGCCTGAGAAAGGTCCCACCCCTCTGGGTTTTCTTGACCAATGAGAAAGGTGGAATTTCCAAGCAGTAAAATTCCTCTGTTGGAGATTTATGGCTCTTTGTTTCAAGCGTGCCCATTTGCATGTGCAGCTGGATTGGTTGCTGATGAAGAAACTATTAAAGATTCTTGTAATACTAATATGTTGCGCAGCTATTGTAATATCATATACACAATCATTTCGATCTTCAAAGTACCAATTTATAGAGACCAAAACATGTTATAGATGAGGTTACATTGACCGTTGGCTCTATCATAAAATACATAGTATCAAAAAAAAAAAATAGTATCAAGACACTACACAATACAGTAATAATCATTCGCACAATGTCCTGGGGTGCATGTTCATTTATAGGTCAGTTTGTCAATAAATAAATGCAGGAAAGTCTGTTTTAAGGGCTGTTAATCTATCTCTCCATTCACACAGAACTGTGATTGCATAAATTGCTGGAGAGTCTTCTGTGTGAATGCAGGATGAACCTGGAATGCTACAAAATTCAGTCCCAGGACCAGAACCTATTAACATTACAATCAATCCCAGAACGCTTCTGTTTGAACAAGAGCCAGAGCCGATGCTGGGTATTGTGTGTCGTAGCGATGACTTTAGTTATTATATTTACCCGGGGAAAGAAGAATGAGTGAGTCTGTATACAGACAAAGATGCTCACGATCAAGGAGCTACTCTCCATCCATACAGATGGTGAAATAAACTGTGATAAAAGCAGCATGAGAATCAATATCTTCAGGATCTTAAATATCATATTTTACACCAATCTCACAATCACACGTCAATCTTAAGAGCACCATTCAATAAAATGTCAGGCATTGTGTCTCTATTATGGTCTCATGTCAAATCACCACATCCTATTTATCTCAGGGGGACTCAAAGCATGATACCAAGATCTTCTCTCTGGCCGTTCTTCTCAGTAGCACTCTAGTCCTGAACAGCCGAGGAACTATCGACAACAGGGCCGTAGAGGAAATGCAGTATCCTTCTGATCATATTTTGAATTTCATTGTCAATTTGCCCTTGTAAAAAAGCAGGAACTTAGAAATATATTGTTTTTGTTTATGACTGTCAGTATAATAATATTTCTCACTGATAAAAAATATTTTCTGGATTTACTTGTACTTAGCATGTTGGAAAAATGGTGCATGTATATTTAAAATAAATTCAAAGTAATTTGATGTAAAATGAATAGATGTACACATTTATATATTAATATTGATATATACATAAATATGAGCTGGATAATAATGACCATGCATCTGCCTCATACTATGTTACCAGGGTTAAGCAACAAGTGTAGTCACAATTCCTCTGTTTAATTTTAGAGCTTGCAGATTATATTTCAAAAAGATTTTCTTGCATTTAAATTACAAAGACTCAATATCATTATGGCCTTCATATTATGTATTTTGGAATTTGGCCATTGGCTAGATTTGGTAAATAACAACAGATTTTATATATGGTCCCTGGCTCATAGTGAATCTATCTAATCAGTTCTTTAACTCACAGTAAACATATATGTCACTGAGCTAACAGAGTACATCAAGATCAAATCACCTGATGAAGTTGTAGAGGATTCAGAGTTTGTGAAGTTCTTCCCTAGTTTCATCTGGGCTGTGAGGGACTTCACTCTGCAGCTAAAAATCAATGGCCAAGACGCAACAGAGGATGAATATCTAGAGTTTGCTCTGAAGCTAAAACTAGGTAATATTTAAAGCCTGTAAGTTTTTTTTTGTTATGCCTGGCTCACACTACAGGAGTTTTAAAATCCTAACCGATTGTAAAATCTGGTTGCAGCACACACTTAAGGAGAATCTTTGCAGATGTTCTTCCCTCAAATCTTAAACATGCTCACACTACAAGATTTGAAAATCGGGGCGCATCACACACTACAAAATGTTATTAAGATTATCGTGCCAGAGGAAGCACCTTCCTGATCTCACACAGCAGATCTGAAGCGGAAAAAGCATGTAAACACAATATCTGTCATATCAAGTCATATTTGTGAAAAGGTAGCCATGACCAAGAAAAGCGAGCCAAGATTGCTGCTCAGCTGAGTCTTGTAAAGTGGATCTCAAAGTTCAAATTAAATATTAAAATAATTAACACCTTGTTTCATTACATCTATCTTTGAATGAATCCGCTTTTTTTTTACATTTCCGTTGAATGAACAGTTTAATGACTCACTCAAAGACTGTCCCTTCCCGCCACCTGGTGGCGTAACAATGTAACTGGACTGAGTGACGGCCTGTCTAGAATGCGCAGAGACTATCAATGCCAATACTGGTGAAATATCAGCAGAAAGCCTCTCGTAAAGTGAGATTCGAGGAACTAACTGTTATATAGCAATGGCCTAACAAGCTCATTGTCAGGTTTATGTTGTGTTTAATATACAGAACAGAACTGTTAGCAAACAAAACCTTGCCAGTTTCAAAAATAGATTTTAGCTTCCTGTGTTTATCTACAGTCTATTGGTCATTATCATTTATTTATTTTTTGTAGATAAATTGGAGGCTTACAGTTTCTTTGATTTTAAAGAATTAATTTTGTACACTGTGTATCATTTGACTGAAGGAAAGCTTTGTGTTGTTCTTTTGAAGGTAACTCGAGTCAAGTGAATAATTACAACCTTCCAAGAGAGTGCATTCGTAAATATTTCCCTTCACGGAAATGTTTCACCTTCCCATTCCCAACCAATCCAGACAATGTCTCTTATCTGGAGACACTGGACCCAGCTGAGATTTCAAAACAATTCTTGGAGGTCACTGATCATTTCTGCCAGTTTATCTTTGACCAGAGCCAAGTGAAAAATCTGAAAGATGGACACACGGTCACTGGAAGAGGTAAATCAGGAAGCCTCAATGTTTTGGATTGCCCTTTTTTTATGGTGGGCAGTGTTTCCTATTTTTGCACATTTTATTCACCAACATCTTTGTGACATGATGCTTGAAAGATCAAAAACAGCTTCAGAAATTAAACTCTAAGTAGCCAGTGTCCATTTATTGTGACCTTTTTTAATTCTTTGTGTTTGACCCCTCTGCCTCCCTAAAGTTTTGGGTCATCTTGTGAAAACGTATGTGGACACCATCTCCAGTGGGGCTGTGCCGTGTCTGGAGAATGCTGTGATCGCCATGTCAATGATTGAGAATGAGGCTGCAGTGAAGGAGGGGCTTGAGGTTTACCAGAGTGGAATGGAGAAGCTGAAGGAATCCTTCCCTGTGGAACTGAATGAAATCACCCTGGAACACCAGTGTTTCAGCCTCATGGCCACACAAACCTTCATGAAACGCTCCTTCAGGGACCATGATGGGAAGTACTTGACATCTTTAGAGGTAGGTGGGAGTTGCCATACCAAATTATACCATGGCCTGTTTGAATACTTTGATTGGCTGGAAGGTGTGTAATAAAATCGTTTATTGCACAGGTAGTTCCAAGTCTACGAATCACCGTTCTATATTAATATACTGTTTTCATTGAAGCACACACGCACACACACACACACACACACACACACACACACACACACGCAAACGTCACTCTGAGATCGTGCTGCATACAAACATAAACATTCAGGATCACAGAAACTTGTATTAATAAAATAGGTTTACTATTGAATTGCTACATAATATTTCTCAATAATTAGGGGATAAAGTCACAAACAATGTGTTTGACTTGATTGTCCTTGTTATCTGTCTGTTATGTGCTTGTAGTTTTGTAGGACAGGTAGATATCTTTATCTGGACAAAGTTGTTCCAAACAGTGTCCAGTTTTTCCTATTAATCCCTTTCAAGTTTTTCTTTTTAACCAAATCCAAGAAAGCAAAGGGAAAGGAAAAATAGAAATTTCCATCCATCCATCCATTTTCCAAACCGCTTGAACTATGTAGGGCTGCAGGGATGCTGGAGTCTAACCCTGATGGATGGCCAGTCTATCACAGGGCTAAATATAATTTTATTTTATTTTATTGTTTAATTTATAAACATCTAAATCTTACTTAGAAAACAGTGGCTCAGGGTGTAGAGAAATTCACTGATAATCAAAAGGTTCCTGGTTCAAACCCTGGTGCATCCTGGCTATATACATGTATATATCAAGTGTCCTTGGGCAAGACACTGAACCCCTACTTGTTCCCAGTGGTAGGTAGAGTAGGTAGATATGACTTGTAAGTTGCTTTGGATAAAAGCATCTGCTAAATGATTAGATGGATAATGTGCAAAATAACCCAAATAATGAGCATTAAGTATCCTTCCTGTTTTTCTGTCTGCTGTGTTAGGAAGCCATCAATCGTCAGTTTGATGCGTATCTCTGGGACAATGAGAAGACTTCTGAGGCAAAATGTGAAAGTCTTATGTCAGTTCTCTCTGACCCAATGACAGAAAGAATCAATCAAGGATTTTATGCCAAAGCTGGTGGTTACGATCTCTTCTGCCAGGACCTGGAGGACATTGTGTATCAGTACAATACACTGGCCTGCAAAGAAGTCAAGGTCATAAATGTTAAATCATACAAATTATGACAATCGTATTTTCAATATTATTTAATATTAGTTGAAATGCAGCAAACCATAATTATGCAATAACAATATTGTGGTATATATTTTGAATGTAAAGTGATATTATATTTTTAACACCACTTTTACTCTTCCCTTGTGTGTCCTCATAGATTGCTGAGGTGTTGGAGAAGTTTCTACAGGAAAAGGTTGCAGTGACCACAGCCATTCTGCAAGCTGATGATAAACTAACTGAAAATGAAAGAAGGATTTGTGGTAAAAGCTTTGTGTTTTCAACATAGTAGACACACATGATGTGGTGAATAGCACCATCCCAGTTGTACAGTTGTCGTTTTCTTCAATAAAAAATGCTAGTCAATGGCCAAGAGAATCTGAGGCAATCTCGATCCATATCCACAATGTTTTGAGTTCTGCAGTTTTCAGTGTACTCATTGTAAACATGTGGGATGACACTGTAGTTGATCTATGTTAGATTGTCTCCATGATTGGACTCTTGTCTCTTCATCATCTTTAATTCACTCCTCCTTCCTTCTTTTTTGGCTCCCAGAGGAGAGAGAAAGGGCAGTCCTTCTGGAACAGGAAATTATAGCCCAGGAAGAGAGGCAGCGTCAACTGGAGGAGAAGATGGAGACTGAACAACAGAATAATGAAGAGAGGGTGAGACAGGTTATTGAAAGGATGGAAGAGGAGATGTCCCGTCAACAACAGGAGACAAAGCGTGCAATGGAGAGTAAGCTGAGGGAGCAGTCTGCCCTGATGGAGAAGGGCTTTCAGGAGAAAGCTGACAGGATGACGTGGGAAATAAATGAGTTGAAGAGAAAGAATGCAGAGGTAGAGGAGAGTGCATCGAGAAAGTATGCACAGATGATATCAGATCAGCAGCGAAGAAATGAACAGAACATGGAAGTACTGAGGCAGCAGCACAGTCAGCAGATGCAAGCAATAAATAGCAGACCAAGACCCGCATCTCGATCCTCCTGTTCTATACAGTGAAATGTGTTGAAAGATGTAGATCACTGCTTTTACAGATTTCTGAATTTGTAATTACTATAATCTCACTGCATTTGATGTGACTTTTTGTTGTTTTGAAATCATAGCTATAAACTTTTAGCTAAACTATAAACTTTTAGCTGTTTCAAGTTCTGCGTTTTGTCAATTTAATATGGTAATGTTTGGTAGCTGATCATCCATTTATGTAAATTACATAGTATTTTTAGGCTGATTTTGGAATTTAGAATCTGACAGAAACATATCTGATAGCATTAGCATTGTAGCCACTGTCTAAATGATTACGTTTGGCTTGATAAGTATTAGATTTAATTTAGCAGTAAAAACTTCATAGGCTGAATGTGAGGGTTCTGTCTAGTTTATATCTTGGTTTGGTGACAGAGCTCTGACACTCCCGGTTTGTCATAGTCCTGTTTGTTGTGAGCACATGGCTTGTCTTGTGTTTCCTTGTGCCATGTTCTCTCTCGTCAATTGTCTTACCCTTTCCATCTTGTTTCCTGATTATTGATTAATTTGCCCCACCTGCCTTCCCTCGTTACCCTCATTTTGTTTGCTTCCCTATTTATGTTTGCAGTCCTGGGCTGCGTTCTAGTCCACTTTTAGACACGCACTTGCGAACTTCCCTAAGCACTTCCCCTCGGGGGAATCCCTGCCGCCCAGTGGTGTATTCGGGGCCATACGCACGTATACTCCGTATGCTTACTTTTTCCCCAGGGCTGTTTGCGTATTACAACTTCTGAGGATCAATATTAGCGTATACCCTCCGTATACTCACTTGTTTTGCTGATTAAGACGTCCCTAATCTACTCCTGTTTTAGCGTCCCCTTTAACTGTATCCCAAGTGTTTTTTTTTAACTCGCGAACGTTTGTTGTAATTGGTGCATTTTTGTTTGAATTCTGTCGTTCCCCGCCCCCGACGACGCCGTTATCGAGCATCATTCGCAGGATGCCAGCGAGCGAGCACAGTGTTCATCGATTGACGACGGAAGATGGTTTCACGTTGAGGCAGTCAGGTAATAAACGTATTTGAAATTAGTTTAATTACAGCTACCGGTAATTACAGTCTGTTATGCCGTTGCTGATTTATGATGCCTTTGCCTCATCATGATTTCGTATATGGCAGAAATATAACGTTATTCAAGCAGCACAGGATTTTTGAAGTTATAAACATTTCAACTTGATAAAGAAGCATATACATGAATCAGAAATTGATCAGAAATTATGTTTAAAGTAGCTAACAAGCCACAGACAGAAAGTCAAATACACAAAAAATACTAAAATTGCCATCATGATGAATATTTGCATAAAACAGTCTGTTAACGTTATGTGTTAAATAAATGCAGCATTTGGGATAAAATCAGAAGGCTGCTTTGGGATTTGTGCATCTGCTACTGACTGTCATTTAATGTTTATCCAACAACAAATTTAAATTAAATAAAAATTGTAATGACACATTACGAGGTTATCCCACTGCAAATACCTTTTAAAAAGCAAACATTTGTGATGTGTTATCTTATGTCTTATGACAAAGTAAAGACTTGGGTAGATTATGCGACCCATGTTAGTTTAATGATGCATAATTCAAGTCTATCTCTGTCTCTATCTCATCTAGAAAATGGTTGGAAGAGGAGAGAAAAGGAAAGTCAGTCTAACTGACTATTTTGGAAGGTAGGCCAA
This sequence comes from Abramis brama, assembly GCF_963993115.1. Taxonomy (NCBI): domain Eukaryota; kingdom Metazoa; phylum Chordata; class Actinopteri; order Cypriniformes; family Leuciscidae; genus Abramis; species Abramis brama. The sequence goes on from NC_139966.1 coordinate 16,742,868, forward strand.
CTAAAGGAAATTTCATAGTGTCCCACTTGTAAGGGTAAATGTTGGCTTTTGACCTGTCAGCCAACAGCAAAGGTAATGATTACTTTTTTACTTTTAGTGTGCAGAGTAAGAGAAGCCATGTAGGCCAGTTCTACTCAAAAACCAGCACAAACCCAAGTCAGACCAGCACAGCCCAGACCTCCAGCACAGGCCATTATCAGACCAGCACAGGTCCAAGTCAGACCAGCACAGACCAGACCTCCAGCACAGGCCCAAGTCAGACCAGCACAGACCAGACCTCCAGCACAGGCCCAAGTCAGACCAGCACAGCCCAGACCTCCAGCACAGGCCATTATCAGACCAGCACAGACAGCTCAGGTCTTTCCAAAGTCATAATAGGAAAATGCTTACTATAGTGATTTAATATTTAGTAGAGTAGAAAGTAGGTTAGTATTATGTGTCACTCAGTTATAGTCTTTTGTTTGCTCATAATTTGATGGGCATCTCACAATGTGGCTGGATTTATAACCTGCTCAAGACTAGTAGTTCACTATTAGGATTAGTTCACTTTCAGAGACTAATATGTCATTTTTGTAAAACACATAATTGCAATTGTTAAAGGGATAGTTCACCCAAAAATAAAAATCCTATCATTAATTATTCACACTAATATTATTCCAAACCCACAAGACTTTTGTTGATTTTCACAACACAATTTAAAATATTTTGCATTAAAGGTTGTATCAGCGATTTCTAGCCTAAAACATAAAGTGTCAATTTCAGCTGACCTTTCTGCACGATCCGCTCGCTGCCTGCCCTATAAATTGTCTGTGAAAAAAACGCGTCTCTCTGGTCAGCCTAGGGTCCGAGATATGCCAAAAAAACAATCGGCACTACCAACCTTTCCACACATAAACAAATAGTGTTCCAACCAATCAGCGTCAGGGGTTTGGTGTTGTGGACTTTCCTACTGGTGCTGGGATGTGAGGGAGGCGGAGCGAAAGTCCAAAACACTAAACCCCGGACGCTGATTGGTTGGAACACTGTTTGTTTACGTGTGGAAAGGATGGTAGTGCCGATTGTTTTTTTGGCATATCTCGGACCCTAGGCTGACCAGAGAGACGCGTTTTTTTCACAGACAATTTATAGGGCAGGCAGCGAGCGGATCGTGAAGAAAGGTCAGCTGAAATTGACACTTTATGTTTTAGGCTAGAAATCGCTGATACAACCTTTAAAAGGTGTACACTGTATTGTCCATTACTTTCAGATGATTCAATCCAAAATATATTCATTAGTGTTTTGAACCTTACAGAGAGCCTTACAGGTTTGGAATGACATGAGAAGGAGGAAATAATGGCAGGATTTTCATTTTTAAGTGAACTATCACTTTAACATTAGTCTGTTATTTATGAAATTATAAAGCACATCAGTCTTATAGGGTAGGCTTTACATTAAAATTGTGTGCAATGAAATCATGTTTTTGTTTAGGTCCTGGCATACCATGTACTGAAGATTGGCCGGACATTTGGAGTAAAAGCCAATGGGAAGCTTTTAAATCAAAGAACCCTTGGTTGGGGTGCAAGAATAAGAGGCTTGGTATGTGATTGTTCAATCTGACTTTAATTCATATGAGCTTTTACTTTTTTCACAATTTGTAAAATAAAAGCAGAGACTATTGTTCAAGTTAAATTAATATTAAAATGACTATAGCATAACATATATAACATGGAGTTTTTTAAGGCCTATGTTTGTTTGTTTTTCTTATTCTTTTAAAGATTTTTTAAACATTTTATGCTAACAACATGAAATTCTTGACCTAGCTGTCTTTGAATGAAGCATGGTTTATGGCATTTGTGGTAATAAATTTAAAAAATGCAGCTAAAATCTAAAATAAACAAATGACAACTGAAATTAATGGCATACAACTAATTCCATTTTTACTTTCTTAATTACAGGATGCCTGGTCTGCTGTAATGCAGGATCAACAGGGGTCTTTAAAGAACAAGGTGTCCAGATTTCCATGGAGTGGTCTACATTTCAAATTCAAGGTTCTATCAATGAAAACAGGGACACTGTTTTATGTTCATTAAGGAACAAAATCAAAAGACATTATTGCTCAAAAGCACATGCTCATGCTGAAAATATAGAAAACTTAAAAAAAAAAGATGTGCTGGGAAAAAATGTGGACACAATGAACTTGTCGTTACTAAAAGAGACTTACTCAGTGTTCAGAACTGCATATTACCTAGCCAAAAATAATTGTCCCTTCACAGATCACGAAACGCTCGTATAACTCCAGCAGCTAAATGGAGTCAAAATGGGACACATTCTGCACTCTCGTTTCAGTGCCACCAACATTATTGAAAGCATTGCGAAAGAAATGCAGTGTTCAATTGTGAATAACATTATTAGATCCTCAAGCAAACTAGCTGTACTAATAGATGAGGCTTCCACCTTGAGTAGAAGAACCACCTTGATTGTTAACATCAAAACCTCTGTGCTAGGTGAACCGCCAGAGTTCATATTTCTTGATCTAGTGGAACTTAAGGACCAGACATCTGAAGGAATAACTGATGCTTTAATGAGTTGCCTAACAAAAGCAGGATTCACAGAGGAGTGGCTAAAACAAAACTGGGTATCTTTTGTCTCAGATGGTGCTAGTGTAATGTTAGGAAAACACTCTGGTGTGTCAACTAAATTGAAAATGAGATTTCCAAACCTGCTCACTTGGCACTGCATGAATCATAGGTTAGAACTGGCAGTTTCTGATGCTGTAGATAAAGTTACTGCTATAAATCACTTCAGAGTCTTTGTTGAAAAATTGCACAACATCTATAGCAAATCAAACAAAAACCAAAGAGAGCTTTTAGAATCAGCAGCTGAGGTTGGCTCTCAGGTTCTCAAAATTGGCAGAATCTTAGATGTTAGATGGGTTGCCAGCAGTTTTCGGACCGTTCGGGCTGTCTGGACCTCTTTTACTGCTCTTGCCAGACACTTTGAAAAGGCCTCCAATGATGACCAGAGGACCTGCACTGAGAGACAGACATACAGAGGCTTGTGTGACAGACTGAAGAGCCCAGAATTTCTCTGTGATCTTGGTTTGATGTATGATACCTTGCATGAACTGTCCATTGTCTCTGAGGAACTACAAGCTCAAACTATGACCCTACTCAGAGCAGATCTTCTTGTGAAAAGAGCAATCAGAGTTTTAACATCATTTAAAACTCAACCAGGAGAGAAACTATCAGCTGCCCTGGAAGCAAAGGATCATGGCACATTTAAAGATGTGCACTTGAAGTCAAACCCTAAGATGAAGTCCATTAACACTGAGGAATTCTTGCAAAGGCTAATTGACAGTCTACAGAAACGTCTTCCTTTTGAAGAAGACATTCTCAAAGATTTAAGTATTCTTGACACAAGCAGGTGGCCATCAGAGCCTAGCATTCGTTATGGTGAAGCAGAGATTTGTAGGCTTTGTGCACGTTTTAATGTGTGCCCTGACCAGGCCATTAAGGGAATGCGAGACTTAATTGAATCTCCCCAAACTGAAAGTCAGAATTTGAAACCCCTTAAGAACTGCATGCAGACTTTTCCTGTAAGTACTGCAGAATGTGAAAGAGGTTTCAGTCTGATGAATACCATCTTGACCAACAAGAGGTCTTTGCTTCTTGTTTCACATGTTTCAAATTTAATGATGATCAACCTGAATGGCCCACCAATTTCACTGTTCAACCCAGAGAAATATGTTAATTCCTGGGCAAGACATCATCGCACTGCAAATGACCCTCAGTCACGTCAATGTAAATCTGTAAATATAACAAAAAATAGTAAATCTGTTTGGAACGTACTGTAAAAAAAATGCATAATAGATAAATGTAAATAAAAAAAACGCCAGATTGTAAATGTAGTTTTAAATGTATATATTCCTAATTAACAAAAAAAACAATGACTTGTAAATTGATATAAATGTATATGAATTGATATATACCTAATAAACAATGACTTCTGACATGTTTTTGCCTTTAATTATTTTTTTCTCTGGGGGGGTGTAGTAAACCACTTTTTTTTTTAGGACTACACCACTGCTGCCGCCATTTTGAAGTGCGTTCCACTTCGTGAAGTGGACGAGGGAAGTTTATATGGACAGACCCTCGTTCCCTCGATTTTGACAGAGGGAGCGAGTCTACTTCATATGTACATTTCAGACACCTATATGTCCCACAATGCAGAATGATTGTGACGTCCCCACAGATCTCATCTAATCACCACCACAACAAACAACTCTATGATATATTAATTCTAATTATTTTTTTTTTAAACAACCCAAACACACCTATAAACATTTGGATGCTGCATTAAACAAATTCTTAAAGGGAAAAATAAATAAATAAATAAATAAACTCCACAGCTGATTCCAAGTGATCAAGGGCTTAGGTCGTTCCATTTCAGCCCATTGCAGTTTCCGCCAGTAGTGGGCACTCGTGCAACGTAAGCAATGACATACATCCGAGTGAACGAGACGGAGGGAAGTTAGCGAGTGAAGGGCATGACAATTTTGGACTGGAACGCAGCACTGTGCTAGTTCAATGTCTATGTTCCCTCCTGTTTCCTGTTTCCTGCCATAGTTCTGTTGAGCTTGATGCCTGCCTTGTTTTCCCCCACGGGGAGTTTTTTGTTTGTATTTTTGTTTTATTTTTAACACTCAATAAATACCCATTGTTCCTGCACTTGAGTCCTCGTTCCTTTCATCAACCCAGACCGTGACACAGGGGGTGCTTCTCAATTCTTATTTGTGCATCCTCGTTTCCTTTCCCCGCGTCTCAGCTCCTCCCCCTGTAGGATGCGAGGGAAGGACGCAAGGAAAGAAAAGGAGGACGGAGGAATCGAATGAAAGCTTTTTTTATACATTGGAATACTTGATCACTCGAGCGTCACTTCACTGCGTCATTGGCAGCGCTCAAATTATCTGCCCTTATGTTGTTGAAGTTTGGTTATTTAAGAAATTCATAATAAATAATAAAGCAAGATACCCTGTTGAAGTATGTGAGATGTGTGGTTTATATGAACTGCAAAGGTAAAGTATAAATGAAAATGATTGTGACCGATGTGAAGGGGGAGGAGAATTTATACGTGCGTCACAGTCTATGCGACGGCTCTGCATGGAATCCCCAGTTATAAATGTAAAGTGTATATAATCAGTAAATAATACTGATTTTTTTTAGTGATTGTAAAATAAAATACATTATATATTCTAAAGATGATCTACTTTACAGAGGTGCTGATTCTGCCTGACACACATCTCACGGGCAATGACTGTCACAATCAATCCTCTACAAACCTTTGTAACAAAACTTCCCCCACTGCCTGTAGGAGGTAGACTGGATAAACCCAGCCCGATCTGCTGGCGATTTGATTTCGCCCTGCAGTTAAGACTGGAAACCTGTACATTTATTTCTCCTGCTTCGGTTACAAATTTGTGGGAACCAATCACAAACTGGCTTATCCACTCGGCGCGCTATTGGCGGGTTTAACCCAATGACGATAGAGAAGCACACACTCTATCTGATTTACCCATCTCTCGCACCACAAACGTCAGTCCAATTCCTTTTAACCTCTTGACGATGCTCATGGCTTCTTTAGTTTAGCAAACAAATCGCTCGATTGGATGTAAATACCACTCACTTTCATGTTTTTTTTTTGCACAACCTGCAAAAATTGCTCGATGCCATTGCTGCTTCTGCAAATCGCTAATCAATGCTCCAAACCAACACGTTTGTTGACACGTGTTGCCTGGAGTTTTGCCTGGAGTTTTGCAACTCCTGCCTGGAGTTTTCGCGTCACTGATTGGTTGAAGGACTATCCAATTGCGTACAGAATTTTTTTGGGGCGGCAGTGGCTCAGTGGTTCATGTAGGTTGTCTACAAACCGAAAGGTTGGTGGTTCAATCCCCGGTTCCACTTGACCAAGTGTCGAGGTGTCCATGAGCAAGACACCTAACCCCAGCTGCTCCCGACGAGCTGGATGGCGCCTTGCATGGCTGACACCGCCGTCGGTGTATGAATGAGTGAGTGAATGGGTGAATGTGAGGCAATGTAAAGCGCTTTGGTGGCCATAGGTCTGTGAAAGCGCTATATAAAATGCAGTCCATTTACCATTTACAGAGTCATTTGAACTATGCCCGTTGATCACGCCTCTTGTACAGTAGAAAATACATAGCAGACTCCCCAGACTAATGTTCAATCTTAAAAGATTGAGCTTGGTCTGGTGATAGCCATACTATGTAGGAGGAGCACACACTAACTAAACTACCTACTTATCAAAGTTTCATGTTTAGTTTAAATAAACAAAAAGATTATATATTGCGTCTACAAAGTGATATTAGTTAACATTTGTGCTACATATGATGTAGGCAAACATATGATGTTTAATAATCAGAGTGTTAAAATCTACTCCCCAAAATCACTTACATTAGCTTTAATTTGATATCTTCTTGAACAGTTGTATGTTATTTTTTCAATATGTCAACACTGCTGAAATCACAGAAAATTCACTTATACCTTGTTCTAGAGGAAGAATCTGACAGAGAATGAGTCATTCCCTCACCTACTTTTGACCATTAAAAGGATCTGCTATCATGAGTTGCTACAGGCACGGTTTATTTACTCTTTCAAATGTTTTTTTTATCCAAACTAACTAATACATTTCTCTGGTAGAAAGTGTTTGAGTATAAGAGCTTCCTGGACATTGGACTCTTGACCTTTGCATTGTTTTACCATCAGGCTCTCCTGATTGAGTCACAGAGGTAAACATATTTCCCCAATGTTTTCATGATATCTGATACCCAGGATAAAGTCAGATATTGTTGGGAATTCCCAGTCAGTTTCATTTGGAGGGAGAAAAATAAAAACACTAAAGATTAACCGTGAGAATGTGGTTACTCATTCTGGGAAGACTCCCAGTTCTTGTATCTGCTAACACATGATAAAGCTGCTGATTTTGAAAGCGAAACCAAAAGTTAAACTGCACATTGTTATTTGCTCAGTCAATAAAAGTGGATGTAAGTCAGCCACAGGGAATAAACAGAGATAAACTGAGAGACAAGGGAAATCCCTTAACTTACTCTAGACCAATTAGCTTTAAGAGGCCGGACCTGAAGGAGTGTCTAAGATATACAGATAGAATATGAGGAAGCTACAACATGTATACAACTCAGATCGAGCTGCTGAAGTCAAGTAAAGCAAAAGAGTAAGTGATGTTCCTATGATCGTTAGCTCAGGTTAAAAGCTATTACACATAGGGAGAGTCACCATAAGCCATATATAAATTTGTGTGTGTCTATAAATAGAGCAGCTTTCTTTGAGATTAATCTCCAGTGATTGTCTTTCTCTTTCTCAGGGAGACTCAAAGCATGACACTAACATCTTCTGTCTGGCTGTGTTACTGAGCAGCACTCTGGTCTACAACAGTCGAGGGACGATTGACAACAGGGCTGTAGAGGAACTACAGTATCCTTCTGACAGTCTAGATAACTATTATGTCATTTAGCTGATGTTTTTACAAATGAAAACAAATACAGCACAACTTAGTAGTCAAAACAAGGAGACGTCCCTTTTTGTAAGGTGCTAAAATACATTTTATTTTCATCTACTTACCTATATCTACACCTACTTATCTACATCTAACTGCTTCCTTCATAGCTAGGCTATGAATACATAGATATTAAAGTATTTAACACCGGTGTTGAGAATTTGCTTAGTGCTTCATTGAATGACAAACTTTTGTTAGACTATAAATTGTGTTGTTTGACTGTCTCTTTGTGTTCACACCTAAACAAACTGTCAGATATGTTACTGAACTAACAGAGTGCATTAAGGTCAAATCATCAGATACCAATGAGGATGTCGACGATTCAAGCGAGTTTGTCAAGTTCTTCCCTAGTTTCATCTGGGCTGTGAGGGACTTCACCCTTGAGCGAAAGATCGATGGCAAAGACGCAACAGAGAATGAGTACCTAGAGTTTGCTCTGAAGCTCAAACATGGTAATTTAATAATAGTACAAAAAGATTATTTTAAGAGTCCTCACAATCACTATCATAATCATAATGAGTTTGTGACTAGATTTTGTCAACAGATCTTTTGTATTACTCTTTTAAAATTCATAATTTATTGGATAATACTTATGGTTTAATAATACTTGAATTGAAAGGAGCTACAGCATGTGCTTATTTGTTTCAGGCACATCAAAAAAAGTGATGGAGTTCAACTTGCCCAGGGAGTGCATCCAAAAATTCTTCCCTTCCAGGACATGCTTCACTTTCCCGTTTCCAACCGCCCCAGAGAATGTGTCTCGTTTGGAGAGCTTGGATCCTGCTGATCTTTCCTCTGAGTTCCTGGAGGTCACAGATCGTTTCTGCAATTTTGTTTTTCACGAGAGCCATGTGAAGAAGCTGAAGGATGGAATCACAGTCAATGGCAGAGGTTACTCAAAATGAAATCTGTTTAGAGTTAGCATGTACTTACAGATTACTGCCTGTTGTGCAATACATTTCCCCTATCATGTTGTTTGACTTCTTTCCTTCTCTGAAGTTCTGAGTCATTTGGTGAAAATGTATGTGGACACCATCTCCAGTGGGGCTGTGCCGTGTCTGGAGAATGCTGTGATCGCCATGTCAATGATTGAGAATGAGGCTGCAGTGAAGGAGGGGCTTCAGGTTTACCAGAGTGGAATGGAGAAGCTGAAGGACTCCTTCCCTCTGGAACTGAAGGATGTGTCCTCAGAACACCAACGTCTCAGCAGTATGGCGACACAAACCTTCATGAAGCGTTCCTTCAGGGACACTGACGGGAAGTACCTGAAATCTCTAGAGGTAGACCGAATCTCTTCACAGATTTTCAGTTTCAGTTAATTTAGGATGATGCTGTGAACTGTTGACTCAGTAACACTGGGCAACCAACTGAAAAATGCAATCTCTCTTCTGGCCCTTTATTGGTTCTGAATTCAAACCCAATAATCAGTGTGATTATTTCACTGTCCTCTCCTGGGGTTCAGTGGTATGAAGAGAAGTCAGAGTATACGTAGATGAAATCTCTGGTGCATGTTGTGTTTTTTAGGAAAACATTAATAAACTCTTTGATGGATACCTGTGCCAAAATGAGCAAGCTTCAAAGAGACGATGTGAGGATCTCTTGTCATCGCTCTCGGAAACAATGACAGAAAAACTCAAGCAGGGTTTCTATGCCAAACCTGGTGGCTATGATCTCTTCTGCAAGGATCTGGAGGACACTGTGAAGAATTATAACAACCAGGCCAATAAAGAAGTCAAGGTCTTGCCCATTTTACACTTATTACACTTCTATCCACATACTGCACATTACAGAAATATGATCATCATCATACTTATCCATTTTTTTTTCAATGTGTCTGTATGTAATAGGCTGAAGAGGTCCTGGAGGAGTTTCTGAAGCAGAAGTCTGTGGAATCAAAAGCAATTCTGCAGGCTGACAAAAAACTGACAGAGAAGGAAAAAATTATTAAAGGTGAGAGTCTTAAGCCTTTAAATCCCATTTTCCCTGTTTGTAAGCTCATACCAGACTCCTTTTGAAAGAGGTGCTCAAAGGTTTAGGTACTTGTGAGCAGTGTTTGGAATAACGCCGTTTAAAAGAACGGCGTTAGGTAACGACGTTATTTTTTTAGTAACGGGGTAATCTAACTAATTACTTTTCCCGTCGTTACAACGCCGTTAACCTTACTGGACTTTAAAGTCGTTGCGTTACTATGCATTGATTGAATAAACTGTGCAATCCGAACGCACCCCTGGCTCGCACAGCTAGTGAGGAGGTGGGTTAATAACGAGTTAAGCGATTATGATTGGCTAAGGCAGAGTCATGCGTTTCATGGTAGCCAATCAGAGCCAGTGTTTTTACACACATGCCAGCACACGCGCCACAGAGGGAGAGAGAGAGAGAGAGAGAGAGAGAGAGAGAGAGAGAGAGAGAGAGAGGCGCGGGCGCGATCGAAAAGGCGCAAAGTGTTTACATTTGTGTGTGTGTGTGTATGTGCGTGCGTGCGTGCGTGTGTGTGAGGTGCGGACGCGATCGAACCCTATGGATCGAACAGTGGAAACATAAAAACATACTCCGTAATTTTGTTTATGGATATTCAAACTGCAAAGTGTTTAAGTTACTGCTAATTAAAATGTTAAGGAAAACAAATATAACGTTATTAATCTGAAATGTAGCAAATTAATTTTCAATTCATTCAGGTACAATTACCAAACATATCTCAAGGTCCTTTTGTCTTTTTATTAATTTAATTAATGAACTAATTATATAAAACTATTGTCAGTGCACTACAAATAAACTGGTTCTATGCCTTTACTTTATTAATAAAACTTTTAATAAAAAGTTGAGAGCGGTTGATTTAATTTGCTAGAGTTAAATGCACTTTATATGGTGTAACTGTTTACTTTTCTTACAAAGATAATGCTTGAAGTGCAGGATAAACCTCTTGCTGTCTGTCGACATGCAATAAATATCGAAAGTTATGCACAAACACCTGTCTGTTCTACTCATTTCAACTGACTTGTGAAAACTGCTAAAAAAAAATCCAAATTCTTTGACATATAGCAACTTTTTTTTAACAGTAACGCAAATAGTTACTTTCGCTGGTAACGAGTTACTTTTATTTTATAGTAATTCAGTTACTAACTCAGTTACTTTTTGGAACAAGTAGTGAGTAACTATAACTAATTACTTTTTTAAAGTAACGTTCCCAACACTGCTTGTGAGAGTGCTGCTGGACACTGAAGGACACATGGACAAGATGAAGTAACAGCCTCTTATTTTGGTACAAGCTGTTTCAAGGGTCCAAGAATTGCACCCTGCAATAACAACTGCAGCCCATGTTTTTGAAAACAGTGCAACTTAGATGAAAATAATCTCTTTGGAAGTTGAAAGTGGAAGGAAGTGTTCCTCTTAAAAGGTGTATTAGTATGTGAATCATATATTAAATCAATATCTTATGTCTTACACCAGAATAGACTCTTAATCACATAGTTTGAGTCTCTATAATACATCTCTTTCCCTTTTTTTCTTTTTGTCAATGAATGACCAGAGGAAACAGAGAAAGCGACCCTCCTGAAGCAGGAAATCAAAGCTAAAGAGGAGAAGCAGCGACAACTTGAAGAGAAGATGGAAGCAGAGAGACGGAGTAACGAAGAGAGGATGATACAGATGAAAGAGAAGATGGATGAGGAGATGAGGCTCCAGAGAGAGGAGGCTGAGCGTGCCATGGACAGCAAACTGAGGGAGCAGGCTGATCTGCTGGAGAAGGGCTTTAAGGAGAAGGCAGACAGAATGAGCCAGGAGATGGAAGAGTTCAAGAGACAGAATGCTGAAGCTGAGAGTAATAGAGCTAGAGAGTTTGCAGAGATGTTAGAAAACTCCAACAAGAGACATGAGGAGTCTATGGCTATGATGATGCAGCAAAGCAGAGAACAGATGGAGGCCATCCAGCGGATGAATGCACGCTCTTCAGGCGGATGTTGTATCTTGTGAAATCACTCATCAGAATTTACTTATCAGAGGCATATAATTGCAGAGTGAAATCACAGTATATATATTATATAGTATATAGTATCTAACAATCTATCTTTGCACAAACTTCAGTGATAGATTAGGAAAATTACATTTCATTTTTGTATATTTTGTGTGTCCAGTGTAAATGATCCATGATCTATCATAATTATGTTTATTTGACATTGCTAAGTAATTATAAACAGTGACAAATAAGCTTAATTAGTGGTTCAACTTTATCTGGCATTCCAAGTAAGCATCAAATAAACAGATGGTATTTGTAAAAAATAAAATAAAAAATAAACAGTGTGTGTGCTTGTGTATACTGTATGTGGCAGAGGAGTGGTTAAAAATCTGAGTACTACTAACTATCAATATTCAGACAAGTAACTGAGACAAATAATGAAGTAATTAGATTTCTCCATTTCTCTTCAATGAAATTGTGCCATATCTATGCCCCACTAAACTATACAAACATTTACTTTGCAATATGCTATACATTAATATCTATATGTTATATTAAATAGTGCCCAACTCTATAAGCCCTTTAGGCTCATGATATAAAAAGAGAAAGTTAATGAGAGGGACTGAAAAGAAAAGAGAAACTATAATTGTATGTGACTGCATTGGTGGGTGTAAATAAGGCCCTGGTATTAAGATGTGCTTTAGTCATTTGGATCACAAGTGGATGATGCTAAATACAGGTGTAAATAGAGTCTAAAATGTTTTGAGCTTGTCCACTACCGACCACTTCCAGAGGTAGACAAAAACACATTTGACAGGATTGCTTTCGTAGTGTAGACGCTCACGTGGTTGAATGCATTCGAAGAGCCATAAAAGACCTAGGCCGTTTCTCAATATGCGTTATTGTCTGTACTTGTGTTCTTGTGGACTTGTGAAACGTCATCAGTCGCTGCCCAAGTACTGTCCCAATACACAAGTTTGCATTTTGGCAAGAACGGTTAAAAATCCCGGAAGTGTTCTTGACACACCCATTTTACCGAGGATGCAATGGTTGGTAACTTGTGTGAACTTGACGGCAGAAATATCCCAGCATTCATTTCGGCATTCGAGGAAGGAGTGGCAGGTCAATACAAGTCGTTTTTCTACAATTTCGTATGCTATTTCATAACTAAATTCACTTCTGAGAACATTTGATGCGAGTAATCAACTGTGTAGATTTCAAATATTGGCATTTTTACGAAAATTTATGGCGAATCGAAAATGTGCTCAAACATTTTCGGAAGTGAGAATCTCCATAAGCGCCCGTGGGTGTTAAGTTAGCTAGCGAGCCAACCGGCCAGTCTGCTCACAGACTCGTTGGGCGATAAAGCTGTTATCGTCAATAATTCTCGTTATGTTTGGGTACTGCAGATGGCGTCTGTGCGGGGGTATTATTGCGCAATACCAGCAAGAACACATCGTCTCAAACTGTCAGCAGCGTTCTGTGTGCTCGTCACCTTGTGAGTTTATTCTTCCAAGATCAACTAGCAAGAGCGTTCTCCCCAAGAACACAAGTCATTCTTGGTTTTGAGAAACACCCCTACTCTCCACCTACTGGCCAAATGAGTAAACATTATGGGAAGCGCGCTAGCCAGACGAGATTTAAACTTTGTCGGCTGAATACCCAAGTTTGGTTTGAAGATAAAAAACGTACCAAGCACAATTTTCTCACCATTCCTGATTTCCAACAAACACACTCAGCATTCGGTGTGGTCTTGTGGCTGTCAGGCTATATCTTTAACACCAAGCATATCTATTGATTTTGTTGATTTTCTCCTTGATTCTTTTATCTCAAAAGTTAAAAGTGTAATTGATTATATTGCTCCTGTGAAAGTCAGGAAGAAGAGTGGCAGACAAAAAGCACACTGGAGAAAGTCAACAGCAGTGCAAAATATGAAGACAATGCAGAAAAGCAGAGCGCATGTGGTGGTACACACTCTGTATGTACTTAAAGGTCCCATGACATGCTACTTTTTGTAGGCTTAAATATAGTCCTTAGTGGTCCTTAGTACTGTATCTGAAATCTCTTTCCAAAAATTCAGCCTCGGTGCAGAATTATAGCCACTACAAGCCAGTCCCAGAATGAGCTTCCTTCAGACAGGCCGTTTCGGTGTCTGTAGCCTTAAATGATAATGAGGAGGAGAAAGGCAGCGCAAGGTGGAGGGTGGGTGTGGCCTATGGCCATCTTGCTCAACGGGACCATGCATGTTTGTTTATGTTGGATATTGCAATGGCACGAAGACACGCAGTCATTCAAGCATTTCAGTTTGACCCAGAATCTGATCCAGATGGAGAAGCAACGGATGAAGAAGTTGCAACGTTTCCGAATGGTTAGTTTAAAATATTATGTCTGGATACGGTACTTTACTCGGATGGTTTACAGTTATCATGTAGCTAACGCGAACCTACAGTTGCCTTTTCATGAGAGATCTGTAACGTCTGTAATTTATCTTATTACAATTACATCAAGCTCTGCGATCTTGAAATGCGGATATCGCGCGCGCCATTTAACCAACAGGAAAACGGTTATCCAAATAACAAAGAAATGTACAACACTCGCGTTACAGTATGCATAACTCGAGGCTGTCTACCTTTACATTAGCGCAAGTAACTGCATAGCTAATGTGACAGCCACATTCTACGTGTAACAAGCTAGGTAACCATAAACAGTAAAGCAACACACTATATCATTTGTTGACTTACTTGTCCGACGTTCAGCAAGCCCAGCTCTGTATTGACCATTCAATGTTCATTTGTACATCCAATTATTGAGCAATTATTATGCTTCGCTCGCTCAAAAGCCATGATATCTCTCGTGGACAAACTAAAATCGCACGCGCGCGTTCTACTTTCTATTTTCCGCCCATTTTCTCATGGGCGGAAAATATTCTCTGAGCGGGCAAAGCAGAGAAAGGGGAGGAAACATTTCTCCTTATAACGTCATAAGGAGGAGATTCAAGATCAGCCCGGTTGAGCTTCCATTTTCTCAAAGGCAGAGAAAAATAGCAAAAGCTCGATTTACACCGATTAAAATTTCTAGAAACTTGGGGACCATATACAGGCTAGGGGAACTCATATTAATGTTAAAAAACCCCAGAAAGTGGAAATTTCATGTCATGGGACCTTTAAGGGAAAGTGTATACTTTAGATACTGTAACTGGTCACCATTTTTTTATCACATTTTAAATGGTTCTGCAGCATAAAAAAAGTATAAAACAATTAAAATTACAAAAAGTCACTTAAACTAAGAAAAATATAAAACTTAGTTGTGTAAAAATAATAATTAAACTTTAGCAGAAAATCTACTTGCTATTAAATGTCAAAACTAAATGGAAAATAAAATGGAACTAATTCAACTAATTCTTTGCCTTTATTACTATGAAAATAGCAGCTAAACATCTATGAGGAGCTTCTATGAAAGCAGACCTTCTTCTGGTGTCTCTGCTCCATTTCTACCAGGTGACTCTGGTGCTCACACAAGATCTGCATATCCAGCAGGTTGTCCTTCTCCTGCTTCAGCTCATCTGCAGCGTCGCACTGGTGGTCTTGCAGACTACAACCTCTGGTTCAGGTGAAAGGAAATTAGTTAACTGATAATTATAATAAACTGAACAAAAAAGAAAAAAAAAGAAAAGAAAAACATACAATATACTGACTTCTAAACCTACTTATAAAATTATTATTTGCCATATGTCATACACCGATGTTTTTAACAAAATTAACAAAAATGCAATTTTCAGTCGATATTTATTTGCGGCCGAAATTTCACTGCATCCCTACTAAATATAATTTCTTACTCTATATCTCCCAATAATACGTCTTAGTAAATGCCTCACATTCCCAGATAATCTGGGCCAAACAAACCAAAATGCCTTGAAATTACTTTTTGCAGGTTGGAAATTCTGCATTCCAGACGAAACTGGACAAGTGGTCGGATTCAAATCCATCTCGAATGCGTTTCGGAGGGCATTTACACCTGGCCTTTTCACGATCGGATAGCTATCCAATCACAGAAAACGCATGAAGTGGCCAGGTGTAAACAGCCCCGTAGAGGAGTGTCATGGGATAGGTTAGTTGTCACACCACTGTATGAACGAGGACACAGAGATAATGATAACAAAGGTTTATTTAGACACTGTATGCAGCTCCAGATAGCAAGGAAGCATAAAAGGTCAAACTCAGGGAATATAACGTTGAACTTAGAGTCTTGAGAATGCATGAAACAGATATAGTCACTCAGGGCATAGAACAGGGAATAATGAAGCTTCGCTGGTAGAGACAAACAGGACTGGTCTTGATCTTGAGGTATTCCAGGTAATCACTGATCACTGATACTGACAGAGAACACACAGAGAGTTATGAAGGTCTTGAACTTGAGAATACTTGCGGGATAACTGGGTCGTATGGGAATAGCGCTGGGGAGTCACAGACGTCTGAAGACGAGACCGGACAGTGAACTGTGAGGTGACTGGGGTTTATATCCAGAGTGAGCGTGGCATGTGAAGTGATGAGCTGCAGGTGCTGTGAATCAGAATTCGGGTGAGTGTGATCGGGACCAGGTGTGCTGAGTTGACGCTGGCTGAGGTGTGCTGAGTGAATCCGTGACATAAGTATTATTTTGCAAACAAGAGTTTTTATTTAGTGATTTCTGCCCACAGATCTGTTCTACTTTGATGTGTAATGTATAGGTGTAAGAGAGGTGTTATGTTTCTGCAAATAAATAAAACTTTGTCTAAAAACAATTTTTGTGATGGTTTGTATTTTTTGTGCACTTTATGGAACATCAATGCCTCTTTAAGTGATTAACTCCATTACTTGTGTGTGTTTTCAGGGATGATAACAGACGTTTTATACTTGCGCTACAACTGTTTGGCCTGTGCTACAAAACTTTCAACCTCTGTAGCACCAGTGCTATGTGCAAACAAAGTAAAAAAAAAGTGTGTGAGAGAGACAGAGAGAACGGTAAAATAGTAAAAATTACGCATGTAACAAATTGTGTAAAAAATAAATATATAAATAAACTGTGAGAACACCTAGTCAATGACCTTCTTCATCCTTCATCCTTGTACCTTGTGAAAACCTTGTACCTTTTTTTTGTACCGCTTTTTGAACATTGTCATGCTTGGACATTGTTTGAGCACTGAACTTAATCTGTTCCACAGCTTCACTCCACATATAGAAATACAATTTTTATTTTATTTTGTACGGACACAGAAATGTTTAAAGTTGCACTCACTCCTAAAATTATTCCTCCCTTCTCTATTAAAAAACAGTTTTTGAATATTGCCAGGAAGTTTCTTTATACATTATTTGTGCTGTTTGAACATGAACCAGATCAGTGAATTTCAATGTCTTTGATTTTAAAAAATATAACTGGTATTATGAATTATCCTTATGGCTATTTTTTGCAACATAGATACAGATGATAGTCTGCATTTATAAGTATTACCCCAAACCTCCGCACAGTAATTTAGATATGGTAATATCAGCGCACAATAAAGAATGTGGAGTGATTTGTGGTCCAGAACATGTTTTGCTTTATTCAGTACTGAAATACTTCTTGAAAGTTTATTGTGTACATGTTTTATGTGAAATTTCCAACATATTTTGTCATCTATTATCACCCCAAGAACCTTATTTTCATTAACCCTATGTCCACACCATCTACCTGTATCTAGACTTGTGTACTCTTTTTACAGTTACCAAATAGCATGAATTTGGTTTTATAAACGTTTAATGATAATTTATATCTATCAAACCATCTTTTTAATTTACACATTTCTGAAGTAGTAGTCTCCAAAAAGCTCCTGTAATTTCTCGCCAGAACAAAAGATATAAGTATCATCTGCGAATAGATCTTTCTATGTAATTCGAAGGCTTAGAATAGACCCTATACTTAAAATCGTTTTTTTTTTTTCTCTTCTTGGGCAACCAACCAATCACAGTCGTCAAAAGATTGTGTCATACGTAGCAACGGGTTCAGCCTCGCCTTCTCACTAAGATAAAAGTTTTTGTCTTTTCCTTGCTCAGAGTTGCTCTTAGATCGGTCCCAAATCGCTCTTAAGCTAAAGTCCGCGTGAACCGGAAGTTGCAAACGACTTTTCTCCAGTGTTGTGACGTATTTCCCAGTGAAAAGGAATATTGAACAGAGGGCAGACTAACGGTTTGAGAGGAGTGGTTAAGCGTTTCCCAACCCAAGTCCTCAAACCTACGTCATCAGGTAAGGTCCTCCAATGCAGAGGGGAGGGGCATTTTCAGATTTTGATTAAAGATTACAAAGCCAAACATTTTTTTTGTGTGGATTGACTTGCATGGATGAATTGTTCACCACAAAACGATCAATTTAGGCAAACAAAGTAAATATGGTCAATTTTGATTTCATGTGGACTTTAAGCTAAGACTCCTACGTAGAAGTTTTTAAGCAAAATTAGGAGTTTTCTGAGAGGATTCTTAGAAGCTTTAAGAATACGGGCCCAGGTCTTTAGCATCTATACACTATCGACACCCTACTGGGAGTACGCAGATGCGTCACGTAGGCATTAACACTTAACTCAAGAGTGCAGGACTTAGTCGTCCAACACAACCACTCAGTTGTGATCATCTGGGAGTAAAATCTTTAGTACTTCTGTTTCCAAGCTGCAGCATTCAAGAATACACTCTCAAGTTGCTCTTTGCAGGAGCAAAGTTTTATTTGACAACGGCCAGGAGCATTCAGTCACAACAACCGAAAGACTCCCAGGACAGAAAAATACACACATATCCATACCTTACAGTGGAGTCAAAAAAGAAAACAGTGTTACACGTCTTCTTCACTGTGATTGGTTATACTGATCTGGTGATTGGTTTGTAATGATCTAAGCTAATCATACGGCTGTTAGCTCTACTGTGCTAAGCGTTTTTGTTAGTCTGGTCAGATAACATGGTATGTATATAGATAATACACAGCTTATTCTATTCTTCTACCAGTACACCGGCTGTTGAAGACATAAGGTTATCTGTTGTTGTTTATGTGGCAAGGCTTGTTATTTGTATCAAGGCTTTCATGCAATCATTTTATTGAACAGTAAACTTATTGAACACATTTCTACGTTAGAAAACGTTTGAGTAAAAGAGATTCCTGGACTCTTACCTTTGCATTGTTAGTGTCATACACCACTGACTGAGTCACAGGTAAACATATTTTGTCTGATACCCAGGAGAAAGGCAGACATTGTTGGGAATTTCCAGTGAATTTCATCAGGGGTAAAAAAACACCACAGATTAACAGTGAGTATGTGGTTGCACATTCTGGGAAGACTCCAAGTTCTTGTATTTGCTAACACATGATAAAGTTCCTGATTTTGAAAGTGAAACCAAGAGTTAAACTGCACATTGCTATTTGCTCAGTCAATAAAAGTGGATGTAAGTCAGTCAGGGAATAACCAGAGATAAACTGAGAGACAAGGAACATCCCCTAACTATAGACCAATTAGCTTTAAGAGGCCGAACCTGAGGGAGTGTCTAAGATATACAGATATAATGTGAAGAAGCTACAAACTGTATACAACTCAGATCGAGCTGCTGAAGTCAAGTAAAGCAAAAGAGTAAGTGACGTTCCTTCATCCATGGGTTATACAACAGATAGTAAATATCATTGGCTTAGCATAAAAGCTATTACGCATAAGGAGAGTCACCCTAAGCCATGTATAAGTGTGTGTGTGATTGAACTCTACACCTTGACATGTCTTGATAAAGTTTAGGGTCATGTCTTGCTACAGCTTCAAATGACTTTGTTCATGAACTAAACCCAGTAAAGTTATAGACCAGAGGAGTTTGAATTGGGGCTGATATTTTAGCTGGACACAAACAAAGCTTACAGCATTTTTGTCTCATTCAGTGTGCTTGTGTCATTTGTGATGAATGTGTATATGTGCATTATGTGATTGTGGATGTCTGCATGTGTTGAAAGATATGGTTTATATTGGACTGTTTATAAGTCAGTATATTCTGGGGCTTTTGTCTGTTTCTCTTTCCACATGTGTATGAGTGTGTTAAGACGACATGAGAAACACTTTTACACAAACTTCCCCAAACAGAAAAAAGGAAAAAGCTGCTCATCTGGTGAATCACTGTATTGTGTACTGTAGATTTACTGGAATATCTCTCAACCTACCTTAACTTTTTACTTCTAGTACACTGCATTATTTATATATTTATTTGTTTATTGTCATTTTAAATGTGTGTATCTGTTGTACAGCTGTACTCTCCAGTGATCATGGATAAACCAGTCTGCTTGATTGACACTGGGTCAGAAGGGAAGCTGTGTGTGCAGGAGTCAGCACTACAGATCCTGCAGCAGATCCAGGAGCCAGTGGTGGTGGTGGCCGTGGTGGGTCTCTACCGCACCGGGAAGTCCTACCTGATGAATCGCCTCGCAGGGAAACAAACAGGTTAGATCTATACAGGCAGCAACATTCAAAGAGCAACCCAATGTCATGACTTGATGACTGTTCAAGACCAATAACCATATTTTATGCCTGTCTTAAACAATAGTCACACTTGACAAGCAGTCATGGTGATTGTGCGATAATCTGTCGACCACAGGTTTGATGGAGAAGCCAGGTTCATGGTGTGTTTGTACACTGTGCATAATATCTGGTAGAATAGCCATGACAATGTGACTTGCAGCCTACAAAATGTACTAATAAGCTACATACTAACTAGTTCACAGTTTACTTTCTATTTGCAAAAGTAAACATTATCTTTACACAATATCTAGCAATACTAGATCTAATCTTCTTCACAGTGGTTTGGAAGCCGTTTGCCAAAAGGTCACAGTGGAACCATGTTTCTTCTTTTTGCCCCTTAACTGGTAGTTATCTTAACTACTGTATGTTATCAAGACATTTGTCTTGTCAGTCTGTCAGAAGACACTGTTGTTGTCAAAATCTAACAACTACGTATCCTGGTGGAAATTTGTCAGAAAACTGTAACTCAAACCATTTCACAGATGTTTGTGCTGACCATCTGCCAAACTTTCTCTAGTTCAGCAAGACTGTTATCTAATGTGAAATTAAGCACAAAAGTTGTTACAACCTAAATAAAGCAATACTCAATTTGCCAAGGAGGTAAACAAAATATTTTGATATATTTTCCATGTTTCTTTGCTCTTTCTGTCTTTTAGGATTTGCGCTGGGCAGCACCATCGAGTCCAAGACGAAGGGCATCTGGATGTGGTGTGTGTCTCACCCCACTAAAGCAGGAACCACTCTGGTGCTGCTGGACACTGAGGGACTCGGAGACGTGGACAAGGTGACGTAACAGCCTGTATGAAAGCATACATCAGAACCTTTGATGAGAAAACTAAAGTTAAAAGTTTTCAGCATTTACAATTATAGGTGTTGGACATATTTGAGAGACCAGTTTACAGAAAAGAACCAGTTCAAAAGAACAATTTGTCCACAAACCAGACATCAATAACCATTCATGTGTTAGTTTCTGACACATTTTTACCACCAGGGTGTGCACAGTTCCACTATATACTGTCAGGGGTTTGTGTATGATAACAATCTTGTAATGTCATTCTTTGTCAAATGATTGTATCCAATCTGTCTCAGGGGGACTCAAAGCATGATACCAAGATCTTCTCTCTGGCCGTCCTTCTGAGTAGCACTCTAGTGCTGAACAGCCGAGGAACTATCGACAACAGGGCCATAGAAGAACTGCAGTATCCTTTCATTCATACATTATACAATTTTCGAGTTGATATTTCATGGATTAGTACAATGGAATGTTGGTTTCCTTGAAAATTTACAAAATAGCATTATTTTCTCAACTTCCTCGTTAGTCTTAAAAAACTTTTAGTAACCCCGGTTCCCTGGAATGAGACGCTAGGATATTGATGCTATGCTATGGGGAACCAATACCCCCTATGCCATGCTGAAGGAATACCTACCTCACTGAGCTGTAAACATACACAAACATAATCAGCATAGTTCAAATTGATTACTAAGCCAGAGTCAGAGCATGTCAACCCCAAGGGAGTATCTAAAATGACTTATAAAGACTGTATAGTGGTTCCAGTCCTTAAGCCAGTGGTTCCCAAACTTTTCCCCCTTTTCAATATTTGAAAAAATATTTTCAAGCAAAGGTGAGAAATGCCTCATCATATTTTTTGTTTTCACCGCACCGGATGCGACGGCAGTACTAAAACAGCTGATGTCTACTGGACGTGATAAAGCAAACACTGCAAATATATGTGTCCTTTGTGTAAGAGCACTGGAGTTCATCAGAAATAGCACATCGCGCCCAGTAACTTACATGTCAGTTTGTGTTTGCATTTGTTCAGTTTCCCGCCACTCCTTTGTTTCCATAGTCAACGCCATCATTAGTTAATTTTGTTCAGCTGTAATTAAATCAAATCAAATCAAATCAAGTATATTTGTATAGCGCTTTTCACAATACAGATTGTATCAAAGCAGCTTCACAGTATTAAAATAAAATAATACAACAAAGTTTGTTCCTAGTGGAATTTATTGATTGATAGAATAAAATTAAATATCCCCAAAATATCCCCAACTGAGCAAGCCAAAGGCAACAGTGGCAAGGAACCGAAAAAACTCCATCAAGCGGCCTAATGGTGTCCTAAAACTCCATCAGGTGACCTAATGGAGAAAAAAAAAAAACCTTGGGAGAACCCAGGCTCAGTCGGGGGCCAGTTCTCCTCTGGCATTTATGAACTAGAGGCCGGATTGTAGTTTGAAACTGTGAGATTAACAATATTATATGAATGCCTGGCTGAAAAGATGCGTCTTTAATCTAGTTTTAAACTGGGAGAGCGAGTCCGAGCAACGAACAGTATCAGGAAGGCTATTCCAGAGTTTTGGAGCCAAATGTGAAAATGCTCTCCCTCCTTTGGTGGATCTGGATATCCTAGGTATGACCAAAAGCCTTGAATTTATTGATCTTAAAGAGCGCGATGGATTATAGGGTGATAGAAGATCCGTTAAATAGACTGGAGCTAAGCCGTTTAGGGCTTTATAAGTCAGTAGCAATACCTTGTAATTAATACGGAACTTTATAGGTAACCAATGTAGTGATGATAAAATCGGTGTTATATGATCATATTTTCTTGATCTAGTAAGAACTCTAGCGGCTGCATTTTGGACTAACTGTAGCTTGTTTATTGAGGATGCAGGACAACCGGCTAATAAAGCATTACAGTAATCTAGTCTCGAGGTCATGAATGCATGAACTAACTTTTCTGCATCAGAAACTGATAGCATATTACGTAGCTTAGCAATGTTTCTAAGGTGGAAAAAGGCTGTTTTTGTAACATACGAAATATTAATTGACGTTTGGTTGTGTTTTCCTCCATAGTTTCTCCTAGTTCCTAGTTAGTCTTCATTCCAAAGTTATTCCTCATTGTACGTATTTCTTAGCACCACCAATCGTAACAGATTTAACATAAGTTGGTTCTATTTGATTTAGTTTGGTCGCGCCTTCGCACCTGTTGTGTAGACCCTTTGTTTTGGTATTTGTGAATCTGAAGTATAGGCTATTCATCATCTGCTGTACATTTACCATTCACTAGCAATCCTTTCACAAAATTGCCCATGCTTAGTACAGAACCATGCATCATTCATTTAAATTTCTACATGGATCCCTGCAGTACTCAATTCTGATTCTTCAATCGCACCATCTAGTGGTGTGTTATTGCACAACAACAACCACTACAACTGATAACAGAACGTTCAAGCGTTTACTGTGTCATTTTGAGATAATAAATAAATATTTTGTTCAATTATTTACTTATCTGGCAAGTAGCCGCACAATGGATAATTACACAGTGTAGTCTTTTATCACCCTGCAGAGGTTTCTTTTGCATAATAATCTGCTGACTGTACACTATTCCTCACCTTTGCCATGCCAGAATTTTGTTAAGTTTAGTGACAAGTTACAATGTTTACAAGGTAGAATGACTGGTAGGCTACTTTTTTTATTATTGCTCGACACAAATTTCACGATTTCAATTGTCTTGTGATTGGATTCCGATCTTGATTCATTATCGATTCATTATCGATTTTGGATAGATATTAGGTACAGTAGATACATGTTAATTTTTCTCAAGAAAAAAAAATATCTCACCTAATGCTTTAAACATACATAGAGCCCTGGCTTTAAACATACATAGAGCCC
Organism: Abramis brama; assembly: GCF_963993115.1. Taxonomy (NCBI): domain Eukaryota; kingdom Metazoa; phylum Chordata; class Actinopteri; order Cypriniformes; family Leuciscidae; genus Abramis; species Abramis brama. Next base: position 16,766,601 of record NC_139966.1, read on the forward strand.
TGTCAGCTGGTATTAAAGGTTAAACATAACAACTCAAATTAAATAAAATGTGTTTTTTACTAGGCTATAATAATGTTACAATATTTTAATGATACAAGTAAAAATATATCAGCTGGTATTAAAGGTTAAACATAACTCAATTTAAATAAAATGTGTTTTTTACTAGGCTATAATAATATTACAATATTTTAATGATACAAGTAAAAATATAATTATTTAATATAGTGCACATATTAAGCAAAAATACTCCTCCATCTATATATAATTTGTCTAGCCAACTAACGTGCTATCAAATGGCTTTCCTGAGGTAAATGTAACGTTCTGTGATATAATTGTTCTCCTGCGGTTTTATTGACCTCTTTCCGTGGTTGAAAACACTGATTGATCGATATTATGTACGAGGCATAAACATTTCGGGTAAGTTGTACTGTATCTTTCAACACATTGTTCATTCATGTTTATTTACTATTAATTAGTAAAAAATAAGAGATGTTCGGTTCACGACCACGATCTGTAACGTCACATTTACAAGCGCCAAAACGTTTTTTTTTCAATTGTTTGAATTTCGTGAATAGAATTGACAGAATCTGAGAGCTGATATAAGTGGTCTGTCTACTTTGTTGGTCTCTGTGTCCTCTTTGCTTCGCGATTTTTCTCTGTGTGAGAAAATGGATGTGTGGCGTGAGAGCGTGTGAAAAGTGTCAATTGCATGAGTCTCATGCTGAATGAGTCTCTCTGCTCAGTGTCGGTTATCTTATAGCCAAAATATCGGCATATAACAGAAGTAGAGGTTTTCTTGCCACCAGTTCAGTGTCCTTCTGCTTGGCATCCATCTTCACCTGTTCTCCGCGCTGCACAGCGGGAAAAGTCATGATGTGACCATACGCGCCACACATGCCACTGCCTAAACTGAAACTGATTGACTGGTCTTCTTTTTATTAGCGGTGTAGAAAATGGGCAAACAGCTCTCAGAGAGAATGGATTGTCATGTCCACACATGCATTTATTTATTTTTTAAAATCGCAGCATTTTGCGTCATATAATCGCATAGGCTTGACATCGCGATTGCGATATGATTAATTGTGCAGCACTAGTCCAAACTTAGTCCCGGAGGGCCTCTGTCCTGCAAAGTTTATATCCAACTTGCCTCAACACACCTGCCTGTAAGTTTCTAGTATGCCTAGTAGGACCTTTATTAGCTGGTTCAGGTGTGTTTAATTGGGGTTGGAGCTAAACTCTACAGGACAGTGGCCCTCCATGAGCATGATTGGACACCCCTGATCTATAGCAAGGGAAGTACTGGCCTTTACAACCTTCCTCCCTCCCTGGCAGGACAGGTGTTAGCCTTATAAGGCCCCAAGAGCAGAGCTCTAAGACAAATGGCTCCTTGACAAAGCGGCCGGTATGGTCAATCAGCGGCTGCAGGACCTGAACCATGAGGTGTAGACGCTCGACATACAATCAATTGGCTTCTGATGACAAAAAAAGATGACGTGTATTACAGATGCCTTTTTTTAACTCATGGACACTCCAAATATAACATCATGGACTGCCATATGCCAATGATTACTCTCAGATAGTTCTTTGTTTTCTCTATGCCGTTTTTTCTGTTCTCCGTTTCCTTAGTATTCAAACCTAAACCGCTGCCAGATATGTCACAGAGCTGACTGAGTATATAAAGGTCAAATCATCTGATGAGGATGAAGACGACTCAGAGTTTGTTAAGTTCTTCCCTAGTTTCATCTGGGCTGTGAGGGACTTCACCTTGGAACATAAAATCAATGGCAAATACGTGACTGAGGACCAATACTTAGACTATGCCTTGAAGCTGAAACCAGGTAATATTTAAATTGAGCTTTTAAATGACCTGATCAACATTGAAAATAGTGTGTAATAGATACTGTACAGCCAGCCAGAATCACAAAATAAACCCTGACTGGAAGGTCAGAGTCTGTTTTGGATACAATTTTAGAAAATATCACTTGAGCCTGGGAAAAACTTAACTTTAATAATCTAATTTCTGTTCAAGCATGCAGGCAACCAAGAGCAACAGGGAATAGCAATTTACAAGCAACACTGTATTTTCCTAACCTCTATGACAAAAAGGTTTTTCGTATCTTTTAAAGGCACTTCAAGAACAGCTAAAGAGTTCAACCTTCCACGGGAATGTATCCGAAATTATTTCCTGTCCCGGAAGTGTTTTACTTTCCCGTTTCCAACCAACCCAGAGAATGTGTCTCGTCTGGAGAGCTTGGATCCTGCTGAGCTTTCCCCAGATTTCCAGAAGGTTTCAGATGATTTCTGCAAGTTCATCTTTGACAGGAGTGAAGTGAAAAAGCTGAAAGATGGACACACAGTCACAGGCAGAGGTGATTCAATAGGATATATTAAATGATGTGACGTGACAAATTTGCAAAATAAACATTAATTTATTATTAACTTACTATATTCAATTACACAAGTGAATAGCACAGCGGTCAGCTGTTTTGTAGTAACCAGGCACATGTATTTCTCCTGTAGTTGTTGCCAAACTGCTGACAACTAGGAACCATTTTGGGTTAAAAACCTAAGCTTCTCTTTATTAGGTTGTGTTCTCATTTCACTAGCAGGAGGAAAAAGACTAATTTTTAAATCAAAATGTTCTTCCATCTTTGTGATGTAATTGGGAGACACAATATAAGCTCCTAATCTTCAGAAGAGAGTGGCAAATTGTAATTATTCCCACTAAAACTAGCATAAATTAAGTTATGACATTGTTAATGACACTTTCTGGACTGCATGTTAATAATCTATAGCTGCCCAGTTAATTTTCTTGTGTCTGACCCTTCTCCTTCCCTGAAGTTCTTGGTCAGCTGGTGAGGACATACGTAGACACAATCTCCAGTGGTGAAGTTCCATTTCTGGAGAATGCTGTGATCGCCATGTCAATGATTGAGAATGAGGCTGCAGTGAAGGAGGGGCTTGAGGTTTACAAGAGTGGAATGGAGAAGCTGAAGGACTCTTTCCCTCTGGAACTGAAGGAAGTGTCTTCAGAACACCAACGTCTCAGCAGCTTGGCAACACAGGTCTTCATGAAGCGTTCCTTTAAGGACAGTGAAGGGATATTCATGAAATGTCTAGAGGTGATGCCCAGTTAATAATGTACAATTCCTATTAAATTGTTATTCAAGAATCTATCTATCTATCTATCTATCTATCTATCTTAATTAATTAATTATGTGCCGATTAATTTAATTAAAAAATTACCCCCAAAAGATCACTTAAAGTCAAATGAGAACAAATGTGTTAAATGAGAAAATCATAAATTAGACATTAAAAAGTAGCTTTAGAAATAAAGTTTGTTTGATTCAACATTGAATTTATTATTTAAAAAAAAACTTTAGACTACAACAGCCAGGATTACTAAACATTCTTCAAAATATCTTCTTTATGTTACATAAATGAAAGAAATTCATTGCAGATTTAAAACAACATGGGGATGAGTAAATGTAAATAAACAGAATTTTCATTTTTGGGCAAATTTAAGAGATACTCTAAATAAGAAACTAAAACTGCCAGTAGGTGGTGGAAAATGTCTAAATGAGTCATTCCTTTTCAATGGCGCTTTATCAATGAGCTATTGTATAATTGGTTCGCACAATAGTTCTGCTCTGGCTTTATAGGTAATATTTTCCTTATTTATTGAACTGCTGTAGAAAAACAGTATCAATTGCACTTGTGCTATTTGGGACAAAAACAGCACTCTTGTGATATTGGGTTCGTTACTTGTTTGTTATTGTTCAACTATATCATACATAAATATGTGCCAAAAACACATGACCTCTACTGGCTTAACAAAAATATTATGATTTTTATGATTTTTTATGAAGAAAAATAAGAAAGTATTGGTGAATGAGGCCCATTGTTTTGACTGTATTAAGTAATGTATCTGAATCTGAATCAAAAGCTAAAAACTAAGATTATTTTAAATGGCCATTGTATATTAAACCATTTTTCAATAGTTGTAGACTCTAAATCAGGGGTGCCAAAATCCTGCTCCTGCGGATCGACTGTCCTGCACAGTTCATCTCCAACCCTAATCAAACACACCTGAAGCAACCAATTAAGGTCTTTAGGATCTCTTAAAATTAAAGGCAGGTGTGTTTGATTAGGGTTAGAGATGAACTGTGCAGGACAGTCGATCGGCAGGAGCAGGATTGGGCAACCCTACTCTAAATGATTTATTAAGAGGTGTATATATACAGCAGACTTACCTCCGTTGGTCAAAAGTTTAACAGCATCCCTCCACCACCCCATCTCTTCACTTCTAGTCTTTACTCTTACAGCACGCCAAATACGCATAATCTTTACTCTGTTTAATTTCATGTAAGTGTGAACTCGTGAAATGGTATTTAAAGTTTTCTGTTGCTGCAGGAAGACATTAATAAACTCTTTGATGGATACCTGTGCCAAAACGAGGAGGCTTCAAAAAAAAGATGCGAGAATCTCCTGTCATCCCTTTCTGCACCAATGACAGAAAAACTCAAGAAAGGATTTTATGCCAGATCTGGTGGTTATGTTCTCTTCTCCCAGGACCTTGAAAACATTGTAAAGGAATACAAAATCCAAGCCAATAAAGGAGTCAAGGTGAGTATAAACATTTTACACAATTGCTGTAACATCACAAGGCGCGTTTCCATTAAAGATTTGCGCAAAAGCTTTTGCGAAAATTTTTTTTTTCTAAATATCGCTAAAAAACTATTGCGAAATGACGGCGTTTCCATTAACCGATGTTATGCGACTAAAACGTAATTTTTTCCTCTCGCGATAAGTCATTCCAAAAATCATGGCGACAGACGTTGGTAAGTTAATATATATCACAGCCATGTACCGCACTATTATTAATGGAAGGAAACGTAGGCGTGTTATCCAAGCATTAATGGCAAGGAAAGACCTTTATACTGTGAGCGGCACATATGAGGTGTTTCTGGGTTTTTCTCACTCATTTCTGCTCTGAGGTCTTGATTGTGGCATTTCTTTGAGGTTTAGAATCCAGTATTTCTAAGTCAGGTGACCTCTAAATGCGCACAAATTGTTTCCATTGCAGTTTTGCGAAATATTCCTTTTTCGAATTGCCTGAAAAACCACCTCATGCGAGCGTAAAAACTTTTTTGCGATAAATGCGAGTTTTTGCGAAATTGACGTGTTTCCATTGGGCGTATTTTCAATTCGCAATTTCAATTTGCGCAATTTGAAGGGAAATGGAAACACGGCTACAGGTTTCAGATGTTTTCAATTTATAAGAGGTTTGTCATGTTTTCCTAGAATATCTGTTCATAGAATGTGGGAAACAGTGGATTAGGGGTAGAGAAATCAACTGGAAACAAGTAGATTCCTGGTCTGAATCCTGGTTCCTTGTGGAAGAATCCTTATGCAAGACATTGAGTCCCTGGTTGTTGGGACATGGACACTTGTAATAGTAGTAGCAGCAGTTTTCAGATTATCATGTCTGTTGTCCACAGGCAGAAGACACACTTGAAGAGTTTCTGAAGCAGAAGTGTGTGGATTCTAACGCCATTCTGCAGGCGGACAATAAACTGACTGAGAAGGAGAAAAAGATTATGGGTGAGAGTCTTTTGCATCCTGGATGAGGCAACAATAGCACCAATCTAGTGGAGAAAGCCAGTACAACTGTGATCTGTGTTTCAGCTTTAAGAGTAAACATTTCATACAATGTTATCAATTTGATACATTTCTTGCATGCCAAATATTGTTTAGCACTTAGTTTTGAAGAACAGTACACAATACCCTTGGCTGGCTGATCATCTGCATAAAGTTAACCTTTGCAGTAATGTCTTGCTAGACTTGCTAGATGTCTTGTTGGAATCATGCAGAACTCTTCAATTTTTAAGATGTGCATCACTTATATAACATCTCACAGATAAAGCCAATTTGTATTGAGTAATACAGATGCATGTTATTCAAGAGCCTTGTGCTGAACAGTGTACAAAATGAACATGAACAACTCTACAGTAGGTTGACCAGTCTTTAACAACTCTCAGTGAAATGTGTCAATGCCTCGTTGAAGTGAAAAGTCAAGATATTAAATGCGATGCAAAATTGGGTGGAAATTTACAGGTTTTTTTGCACTTTCCATTGAATTGTATTTCATTTGCCTTAACATCTTCCAGAGGAAAGAGATAAGGCTGTTCTCCTGGCTCAGGAAATAAATACCAAGGAACAGAAGCAGCAACAACTTGAAGAGAAGATGGAAGCAGAGAGAAAGAGTAACGAAGAGAGGATGAGACAGATGAAGGTGAAGATGGATGAGGAGATCAGGCTCCAGAGAGAGGAGGCTAAGCGTGCCATGGACAGTAAACTGAGGGAGCAGGCTGCTCTGTTGGAGAAGGGCTTTGAAGAGAAGGCAGAAAGGATGACTAAAGAGATGGAGGACTTCAGGAGGAAGAATAAAGAAGCAGAAAAGAAAAGTGACCAGCTGTTTAAAAATATGATAGAAAACATGAACAAAAGACATGATGAGAATATGAAGCTAATGATGAGGCAACACAGTGAACAGATGAAGGCTATCATGAGCATGCCGAGGCCTAAGTCAGACTCCTCCTCTCTAATCTTGCGTCTGATACTCGGCGGTCTCAGCAGTGTTTTTTTCTCAGGTTCGTGTCCCCGTTAATGCAGCTAATCTCTCGATATAGCACTCACCCTTGGCCTAGACTACTTCTGGTACAAATATGACATACAAAAATGTTTGAAACAGCTTCACAAACACACACATAGGTGGAGCTTTCAGGGGGCCCAGACCCCCTATTGGCTAAAAGATGTTACTAAAGATAAAAATTAAAAAATATTCTCAACCCCAAAATAGATATACATATTGATGTAGGTATTATTTTACATTTTAAAATGTTATTTTCTAAATGAATCCAATTAAGTTACTAACCCCTCCCCCAAAGGTTGACCCCACCTGTCACACCGCCTACTACACAGCATCTCTTACTGTCAGCAAGAGGTACGCCGAGTCAGAGTTCTTCACATTGAAGCAGACATTACAGTGACACTCCCTGGGAATTTTTTTTTTTTAAAAAAAAGGTGTTTAACAGTTTATTAAGTCAGACACTGTATATTCATCCCCAAAGCACCATGGCTTTGTATCTTTGTATCATTTGGTATATTGAATAATACAATGTTCTTTTTAAATGCTAGATAACATTGCTGGTCTAAGTGTAAACATGTTTCTTCTGGTCATAATATTTGTATTTATCACCTGTCCATACACACTGCACCAAGTCCTTGTGTAGTGGTTTCTCTTTCAATATGTAACTAATTTAATTAAATAACCACAGATTTCCAATTATTGTGTTGTGTTCTTTGAACAAATTTAATGATCAGTACTGTCATTCGTTTCCTTCCGAAGTGCTGTTTATATGCATATTCCACAGGTGTTTATCCGTATTTTGAATCAAACAATTGAATTAAATTCATTGTGAATTTGTGTTGTGTTTTAGGAGTGAAGGAAATGTCTGTAAAATGAAGAAAATGAAGCCTGGAAGAAAATTACTGGTATATATTTTTTTTAGTGTAGTGGGTTAGGAATTTAATCAGTCCAATTACAACTTAAACTGGCAGAACCAGCAGCAGCTTGCCGCAGAACACCATCTTTATGTAGTGCTAAATCTCCCTTGATTTAAAATTTTTCTTATTAAATGCCTTGTCTGGCAGACATTCTAGTGGTTACCCAAGGATTTGCCACATTGCCACCAAATGCTGTCTGGCTCTGGAGTGGGTTCATCCCTGTGTAGCAAAACAAAACAATATCAATAAATTGGCAATCATTGTGTGCCAATGTAGTTATGATCAGTATGATCAGTGTGTGTGTGTGTGCGTACATTATATATATATATATACAGTATATACACACAGACACACAGACAAACCAAAGTTTATTCAGACACCTTAAACATTTCTCACATTCACAAGAACTCAGAGTTATCAAATCAGTTGATATTTCACTGGTTTTGTTCATCCTTCTGTTAGACTGTCTCACAAATGAATTAAGTTGAATAGATGTCAGCTGTTAAATTTAAAGGGTAACTAAACCCTAAACCAACTTTTTTTAGTTAATGGTCTGTAAGAATGGGGCTTTATTAGTGCTGTTCATTGATTCGAGTAACTTTTTTGACATTTGGGTATAAAGTGTATTAATTCTACAATATATGGTGTAAAAACGTCTGAGTGCTGCCCTCTTCAGGTTGAACGGTGGCTACTGCAGTTGAATTTTCCTATTGGATGTTTGTGGTACTGCCAGACGTAAGCAGGTTCCAGTTCACCACACCCTTGGTACGAGCTACCACGCATAGTATTGCATCAGTTAGGATAGCTTCAAGTTAACGTAGATTTATCTGTATTTAGTACAGTGGTCAGGAGGGTATGTAGGTGTAGTGTTGCTGGTTGCAACAGCACTGCTGGACTGCATAGCTTTCTAGCAGACTTGGAAATTAGGCGCCAGTGGTTGCATGCACTTGGCCTGGAAGACCGTGAGTTCCCGCCTGGAGCTCAAGTGTGCAACCTGTATTTTACGCGGGATTGCTTCTCCAACGCAATAAAGGTGAAAATTGTGGGATTAATATCCTGCCATGATTCAAAACTGAAAATAAAGTTCTGAAAGGTTGAAACTAAGTGTTCGAAAACTCAAAATCTTACAAAAAAAAGTTTTGCAAGATCGAAACATAAGATTTGCAAGCTTGCAAAATGTAAAAAAATAAAAATATCTCTGCAAACATCAGTGTTCTCCCACTGTATTAGTTGGTTTTCCAGGTTTGAAACCTTGTAAATGGTTATCTGAAAACTGGTGTGCGAATGTGTGAAAAAAAGTTTTGAAACTCTGAAAACAGAGTTTTGCAGGCTTGCAAAGTGGTAAAAAAAAAAAAATCTCTGCAAACATAATTTTGTTTTTGAGTTTTCCTTCTTCAGAAGTGCAACACTCTTTCTCTTACGAGAGGTCTCTCGTACTGCGTAATATCTTGCGCTAGGGGAAAATCTCATTTCCGCAAGATATTGAAGCCAAAAATTATTCTTAATTTTGAAATAATGTAAAACGCGTTGTGGCAGCATGCAGACATAGGCAAGACGGCTCGTGCGCCTATTGGCTGCCCTGCGGCAACTGCAGCAGCCTATCAAGAGAGGCCCTTCGTGACGTCAGATCCAATAGGGGCGCTTCGCGCCTACTGCGTCACGTCCCGCCGAAATAGGCGTGGCTTGGGCCTATAAATACAGCTCGACAGGCTGATAGAATCTGATTTTTCATCTCTTCAGCGAAGCTCTCGCATCGCTGGATCCTGAGAGGAAGAAGCCGCGCCGCTGAGAAAGCCTTCTGCAGGACGAGCCATCGCATCTGAAGCCGCTGGTCGGCAACTTGCCGCCTTCAGTCGCCGTTCCTGCTACGCTTCCGGCGTATATATATCCTTTTTTCACTCTCTTTCTAAAAGAGCCGAGCGTCTTTTTTAAGATGCCTCGCACCTTCTGTGGCTCGTATCGAGCCCCACTCAGCGACGGGGACCGCCATGTCATCTGCGTTTCCTGCCTGGGTGAGGAACACGCAGCTCTCGTGCTCGCTGACGGCGGCTGCCCTCACTGCGAGCTGATGCCCATGGTGACTCTGAGGACTCGCCTGGCATCTTTCACCGAGACTGCACCTCCGCCCGCTGCGGTGCCACGGTGTAAAAAGCGTTGTACTCAGCGGATCCCGAAATCTCCTCCAACCCGCAAAATCTCGCCGGTTTGCCTGCCAGCTTCGCCGTCTGCTTCGCCTGAGTCTCTCACTGATGGACAGCGGCCGCCATCCGCCACCACTTCTATCGTGGATGACGACGAGGAAGCAGCGTTTGTGGAGGATGACAGCTGCTCTTTTCTGGCGTCGGGCAGCAAGGACCGGTCGAGCTCTAAAGGTGCGGGTTTTGAAGACGGCGAAACGCGGTCCCCTCGCAGGAAACAACCATCCAGCCAGTTGTGCGCAGGCTCCTCGGGCGCCGACCACTCACGGCCGAGGCTCGCTACGGCCTGCATGAGCAGACGCATCAGCTCTGCTTCAATGCTAGCCCTTTTCCCAGAAGGCTCGCGAGCAGCGGGGGCGAGATCCCTGAGCTTCACGAAGAAGTTGCAAAGTCTTGGAACGCCCCCTTCTCAGCCAGAATGCGTACCTTTGCCTCAGCAGCATTCTCCGTGGTGAACGGTGCTAAAGACAGAGGATACCATTCTCTTCCTCCTGTGGAAGAAGCTGTAGCGGCCCATCTTTGCCTGCCCTCCGCACAGTCGCGCTTACACTGCTGCTGGACAGGCTGCATCCAAGCCGACCTTCTCCGTAAGCTGGATGAGGAAGGACCGGGAGCTATCAGCGTGCTGGACTTAAGGAGCGCTATGGACCTAGCTCTTCACGCCACTAAGTCCGCTGCACAGTCCATAGGGCGGAACATGGCCTCTCTCATCATAGCGGAGAGACACTTATGGCTGACGCTCTCTGAGATGTCGGACTCAGAGCGCACTGCATTCCTCACGCCCCCTTATCTTCTGCTGGCCTCTTTGGATCGTCCGTCAAAGATTTCGCGGACAGATTCGCTGAGGTGCAGAAAACGTCACAGGCCATGAAACATTTTCTGCCTAAGCGCTCCAGCTCTGCAGCAGGCCGCCTGAAACAGCCATCTGCTCGAAGCTCCCAGCCGCAGCCCGCCGCCGCTTCACAGCGTTGACAGACCCGGGACAACGCTCTCGCTCTGCTGACCGCCGCCCCCCTCCGCGTGGGCCCCCGGTCTAAGAATGAGATAAAGCCTGAGGCCTCAAAGTCTTCCTAGCCCGCCTAGGAAAATGACGGTGTTCAAGTCCCGCTGCGGCCAGACTTCCACCGAAACTTCTCGCTCGTTCAGTTCCAGAAAATGCGACTGTTCCAGTGTATTTTGCAGAAAACAAGCCGGTACCACAGCCCGTTTGCCTGCACACAAACACCGTTTTTACAGCGACCCAGATAAATCCCATAAAGAGTGTATTTTCTGGTATTCCGGCCACGGCCGATGGTGTTATGAGTGTAGTAAAAATGCCCACGGCCCAGTGCTCATTCCTACACACAAGCACAGCCCGCCACAGTCCAGGGCTTGCACACATAAAATCGACTCATGTCGATTGTGCATTAAATGTAGTGAATGTGCCCACGACCCAGTGCCCACAAACACTACACACTGCATGTCTCACGGTTTCTGTAAAAACGAAACCAACACACATACAGTCAGCTCAAGCCGACGGTGTTTTCAGTGTAGTAGATGTGCCCGCTGTCCCGCGCCCACATTCACTCACAGACATGACAAGCCCGACGGTGCTCGCCCCGCTCGCTCTCTCTCAGCAAGCCGCCATAGGAGAGTCGAGCGCGGGCAGGCTGCCCGCTGTGATCAGCGTGCCCCCCGCCTCGAATGCTGCAAGCACGGCGTCTATGTTACAGCATACCGAAGCTCACCGGTCGCCACCATGTCGCGGCCAGAGCCCAGATCTCATTCAACCCCTAGCTATTCATGCAAGTGCATGGGCAAAGCTTCCCGGGGTATCAGAATGTGTGCTGAACATTATAAAGAGAGGCTATTCGCTACAGTTCGCTCGTCGCCCCCGCCGTTATGCGAATCGAAACTATGGTAGAAAAGGAAGTAGCACATCTACTTCGAGCCGAAATAGCGAATCTGTTGAGCAAAGGGGCCATAGAGCCTTTATCTCAAGCTCAGAAGGGGGCCTATACAGCGGATATTTTCTGGTACCGAAAAAAGACGGGGGTCTCAGACCCTTTCTAGATCTAAGACAGCTGAACAAAGTGCTTTCGAAACGCCGGTTCAGAATGCTCACAACCAGGAAAATCCTCACGCAAATTCGCCAAGGGGACTGGTTTATGTCAATAGATCTGAAGGACGCATATTTCCAAATACAAATAGCGTCACGTCACAGGCGATTTTTGAGATTCGCCTTCGAGGACCAGGCATATCAATACACAGTCCTGCCGTTTGGCCTGTCCCTAGCACCCCGTACATTTAAGATTTGCATGGACGCGGCGCTTGCACCCCTGAAACTCCGGGGCATGTGAGTTTTGAACTACTTGGACGATTGGCTGATTCTAGCTCGATCTCACTCAGAGCTCATAGAACACAGGACCATATTACTCGAACATCTCGAGAATCTAGGTCTCAAAGTCAATTGGGTGAAGAGTTCACTGTCTCCCAGTCAGAGAATATCTTTTCTGGGCACAGAACTGGACTCGCTGTCTATGACAGCACAACTATCGCCACAGCGCAGACTGAATATTCAGCAAATGATGAAATCCTTCCGCTGCGGCACTATAGTCCCGCTCAGGAAGTTTCAGAAAATGCTGGGTCTCATGGCCTCAGCGTCATCAGTACTCCAGTTGGGTCTGCTTCGCATGCGCCCACTGCAGTTCTGGCTAAAAGCGCGAGTACCGCATAGAGCATGGGCCTCCAGTCTCTTTCGCCTCAAAGTCGATCAGAAATGCGTCTCAGCTCTGAAATCTTGGGAGAGCGACCGACTGGAACAGGTCAGGTGTAAGCCTGGGGACTTCCACGAGTGTGAAGGGGGTGTCTACGGACGCCTCCACCTCGGGATGGGGAGCGCTGCTCGAGGGCAGACCGTTCTTCGGCCAGTGGTCAGAACGGGTAAAGCTTCTACACATAAACTGCCTGGAGATGATGGCAGTCGACAACGCGCTGAGGCGTTTTTGTCCCCAGATTAAAGGGACACCACGTCTTGGTCCGTTCGGACAACATGCAGAGACAATCACGCTCCTGCCTCAGGTACTAGAGCGAATCAGGGAAAACGGATGCTCAGTGCTACTTGTGGCCCCGTTCTGACAAACACTGCCCCATGGCCGATACCAGTGAGGAGGGACCTCCTCTCTCAGGCCAAGGGCTTGATCTGGCATCCTCGCCCAGAGCTGTGGTCCCTACATGTGTGGGCCATCAACGGGTACCCGCTAACCTCCCGGTGGGAGTGTTAAACACGATCACGCAGGCTAGGGCCCCATCTACTAGACGGCTCTATTCCTCGAAAATGGTCTGTGTTTTCTAGCTGGTGCACAGCTCGTGGCTTATCACCCCCGGACTGTGGGGTGACGGAAGTTCTCTCCTTCCTGCAAGAGCTACTGGATAAGGGCAGAACCCCATCCACGCTCAAGGTTTACGTGGCAGTCATAGCAGCGTTTACAAAACCGTCGCTTGGCCAGTCACTCGGGAGGAACGATCTGGTCATTCGCTTCCTTAGAGGAGCTAAGAGGCTGAATCCTCCCAGACCTCCCTCAGTTCCCATGTGGGACCTTTCTATGGTTTTGGAAGCCATGAAAGGTGCCCCATTCGCGCCAATCCAATCAATAGATATCAAACACTTGTCTTTCAAGACAGTGTTTCTTCTGGCTCTCGCTTCGGTAAAGCGTATAGGGGACTTGCAAGCGCTCTCAGTGAGCGCGACATGTATGGAATTTGGGCCAAATGACTCGAAAATCATACTCAAACCAAGGCACGGGTACGTTCCTAAATCCCTCAACACACCGTTTAGGGCTCAGGTCATTTCCCTGTCGGCCCTGCCGGTCTATAATGAGGAAAAGGACGCAAGCTTCCTTTGCCCGGTCAGGGCATTAAGGGCTTATGTGTCTCGCTTGACTGTCTTCAGACAGACAGAGCAGCTCTTGTTTCGTTTAGTGGACGTTCTAAGGGACTAGCTGCCTCGAAACAGAGTCTATCCAGGTGGATAGTTGATGCTATAGCACTGGCTTACACTTCTAAGGGCTTGCAGTGCCCGTTGGGTGTCAGAGCGCACTCCACAAGAGGCATGGCCTGAGTCGCTCGCTGTGTGAGGAAAGTGAGTTGCCAGTTGAGGAAAGTGAGTCGCTCGCTGTGTGAGGAGAGTACGTATACAGATCCGCCACTGGCATATCAGTGGGAAAGTGAGTAGGTAGGGGCTATAGTATAGTGACTTCCTTACGACAAATCATTAATCCTATTTTTGGACCTTCCGGCCCACCATAGGGACCACCTTTTTAATTTTAGTATTACTTTATCTCTACGCTTAATCTGACTCCAATTTCAAATGATAATCAAATTTAGATCGTATTTCTGATTAGAAAATAATCAGAAATATTGATTATGAATTAATTTAGATCTTTGATTATTCTAAGTATCCCATACTTTCAATTATTAATTCACTAAGGGACCCGATGCCGCACAGAGTCACACGCCTCGGGTTTACGTGGATCTCACGGACACAGCCTCGCCAGTCTGATCTTGGTCAGAGGGTGCAGGGTTTGCTAATACCTCTTAAGTCGGTTGCCTACTGCTCACGCACACACAAAAAAGTGTAGTTTATTTAGCCACTTCCGTACAACTTGCCAAGTCAGTGATAGACAGAAATCAAAAGGTCTTCAAATGACGTGCCTACTGCTCCGTTCATATGCGCCTTTAGTTTGACCTATCCTGGACACAGAGCTGCGGTAGCACCAGCCTCTTCATAGTCTACTAAAATAATGATTTCAGAAAACTTCAGAATAAATCAAGATGTAACATTTATTTGTCAGGTAAAAATGCATCATGCCAATTACAGAAGTAAATTATTAAAAGCCAATTCAGAAATAATAAATACATGACATAATTTACTCAAAGATGACTCTAAAAGTAAGTAATGTAAGTTTTCTAAAAGAAAAAAAACAGTTTAAAGTCAGTGGCGCGTTGCGCATATTATTCATATGCTATTTTAAGGGCCATTATATAGCGTGTGCACAACGCGCATACACTTTGATTCTCTCATCTACACACAGATGCAGCAGTTATCATTTTTGCAAATCATACATTATTACGATAGATAGATAGTTTATTATAAAAGCATACATCTAGCTTACACATTTACCCAAATTATCATACGCCTGTTTAACCGAAGTTAATTTGGGTGTGTTTCTCCATCCCCAACGTCCCTGACGAGAACGTCGGTCTCCTCGGCTGTGAACCGCTCCTCGCGTGCGCCTGGCAAATCCGCCGTTATAATAGAAATCCACTTTAGAACAAGCGCGCCTGCTCTTAAAGGGAATGTGAGATGACGCTCTGATTGGTTTATTTCACGTTACGCCCAAACCACGCCTATGAATAATGAAGCTACTTCAGACCAACCCCTTTTAGATTTGCGCCGGGCGCAAGAGTCATTTATCCCGCCGTGAAAATAGCAACAGCGCCCAAGACCCGCCCACAAAGTTACTTGCGCTTTGCGCTTGACACTTGCGTTTCAGATCGTTAAAATAGGACCCCCAGTGATGATACCCTTCTTGAGCTTGTGCCAGTCTGATGTTGTAGACCCCGCAGAGACTCTCAGACTGAAACTGTCGTAGTAGTCCAGAATTAGGTCTCTAAACTTGTCTGGGATGTGGTGCTGGTGCAGGGCCTCCTCAACCAATTTGTGGGGTATGGACCCATAGGTGTTTGTGAGGTCCAATCACAGCACCACAAGGTCTCCCTTATTCTCCCGGGCTTCCCTGACCAGCTGTGTGACCACGCCTGTGTGCTCCAGACACCCCGGCACCTTAGGGATCCCTCCTTTCTGGACCTAGGTATCAATGTACTTGTTTCTTAGAAGGTAGACAGTCAGCCGCCTAGCAACAATGCTGAAGAATATCTTTCCCTCAACACTGAGCAGCGAGATGTGTCTGAACTGGTCAATTGTCTTCGACTCTTCCTCCTTTGGAATCCACACCTCTTCTGCACAACGCCACTGCTAAGCAACCTTTCCCCTCCTCCATATGACCTTCATGATCTTCCATAGCCTGTGGAGAAGCTTCGGGCAGTTCTTATAAACCCTGTAATGTACCCCACTATGTCCTGGGGCTGAGCTTGCACTGGCCTTTTTGATCACCTCCTTGATCTCCTTCCAACTGGGTTTTTGCACACTTTGCCGCAAAAGCATTGTGCACTCTTCGTTGTGTTTTCGTCGCTGTCTGTATATTGTATAATACAATTTATTCCTGTGATCAAAGCTGAATTTTCAGCATCATTGCTCCAGTCTTCAGTGTAACACGATCCTTCAGAAATCATTCTAATATGATGCTCAAGAAACTTTTCTGATTATTATCAATAATGAAAACAGTTGTGCTGCTTCATGTTTTTGTGTACACTACAATTCAAACATTAGGGGTCAGTAAGATTTTTTTGGAAGACATTAGTAGCAAGAATGCATTTAATTGATAAAGTGACAGTAAAGACTTTTATAATGTTATTAAATTTTTTAACTTTCATGGTTTACACAAAAATCAGAAGCAGCACAACTGTTTTCAACACTGATAATAATCAGAAATGTTTTTTGAGCATCAAATAATCATATTAGAATGATTTCTAAAGTATTATGTGACACTGAAGTAATGATGCTGCAAATTTTGCTTTGATCACTGAAATAAAATACATTTTAACATATTCACATATATTTTTGTTTTTTGTATTTTTGATCAAATAAATGCAGCCTTGATGAGAATACATGACTTTCAAAAAAATTAAAAGCCATAGAATAGCAACATTAATAAAGCACTCCTCTGTTTTAGCTGCCTAAGAAGGACAATGAGGTGACAGTGCAGCTCGGGATAAGGAAGAGGGGGATAAGGAAGAGGAAGAGGAGGAGGAGGATGAGGAACACGTAAATTAGACAATTTTCTTATGCCTTTCTAACAAAAAGCTATAAACCTGACTGCAGTAGTATAGTACAATTTATTTTCCAGCTTCCAGCAAATATATAGAGTGAGACCCTCCTCCTATCCTTGCCTCAGAAGACCCTTCCCTCTGCTGGTGGGGTAAGAAAGAGACTCTTCCTCTTCTCTCACAGCTCTTCATCATCCCCCTCTGCCTCCTCAACACTGTCTGAAAGAGTGTTTTTCACAGTCAGGAATGAGACATCTCAGATTCTTTCTGAGAAAGTCATCATGCTCATTTTCTTGAACAAAAAACTCTTGATGTACATTTGGGTGGGCAAAATAATACAGAAGAGATGCTAGAAAACGAATATATATATATATATATATATATATATATATATATATATATTAGTGGTGGGCCGTTATCGGCGTTAACGTGCTGCGTTAATGCGAGACTCTTATCGGGCGATAAAAAAAATATCGCCGTTAATTTATTCTCCAAGTTGGGTTGGGAGCTGCATCTAATCTATACTACACAAGCTATGATGACGCAATCTACCCGCGGCCGCAAGGTACACCCGGCTGCAACGCATCATATTCGTCGTCATCTTAAGTAAACACAGCTGAAAGTGAAAGCTGGTGAAAAAGATCGGTGCAACATCCATTATTTGGACTTGGTTCGGATTTAAGCTGTCTGACGAGCAGCAGCAAACTATATAGACAGAGTGTGTGGGGTAACAGTTCGGTAAATTAACACTAATCCGTTCTACCACCTCAAATTCAAAACGAAACCTATCACTGAATACCAGCGCGCGCGTATTATTCCCAATATATCTTAAGTGGTGTAGCACATAATCTCTGTCTGCGCCCGATTTTAAGAATCGTTGTTGTGTTTCTTTTTAACTGAAAAGACATCAGTTAGACAATATTCTAATTTTAAATTTGGGGTTTCATAAGCTCCAAGCCATAATAAACATTAGACCTACTTAAGTCTCTGCAGCTAGTGTACTTAAATTTTATTTATCTGCAAAATTATGTTGTATACTTACAGTTTTGCACAATATATGTTCTCAAAACTACATACACCCTTTAAAAAAAAATGGTTTTATTATAATATATATCGTTATCGCAAGAGGCTGCAATGTATATCACAATATGGATTTTAGGCCATATCGCCCATCCCTAATTGATAGCCTATAGTAGTTGATAATAACATAGGCCTACCTAATGTTGCCTACGGACGGTAACAGTACAGTAGTAACCTTTTACAGTCAATGAGTAGAACAGCTTTCTCAAGCAGTTTGTGATGCATTTTGGAAACAGGAGATGAGCCCCTGGTCTAATGCGCCACCTGGCTTGAGAAACCTGTTCTAAAGACTTTTATAGTCATTATTTGGGTAGCACACATATTCTGAATGCCTTCGGCAGAATTCAAATAAGCCATTTTAATCTAGATTAATCTAGATTAAAAAAATTAATCTATGCCCACCTCTAATATATGTATATATATATATAGCTTGTCAATGACAATAGGTCTTGTAATTGTAACATTGTCCAGGTTATGCTACTGGTAGTGAATCAATGAATCACATCACCACCAGACATTTGTATCAGGTGCCTCACAGGACACTCAGGAAACAATTGAACCTATTTCTGCAAATAAAATTATTAATAAAGAAACTGCTTAATCTTTTTATTTCTTTTTTTAATGTCTTTATTGTTTTTGCACCAAATCATAGAGAGTAGTGTCAGTAAGATTATTGATGAGTATCAGTGATAAGACACTTTTTTCAATAAAAATTAATAATAGTTGGTTACATTATTCATTGATTGTATTTTTGATTAATTAATTGACGTGTTTAATTTCTGTACTCATAACTTAACACTTTACATGGTAATGTTCAAAATGTATTGGCTTAGTAATTGTACAAAGTAACACTGAATAAATGCTGATTAATAAATGAATGTAGTGTGGTTTTGGGCCATTTTCTATTTGGAATGTAATAGGGGTATGTATTGGTTTCCATTACATATATGTATTAATCCCTAAATCTAAATCCCTAATTGAAAACAATATGCAATTCCCTATTAGAATGTATAAGGTTTTACAGCAGAGAATGAAATGTTTGAGTTTATCAGTTCTATGCTGGTTTCAAGGTTATGGATCAAGCACATCTTCCAGGACTAAAGGTGAGAATTAGTAGTGGGAATTTTGGATCATTTTACCGACTCGGATCTTTGAATCTCATTTAGCAAAATTAACAAATCTTTTTTCGATTAATTTCGTTCATTTCAGCAGAATATAATTAAAATGTCATGTTAAATACAGTCATTTTACCTGATGAAATGCCTTTAAATGGCCGATAAAACCCAGAAAATACCATTTTAAACTTGCCAAAAAATTATTAAAAGCCTCTACTTATTGTGGGAACTGTTCTGTTCTTTTTTTTTTGAAAATGCCATATTATGGGTTGTATTGACCCTTTAAAAGGGTTTGCAACAGGTAAAATTAGTGTATAAACTGTAATCTGTCAACTATAACCCTCACGAATGAAACCATGCATAATCAGTTCAAAGATAATAGATACATCCATCAAATGCTCTAAAATAAAGAGAGAAGATGCAATACCTTGACATTATAAAAAACTACATGACGCGAAGTGTTTTGCGTACACTTCACATAACAGGCTAATCTGGGTTACAGAAAACACTCCCTGCTCTTGTTGCATTTCATTATATAGACAAACCAAGGCAGAAACCTCTTTTCAAATGTAAACATGAGTTCACAATGGGAATTTACATTAATCACCACCCCAGACTTACTGGGGGCAGACATTGATTTACATGGAACCATTTGCTAACAATGGGAATTTGGATTGAGTTTACACCTTCTGAGAGCTGGAGACCATTTGCCTGGAAGACACAACCTCCTCTGAGTGTGAAGTTATCTCTAATCTCTTAAATACCTTATTACCTTTTTGCTTTTACCTTTTACTTCTTTGGGAATGAGACCTTTGTACCAGTCACACACATTTCAAATGATATCAAACGTGTAATACTGTATGATAATTATTCATATTAAACTATATAGATTCTTTGGTGAATTTCAGGTGATCTCAGTTTGATAGAAAGAGCGAACGGGGAATGGGTGTTCAAGGGAAAAAGATGTAGATTAGGATTGCTTAGGTGCGACTTGTGTCTAGAATGGTGCACAAGAGAAAAATGCAAATGTTAATTTGCCCTCTCTTCCAGTTCTTCCAGTCTTACACCTTTATTCAGTCTTTATATTTGCTCTTTAAGTCCCTCAAAAGTGCAGAATGAAATTTGAGGGTTCTCTGTGCGTGTGACTGCTCAGATGGTGTTTTCAGATGATGCTTGACTTCAGAAAATGGCGAAGCTTCTTTATTTTTTATATGAAAGAACTTTTTTTTGTACCTCTCTGTCTTTTTTCTTTCTTTCAGCTTTTTCTTTACTTCCTCAAGTTCAAGTCAGAGCCTTTTTCTCTCCTTCTTTGATCTTCTACCCTTACGACGTTGCCTGCAACACAATGAAATGCTGATAATCTACTGATTATCATCTATGTAACCAATCTCTCTTTCTCTCTCTCACTCTCACACACAC
Source organism: Abramis brama (assembly GCF_963993115.1). Taxonomy (NCBI): domain Eukaryota; kingdom Metazoa; phylum Chordata; class Actinopteri; order Cypriniformes; family Leuciscidae; genus Abramis; species Abramis brama. Next base: position 16,786,909 of record NC_139966.1, read on the forward strand.
TTTATCTCTCTCTCTGTCAAACCTAAATTTACTTCATGTAATAAGCCATAACCTCTGTCCTTGAACTCTAACCTTGAGGGCCCTGGAGCTGGCTCTGGACCTAAGGGAGTGGTCATGCACTGCTCTAAGGTAGCTGTAAATTGTGCTTTGGCTCTTCTGGATTTCTGCTCTCCAGTATTTCCGCTTGGCTTTCATCTCTCTTTCATTGAATTCTCTAATAGATGGCTTTTTTGCTGGCGTCTTTGCCTTCCTCCATCTATCCCTCTCTTTTTCTAAATACTCTTGTCATTTCTCAGAATCAACATTCCTACGCTGCCTGTATCAGCACTGTTTTTCTGCTGCAGAAAGAGGCATCCTAACAAAAACATGTAAAATACAAATGCATATTAAAACACCTTTCTTGTTCACAATAAGTTATTTCATATTGTAACTTATATTAGTATGATTTGAAGAAGTTTCAAAACCAAACGAAATTATATGGGTCAATACACATTTCTGTTCAATAACCTATTTGGTTATTATTTATAACAATTTGGTTTATCAGTTTAATGGGCTTACAAATGTATTTAGGGACAAAACATGTTATTCATAATATAAATAACATAGTCTACATAATACATAATAATTATGTATTGTATAAATAATTCTGGTTTTGGACACACAATAAATATTGGGATATGGCAGGGAAAAGGTTAACAGTAACAGGGTTGACCGTAACGGGGTTGATGAAACGCTGAGGCAGCTATTGTGAATAGTTCATGTTTCCATTGCAGCGTTAAGATCCAGAATTGCTTACCTCAAGGGAGGTGCAGTCCCCTTGCCTATGACCCGATCTAAAGCTTATTCTGGACCTCAGAATAGGCCTACTTTGGTGCTTAGCCAGGGTGATCTGAGGGTTACCGTTAGGGCTTCCCCGCCGAGGCAATCTCCGTGGGCCCCTCACACCTCACAAACGCTGCCGCCGACGGAGCCTCCAGAAGAGCATGCTGGTCCTTCACATGGATGACCAGTCGTGTCTCTTGGAGCAGATGTCGTTTGCAGAGTCGGAGGGGGAGCTTTAGTCCTCTGTAGATAAGGATTCGGCTACGTTACCCCCTTCGAGGAGTGTAGCGTTGCCTGAGTCCGATTCAGAATGGGCAGCTATGCTTTCCCAGGGGCGGGGCGGGGCGGGGCGTGCTGGTTCTCAGCGTGCTGCCCCGTTACCATTTTTTCCAGAAGTGCATGAGGAGCTCACTGGGAGGTGGACGGCACCATATAGTGCCAGAAGCCGTCCTAGTGGCTCCTCCCTCCTCACCACCCTCGATGGCGGAGCAGATAAGGGGTATGTGGATGTCTCGCCGGTGGAGAGTGCCGTTGCGATGCAATTGTGTCCAGCGTCCACTTCCTCCTGGCCGGGTAAAGCACGCCTCCTGTCCAAGGCTTGTAAGTTTTCGTCCGGTCTCACGGCAAAGGCTTACAGGTCCTGTGGACAGGCTGCTTCCGCTCTCCATGCCATGGTGCTCCTGCAGGTCCCAGGCGCTTATGGACATGCACAAGAGTGGTTCTGACTCAGAGCTCCTCCAAGAGCGGCACACAAACCGCACGTTCCATCGGTCAGGCAATGTCCACCTTGGTGGTCCAGGAACGCCACCTTTGGCTCAACCTGGCGGATATGAGGGACACTGATAAATATCGGTTCCTGGATGTGCCTCTGTCCCAAGTTGAGTTATTCGGCAACACGGTCGAGACCTTTACCCAGCAGTTCTAGGCCGGCCAGAAGCAGACGGACGCCATCCGGCACATCCTGCCCTGGTTGAGCCTCCATCCACTCGTCACCGAGGTCGACCTCCTGCTGCATCCTCAGCTCCTACTAAGCCACAGCAGCCTTCACCCAGGCTTCAGCGTGGGGTAAGCCGCGGGAAGTCGGCCCCAAGACGGGCGACCCAGAGGTGGATCAGATTGCTCTTCAAGAGATGGTGAACGCACCACTCCTTCCCCCAGTGGATGGCAGATAATCTTTTGTTTCCTTTTCTTTTTGTTCTGCCAACAATTTCCACAAGGGTAGGTGGTAGATTATTTCCACAAAACTCACAATTTCAATAAAAGAGCAATTTCTTGAACCTCTGGCTCCCAAGAGGGTGCTATGCCTTGTCACCCTCAGCCCCCTCTTTCATCGCCAGCGAGCAGCAGTGGCAGTGTCCCGGATGCATTGACGCCTCTGCACACTCACTCTGCCCTTCAACGGAACCAGGTACATGTTGCACCACACATTCAGACCCCACTCCGGGCTGCTATGCTGTCCGAGTCGGGTCCCTGCATTTTGCCGCGCTGCCCCACCGTAGGTACGCCTGTGGTACCATTGGTCTCGCTACCATGGTGTCTGGGATCCTGGCTAGCGCTTCCCAGCCCATCTCGCTGGCTCATCCATACTATCAGACTCGGCTATGCGATTCAGTTCGCCCGGCGCCCCCCAGCCTTCACCAGTGTTCTGGCTGACAATGCCCCTGTGCTCCAGGCAGAGATCGCAGTACTACTGGCAAAGGACGCATTCGAGCTGGTCCCTCCAGCCGATATGAAGACCGAGATGAGATCTGGCTCAGTCGAGAGAGCAGTTTTGCGAACACAGGGACATGGTGCTCGGCCACCTCAGCCACCTAGGGCTTTGGGTCAACTGGGAAAAGAGCAAACTTACCCCCGGGCAGAGGATCTCTTTTCTTGGTGTGGAGCTGGACTCGATCAACATGACAGCGCTTCACTGAGACCCGCGTCCAGCCAGTGTTGAAGTGCATGAGCTTGCTCAGACGCAGAATAGCTGGACCACTGAAAAGTTTTAAGAGGCTCCTGAGGCATATGGCATCTGCATTCGCGATAACTCCGCTCGGGTTGCTTCATATGAGGCCGCTCCAACACTGGCTCCACAATCGAGTCCCGAGATAGGCGTGGCAGAGCGGTTCGTGTCGGGTCCAAGTTACCCCGCACTGTCGCCAAACTCTCCGCTTGTGGTCGGACCCTTTGTTCCTGCGGGGAGGTGTTCCCTAGAACAAGTGTCCAGGCATTCTGTGGTCACCACGGATGCCTCTGCCACTGGCTGGGGGGCCACGTAAAACACGCATGCAGCTTCAGGTCTGTGGACGGGCCTCAACTGCATTGGCACATCAACTACCTCGAGTTGGTAACAGTACATCTAGCGCTGGGCCGCTTCAGAATGCCATTACTAGACAAGCATGTACTGGTCAGTACGGACAGCACTGCAACCTTTGGGTACATCAACTGCCAGGGTGGTCTACGCTCCTGCCGCATGTCACAACTCGCCCGCCATCTCCTCCTCTGGAGTAAGACATCTGCGGTCGCTTTGGGGCCTGCTAAACCTGCCAAACTTGTTGCGCCATATTGGGCCAACCGGACCTGGTTCCCGGAAACTGGTCCTCCTCGCGACAGCCCCTCCCTGGCCCATTCCTCTGAGGACCTGCTCTCTCAGAGACAGGGGACCCTATGGCACCTGCGTCCAGAACTCTAGAAACTCCATGTCTGGTCTCTGGACGGGACGCAGAGGTTCTAGGTGACCTATCCCAGGTGGTAATTGACACCATCACTTCCACTAGAGGCGCCTCTATGCGTTGAAGTGGAACCTGTTCGCTGAGTGGTGTTCTTCTCACAAGGAGAACCCCCAAACTTGCTCGGGGCAGAGCTGTCTTTTTCTTCCTGCAAGATGGAACCTTAAAGTGTATGTTGCCGCTATTGCCGCACATCACAATGCAGTTTGAGGGTTAGTCGCTGGGAAAGCATGGCCATCCTCGTCAGGTTCCTGAGGGGTGCAAGGAGACTAAATCCACCTCGCCCACTCTCTATACCCTCTTGGGATTTGTCTCTGGTACTTTTGGCACTTCAGAGACAAACCTTTGAGCCTTTGCAGTCAGCGGAGTTAAAAATTCTGTTCTGTAAGACAGTACTCCTGGTTACACTGGCCTCCATCAAGAGGGTAGGGGACCTGCATGCATTTTCGGTCGACGAATCGTGCCTAGAATTCGGCCCGGCTAACTCTCACGTGATCCTGAGACCCCTGCCCGGATACGTGCCCAAGGTTCCTACCACTCCCTTCTGGAACCAGGTGGTGAACCTGCAAGCGCTGCCTTCGGAGGAGGCAGACCCAGCCCTGGCTTTTCTTTGTACGGATTCGTGCTCTTCATCTGTTACGGAGGCCAGCAGAAGGGTGGCCCACTGGATAGTGGATGTCAAGGCGTGCCCTGCCCGCCCGTGTTGAGAGCCAACTCCACTAGGAGTTTCTTCTTGGGCACTGACACACGGCACCTCGCTGACAGAATTCTGTAGAGCTGCAGGCTGGGTGACACCTAACATGTTCGCTAGATTTTATAGTCTACGTGCTGAGAGCCCACTCCACTAGGAGTATCGCTTCTTCTTTGGCACTGACACACGGCACCTCACTAACAGAATTCTGTAGAGCTGCGGGCTGGGCGACACCTAACACGTTCGTTAGATTTTATTGCCTACGTGCTGAGCCGGTTTCTTCCTGTGTGCTCGCTTCAGCCAGCCGGTAACACCGAAGTTCCCGCTCTAGTGTCGGCTTGCTGCGGCTTTTCCTCTGGCTGAGCTCGCTCTGCCGTTACTGTCCGGTGTTGCCTCCCCATTCTCAGGCTGGAGCCACCCCAGTGACATTCCATATGTTGCAACTGCCCTTAACCGGCCAGTCCATATGTGTATTCTCCACGTTACATCCCTTCAGGCAGGATGTGCCAGGTGATTCTATGAGAACGTGCCATTTTGTGTACCTGACACAAAAACGTCTCGGTTACTAATGTAACCCTTGTTACCTGAAGGGAGACGTTACGTCCCGTCGCCACCGTTGCTGACCATCGCTGTATGGCCATCACGATCTTGGCTCCTCCGCAAAAAACAATGAATGTGTGCGCATGCTTCCTGTTTATACCCGCGCTGTGGGGCGCGTGATGCGATTCACGCACACCAGCATTCATTGACTCGTTCTGTAGACGCTCGAAGATGATTAGGCTCCCTGAAGTGATCCCAATTACGTCTCCCGTTCCCTCCTTCAGGGAACGAGGGTTACATTAGTAACCAAGACGTTTTTGTGTCAGGTACACAAAATGGCACGTTTTCATAGAATCACCCAGAAACTGGGGCGATACAACTTTAACACGCTGCGTGCGCTACCGCAGACGGCTTTTGGCAGACGATCACTTTTCAGCATGACACCGTGGACAATCGCGCTTGGGCTTGGACCTCAGCAAATGAGCTCAGTGTGAAAGCACCCTAGATGTCATTGAAGGCAAACAAAACTGTAGATTCCATTGTTTTTTTCTCTGTAATTTGTCTCTCTTGGTCACCTTTGTTTTGATAGACACTTTCTTCCTGCATATCATTGTCCTTTGATTCTATATTTAGTTCTCTTTTATTTGTTTTTTTTTCTGTGCATTTGTGTTTTACATGTTATCAGTTATCTCCTTCAGACTAATATGGATCAGTGAAATTATGTTACTGTCAATACTGGTAAATCCATTTGTAAGAAAAGCACAATAAACCACTTAGTGATTTTGCACCATTTGACTAGAATCTAAATACACAGTAATGGCAAACAAAGGGTAAAATATGAACAGGATATAGATGTGCACATACAACAGTAGTATATCTTACAGTGTACTTTTAGACAGACTACTCTGATTATGAACCAAAACAGAAAACTTTTAAAACTTACTGCACCAATGCACTTTCACCAAATGATACGTGCACACATTTATTTACATAGCTAATGCTGACAAAAACAACTCAAGATGGAAAAGTGCAAAATTATTCATTTTGTAACTATCTTAAGGAATTCCCTTGGCACTTTTCCCTTTTGTCTGCTCGTGTTTTAAAATACTATTTTCTCTTCTTTATATGTTCTTCTCTGTGTTCTGTAAACAAAGCTGTGCAACAATGTGGATATAAATGGCTTTGGATTAAAGCATCTGCAAAATGTGTAAATGTAAAATTGTTGCACTCTGACATAACCTATGAGTAAGTAATAATTAACAAAGATAAAAACACAGTTCACATTATGGTACTGTAAAAAAGTCTATGTCAATGTTATCATTAGTGCATAGTCCACTTTCCCGAAATCTTTGACATGAAAAGTTGTAAAGCGGGTTAATAATTACATTTAATGTTTTATACATGTCATTCAATTATTTTAAGTTAACAATTTTTGTGAATTTATTCAGTTTTACATTTGTTGATACAGGATGTTTGTTGCATGAGGAGGAAAAATAACATTTAAATTAATTTTGTGAATTCAACAAGTTAAACTCCATTTGTGGCATAATATCCACAGAAATAACTCAACTCATTCTTTAGTTGAAAAAAAATTGTCAGGCACATACAATCACATAAATTGGCCAAGATTAAAATACACACCGTTTCATTAGTATAGCCACAAGGCTTAAACCTTATTTATGTAAACCTCACTTACTAATTTTGTCTTTGTAAATGTATGTGCAATGTTTCCTCTTTTTATGTCATAACATAAAGCTGATAAACCTGGTAACTGTTGTAAGAAACACACATGGACACCAGAGAGTCCATCTCTAGGATTCTCCTGACCATCTATATAACTAGATGTACCGCATGGCGGTACAAAATATGACCGCCGCTCAGGCCTGCACTGGCTTTCCACAAAAATAAATGACGTGGAGCAATTTGGCTGTATTGCGTGTTTATGTATATACCTAAAAAAAGTAGTAGTATGTGCATGTCTGTCTGTCTGTGTGTGTGTGTGTGTGTTTGTGTATCTGTGTCTGTGCGTGTATGCATGCGTGCGTACATGTGTGTGCGCGTGTGTGTTTGTGTGTCTGTGCATGTGGATTTGTATGTGTGTGTATGGGTGTGTGTCTGTGCGTGTGGATGTCAGTGTGTGTGCATGCTTGCGTTTGTTTGTATTCCTGTGTGACAGTTAGGGTTGCCAACTTCAGAAAAGGAAAATGCGGGACAATCGTGGTTATTTATAGGAAAATGAGGGACACTCAAAATATTTGTACTGTATCACACAGTGTACGTCATTTCAGTGTCTGCAGTTAAGTTTGTGTTTAAAAGGTTATCAGACATAAACACATTTGTATTGCTTAACCTATTTATGTATTTAATTCTAAAAATAATTTTAATGTCATACATGAAAAAAGTCACATTACAAACAAACCATCGTTCAAAATAACAGCATTTATCTAAAATAGAAAGCTTTTTTAACATTATACACTAGGCTTACAGTTCAAAAGTTTGGGGTTAGTAAGATTATTTTTTGGGAAAAAAAATAAAGAAAGTAATTGCCTACTTTTATTCAGCAAGGATGCATTACATTAATCAAAAGTGACAGTTAAGATAATGTTACAAAAGCTTTCTATGTACTTTCTAAAAGCTTTAAAACATTAATAATAATCAGAAATGTTTTTTGAGCATATTATTCCCTCAGGTAGATTACATGTTTTCTTGCGTGGCTGGATGTTAGACTCATGAACAATAATCACGTTGTTTGCATTCGTCAAAATTGATTAGCCGAAATCAAAACGTGGACAGTGAAAGGAAATTACCGTTAGCGCGAGACGAGTCCGGCTTAAAGCGGAAGCGACCAGACGGCAGAGGATGTTCGCAAATCAAACAATGATTTGTCTCAAAACAGAGATTAAAAAAAGCTGTGATTGGATGATGACAGGTGTCGGTGATCATTCTCAAGTGTCGTGGTCAGCACTGCTGCTGTTGCTGTTGTATCAGTCAGTGGTTTATCAGCTTGTCAAAAAACGGGACACGGGAGGTCACGCACGGGACAAATAAATTAGGCCCAAAATACGGGACGACCCGCCTAATTCGGGACAGTTGGCAACCTTAGTGACAGTATCATCCTAAACCAGCAACCCTTCGCTCAACAGCACCATCTACAGGCCGATGAGTGTACAGTCACTAAATGTGCACATAAATGAATTTATTTTATACCCCCCCATGGATGAAATTCTACGAAACTTAGCATACCCCCAGAGGATGTCAAGTTAATCATACACATGAAATATGGTGCAGTTCTGAACATCTCAACTGAAGATAGGGGCGATTAAAGCAGAATAATATTGCATTTTCATTTTTTATGGGAGGGGCGCAAATCACAAATGAGTGATTATGGGCTAGGTTGATGTGGGCCCTTAAGAGCAACATACCATAAAAATTTCTTCATCCTCGGTGCCACGGTTCAGGTAGTTATTTAGGAAAAACTGCATTTTTTGGGTTTGGGGGGGCCCAGCGCGGGGGGGAGTGGCCCCCAGTGACCAAACAAAATTTTTCCGTAAAAGTCTAGTGGGGCTACATGCCCACCAAATTTCATGTTCCCCGGTGTTTCGGTGTCCCTGGTATCGTTGACGAAAAATTCAGAAAAACTTTGACAATCCCTATATGACCGCTTTCGCTAGCTACGCTAGCGGCGGTCATAATAAGTTAGCAATATATCAGAGGTAAGGATAATCACTGGCACGTGACAATAGCTAATGTATATAATTTAAATAAAGTCACTCAAACTTTCATATGGACGTACATTTTGAGGTAATCATCCTCAGTCACACAGCCTGTTTTATTAAGACTGTCCAGTAAATACTATTAAAGAGATCCAAAAATCCATTAACTCGACTGGAGGTTTCTGTGATTTTTCCCTTCGCATGCTATAATGATTCCGACCACTGTTCTATATAATTTTGTTTTTTTTAAAGGGAGAGAGATGAATCAGAGTTGTTTTCTGTTGTGATCAACATAGTGCCGCAAATGTTGCGAATAGAGTTAAACATCTACTGAACCCTGAACATCCCTTTGATTATGATTAACAATTAACTTGAACTACTTTTTTTTATCTGAAGCAATATAGATAAAGTACAAAAGACAGTAATTCAGGGCACTATAAAAAGATCATGAGAGGCTGTGAGGATGACAGAGCAAGAGCTGGAAACAAACATCAGTGAAGAATGAAGGGTTTAGTATGTTTACTGCTGCTGTTGGAAACCTTTGTGTGTGTCGTACAGCATCAGGTAGATGGAGGACTCAATGAGAATGAGATCAGTCAACAGCTCAGATCTGAGGACGGAAGACAGAATCCACCTCAAACAGACACTTTGAGAGATGAAGCTTCAACTGACAGCCAACAAAACTGCCATCTGTGCTTCACTGACATCCATGCAGCGCTGAGAGAACTGACCGCCACCGTTACAGAGCAGAAAGTGAACATCAGAGAACTGACCGCCACCGTTACAGAGCAGAAAGTGAACATCAGAGAACTGACCGCCACCGTTACAGAGCAGAAAGTGAACATCAGAGAACTGACCGCCACCGTTACAGAGCAGAAAGCGAACATCAAAGAACTGACCGCCACAGTTACACAGCAGAGAATGAACATCAGAGCTTTAGAGACGCAACTGAGGGAAGAGATGAACAAGAAAAATGATGGTACCTCACCAAAACATTCACTCTTTTATCAATGATCCTCAAAGTAAAACCAATGGAATACATTGCATAGTGTAAAATGTTAGTGTAAAGTTAAGTATATACTATGTAAATTTTGTTATCTATTACAATAAACAGTGTAAATGTCATTTAACAGAATCTTTATTCCTTCACAGAAATTTCAAATCTTACTCTGGGTCAAGTGGAGTTGAGAAAGGAAAATAGAGGTGAAACTGTGCTTGAATGATGTTAAATTCAGTGTATACATTCACAGCGTAATACAATAATATCACAATATTGCTTATGTTTTTCAATAACAGACAGAGAAATAGCTTTTTCAGCTGGTCTGATGCAAAGCGGTGGATATATTGGTCCTTTTACCACTGAAATCACACTAACCTACAGGAACGTCATCACAAATATAGGGAACGCCTACAACCCAATCACAGGTAATAATTAATAAAATGGAGTCATAAAACTCAGTTTATAGTAATGAAAACCCTTCTGCTCCATTCAGACCTCTCTGCAGTTGTGTAATGTGTATAAGAGAATTAAACGATCTGCCAACTTTCAAAACTATTGCACAGTGTGTTTGGTAATAAAGCAATCATACAGGAAACAGCTGATTCTGTATCTCTTGTTATTTGATTTAGGTGTTTTCACAGCCCCACTGAAAGGAGCGTACATGTTCAGAATCTCTGTATTTAGCCATGGACCAACTGTATCAGCTGCATTCATTGTTAAGAATGGAGAGCGTGTGGTTGTAGCACATGCTCATCAGCCTCAGGGTGATTTAAACTCCTCTAATGGAGTTGTGTTGATCCTGGAGGTTGGAGATGTTGTCTATGTGAGACTTTGGTCTGGCATGTGGATATATGATGACGGAAATAACCACAGCACTTTCAGTGGTTTCCTACTGTTTCCCTTAAGATAACAGGAGCTTTGCAGAATGTGATTCCAATCATTCTGAACCAGCGTATGATGAAGAATCATTAACATGATTAAGCAATATTAATGAGGACTAATGTGTGTTTGAAATTTGTAATAGATTAATGTATTAATGTATATATAAGTCTGAGGTGTTTATACATTTTACAACTTTGTATAAAGTGTTTCAGCACTGAGACAGACAGGAGCCATGAATATCACCTGTGACTCAAAAGTGTTTTGTTCAAGTAATAAATCTAATGTTAAATAATATCTTTTTGAGTGTAGTTTGTTGCTGATCCTTGATCTGTATCTCTTCACCCTACATAAGAGAATAAAGAGACTTTTCTTTTCTTCATATTTTCATAAATATTTCCCCAACAATGCTTGCTTTGATGCACTTGTTGGAAACTTTTTCTTCAGAGACCAGGAGACGTTGGGATATCTTTCAAGCAGAAGTTACTCTTTATTGAGAACTCGCCATGAGTCGCTGTAGTCATCCAAGTCTAACTAAAACAGTATACATTGTAATTTCTATACATTTAGGGGGAGGGATTTACATAGAGGTGGCATGTAAATGAAGTACAGGAGTCAGCTTGTTTCCCCTGCCATGATCTCATCAGCAGAACAGTGTAATTCAAATGCATTGATGCTAATCCAATCAGCCTGATTCATTTAAAGCAGGGGTGGGCAAACTTTTTGGCTCAAGGGCCACACTGGGTTTTCAAATTTGACAGAGGGCCGGCCCAGTAGCAGATTATTTCAGATAAATCTCTGAACGTGCGTATCTATACCACTAATTTTATTTCTCGTGCCATTTATATGCCAAAAATGTTTTTTGCGTGCATATGCTAAACCCCTTGGTTAGGATTAGGGGTGCGGAGTGCGTGCCTATTACACGCCATAAAGTGCGTATCATATGCACGTGAAAACTGCGTATCATAAGCACTACAAATACAATTCGTGGTATTCGCACTTTCATGAGATCGGGCTGAGCAAACAGACATTTATGTTGTGGCAACGTCTGTGCGAAATTCAACAACTGAGAGACGACATTCTGACAATACATTTTTTTATGCTAGATATCGCCCATTTAGCATGTTATGTCTTGATGTTAATTTTTAATTAGTCAGATGTTAGATAATTATAGCCTATACTTTTTAAATATTGTTTATCCTTATTATTATTTAATGGGCCTAAAAGTACATTTGTTATGTTAATTCAACTTTATTAAAACTGCATGGCAATTTGCAATTCCAAAAGTCATACATTTGTGGAAAAAAAACGAAATAAACTAATATACAAATTTATTTTAAGAATAATAAAATAAAATATAAAAAGCAAAGGCAGATCAGAACATTTAATGAAAAAAAAGGAAAGGGAAAGGAAAAACTAAGGTGTGCACACGGTTACCAAAAATTTTTTTCTCTGTGAGTTTCCAAAAAAGGAAAAAACATTAACGTGCAACAAGTCTATGCGCTTAAGTCGCTGTCTGTTTGGTTTCCATGGTGACGCGTGCTTGTTACGTGACGCACGCACCGCAGCCACAACAGCGCTGAATGAATGATGATCTGCTTTTATGTAACGTTAATTTTTCCTTTTTTACATTTGTTAGCTATGGCATGCAATATCTGATATTCCGATTGTCAAATATATGCAACGCAATATATATATATAACGCAAAGTATTGCAAGAAAAAAGGCTAAATTAATGCAATCTTAAGACAATTTTTAAATACTCAGCGGGCCGGATTAAACAGCCTAACGGGCCGTATGTGGCCCGCGGGCCGTAGTTTGCCCACCCCTGATTTAAAGGGTACATAACATACACAGTTTCACCTACTCTCATGTTAATCTTGAGTACCTATAGAGTAGTAGTGCATCCTTCATATCTCCAAAAAGTCTTTAGTTTTATCATATTTATAAAAGAAAAATACAGCTTTCCGATTCTCTCCAGAAAAAGCCGAGCTCCTGGAGGCGTGCCGTGGGCGGAGCTATAGAGTCAACATATATTCACTTATGTGCTGATTTCCAGCAAAAGACAGAAATCTGATCAGTTGTACTTACATGAATGGGGTCTTTTATCACTGGGAAAGCTCCACGTTTTAATAGCAAACGATTTGCAAATCCAGTGTCGACCTGGGCCTTGTTAATAAAACATTCGTCACTTAGGCCCCGTTTACACGTACATGGTTATTTTGAAAAACGGAGATATTTCCCTTCGTTTGCACCCTTCGTTTACACGCAAACGGAGGATTCGCCAATGAAACCGATTCTTTCTAAAAACTCCGGCCAGAGTGGAGATTTTGAAAATCTTCGTTTGCACGTTTGCATGTGAACAGAGAAAAACGGAGTTTTAGGCAGCGACGTCACAGAATGTGACTATTTTCAGGATTCTGATTGGCTAAGGTGGGCTTGAGCTTCTCGTTACACTGCCACCTACAGGTTTGGCATGCTCTTGACAGCATATACACAGGTTCGTGTGCACGATGTTATTTTTGAAAACGAAGAGGGGAGAAATGTCCGTTTATGAAAATAGCCATCCACGTGTAAACGTAGCCTGAAATGACCAGAACACACAACCGCACTTGCTACACTCTGTTGCTGCCCCGGAAAAACAAACTGCATCCACTGTTCCTGCAACGCTGGGTTCTTTGGGAAGCTGAACACGATAAGCTTTCCCTCACATCCAAAAACACACTTTGAAGAGACATTCTTGAACAAATCCTATGCAGCGCTGGCGATGATTTCCTGTTGAAGCGCGTTGATGTGCGCGGTCTCGCTCTCCTCTGGTCGACGTGTGCGCGGGCGCGCTTTTCTGAGAGAAATGCTCATATAAGGAGTTCCACTCTCGTCTACGTCATTAGATCCACGATCGAAAAAAATCAGCCGAAACTTGTACCAACCAATTTTCGGCACAGAAATTCTCCGTTATTCGTCCAAAATATTTTTTTAAAACTTTGGCCATGTTTAGCATGAGAATCCATCTCTTTAACACTGTAAACAACTCTGAATACATGAAACACCATTGTACCCCCCCTTTAACTTACAATAGAGCGAAACAGGACTGGCAGGAATCTCATGCTCAAACCGCTGATATCATCATCATCATAACCTTAAATGCTAAATTCAATCTCTCTACCTTAGTTTTTCATGTGATGTTATGTAAAGAAATACGTATGTTTAAAAAAAAAAATTTAATAAATTTTGGTGACATTTTTTTCCCAGGCCCCCGTACATTTCCAACCTTGTTGTGATAATCAAAATGTTGTATTTCCAGGTAATTTGGCTGAAACATCAGCTGCGTCACTCCTGTTTCACCTTGTAAACAATCTTTGAATTGTAGTCCGTCACACGTCTTTTGCACTTGCTCTGACTGAAGCAAAGTCTTTGACTGAAAGCGTAAAAAGCAACCGATCGCAGTTACGAAACGTAACTGCTGCTCAGTGTGCATTTTGGGAGCTGTACTTTTTATTCCGAATCTATTACAGATCTATTCATGAGAATCGATCGGGTCACTCGCACCGGTGCGCCCAAATATTTTTTCACAGTCACACGCAGTAATTTTCAGTCGCAGTGTAGAGCCCTGTAGAGGGGCGATTCTAGGATTTTAATTTTAGCCCCCCTAAAATGAAAATCCTAGAATCGCCCCTACACAGGGCTCTACACTGCGACTGAAAATTACTGCGTGTGACTGTGAAAAAATATTTGGGCGCACCGGTACGAGTGACCCGATCGATCAGCCGGGTCCAATGAGGGTATGATTTATGATTTGAGGGTATCATCAGCCCCCAATGAGGGTACGATTTAAAAAAAAAAGTAACACTTTAGTTTAGGGTCTAATGCTCACTATTAACTAGTTTAATTAACATGCGTATGGCAGTGTTTTATAATCACTGAGGTCCCGAATGTGAGGTGGGCTAGTTAGGGGGGTTCGGGGGAAATTTTAATTTCTCTGATCTACATATGTGCATTTTAAAATGTTTTGAAGGCCAAAAAAATTGGATAACAACAGCTTTAAAACCATGTCAGTGGGCAGCTGATTATTTTTTTCCTCCTCATCAGCATCACTCTCTTTTTCTCTTTGTTTTTCTCTTGCCCTGTCTCTTCCCCATCTAAAACTGAGCTTTGACCGATATAGGCTTTTCATTTTTGTCAGTCAGTCAAGAAAGTAAACATAGGGTCAACTTATAGGTTGATTTATGAATAATTTTCTAAGACACGTTCATTTACTGAAAGCGACTAGGAAAGCTAGGTAACTAACTTTATTAAATTCATTCACAATATGTAGGCTACTCATTCATTAATGATCTTATGGTTAATACAGGTCTTTATAATCAGATAGGTCCTAAATTTGAGGTTGTTAGGGGGTTCAAATTTTTTATTTCTCTGATATGATGATTTCAAGATGTTTGAAGGTCAAAAAAAGGATAAGAAATAGCTTGAAAACCATGTCAGCGGGGCGGTGGATTATTTGTCAATATACCTGCTCTCTCCTCATCTTCATGACCCTTTCTTTTTCTCTCAGTCTTCTCATCTTGCCCCGTCTCTTCCCCTCCCAAATCTTTTTTATTTTTTTATTTACTGAAGGCTACAATTTGTATTAAATTCATTCTCAATATGTACACATTCATCATTAATCTTGTGCCTAACATGATAAAAACGGCTTTGTTAATGTGTCTTGTCGCCTAACAATGACAGTAAACTAATTACATTAGCCTACATGAGTCACGCTACATAGGCCTATTTTCAGGTCAAACTGGCGAAATTAGACAAAAGTTTATTAGTTTGCCTGATTACTTTTGTCATTCGTTAAACATTTATGGCCTAAAACAGATGTCAAATATGAAATGTTTGGTTTAGCTACTTACATCTCATCTCGCACTCGACCGTATTAAACTGAAGCGTCGAGTCGCGCTGCTAAAGTTTGCGCACTGCAGAGTCTGTGAACATAAACCCCGCCTACTTTGATTTGATTGGTCATCTCAAATATTCTGACATTGACGAGCAGTGACAGAACAATGAAGCTCAGATGAACACACACACACACCCTTGTCCTCTGTTTCTGACGTGCGCTCTGCTCAGCGCCGCTGCGGATTGCAGATGAAGAACGCGCTGAAACTGATTATAACAACACTGAAACAAACACGAATCTGTGTAGCCTACACTTAATCACAAATTTTTAGGGGGGCTAGGCAGAAGTTTAGGGTGACACTGTGCAACCATATCAATTCGAACCGGACTCGGACCCGGAACACGATGACGGCCCCGAAGAAGTTCGACAATTAAGGCTCGAACAGGACGTTTCTGAATGGTTGATTAACGTAATGTCTCTTTTATCTATCTTTGTGTGTACTGGCAGGGTAGAGTAGTGAGATACGAACGCTATGTGTTTACTGATGTAAGTTATACGTTAGTGAAATGACAGATTGATGTTACAGCTCATGGTCATGAAAAAAAAAAAAATCGGTAAATGTAGGCTTGTCAGTGATGCGTAACGTTATTTATGCAGTGTTAGATACAACTGTCAGGGCTGAAGCACTGACATGAGGTCACGGCAGGAATGTTTTTAACAGTAGTTGAAGGACACCTAAGACTTTTTTTTTTTATGTACGTTAAAGGGATAGTTCACTTTGAAATAAAATGTTGGTATGTTTTAGCTTACCTCAAGGGCATCCAAGATGTAGGTGTCTTTTTTTCCGCAGTAGTTTCAATTTTGATATTTTTAGGCAACAGTCTGCGTACACGTCACACAATAGGAAGCGCCCACGCCTTCAGATCACTTGAACGTGGCTGTGTTATTAGAGGTAAAAACGGTATAAATACTGTTCGTTTTCTCACATAAACCGCTCGTTTCGTGTCTTAGGCCATCAGTGTGTACTTACGATGGGGAATTGTTTAATTTGGACGATGGGGAATTGTTTTAATTTGGACTCTGTGCATGCTCTTTGAGACAGTGACCGTAGACCTGCATTATAGGACTGACAGACAAGAACGGTTTGACCTAAAAATATCAAAATTGAAACTACTGCGGAAAAAAAGACACCTACATCTTGGATGCCCTTCAGGTAAGCTAAAACATACCAAAATTTAATTTCAAAGTGAACTATCCCTTTAATGTGCAGTGCAGTACGAAAATGTTTTATGTTTTAAGAAAACATTCAAGTACATCTAACATAGTATTGTAACTTCATTGATATTCCTGTTCCAGGTGTCTTTGTGGAAATTGTGGGCAAATGCCTACAGAGGCTGAGAATATATGCTACAGGGAGATACCACAGGTACAGTACTTTTCCTAAATTGTATTGCTATTATGCAATTATCTTGTAAAAATATCAGGGCAGTTACCATATTCATAATTTGTAGGTTTTAAGAAGATTACAGCAGCTGGAAAATCCACCTCAATGTATGGTTGATCATCCAGGCCTGGAACCTGTTTGTTTAAATCTGTTCTCGCTTCAGAATGCATTAAACATCTACCGAGCAGACTATGGGCCTTTAGGTTTAAGGGGAATGGAAAGGTAAGTTGTGTTTTGATTTATTTCAGTCATAATTTTCTATTGTAACATAAGAAACTGCAGTGCAAAGCATAAAGTTCACTATGGGTAACTGATCAACTCTAGTGTAATTATTAATAACCACGTAACATACCATTCAGCATTAAATACCAAATAATGAATAGACACAAAACTGTTTGGACTAACATTTATTGACAGAAATACTGTTTTACTAAATTCCACAGAGGTATGTAATAAGTTATTAACAAACAAAAATGCAGTAACAGCAAAAATAATTGCCAAAAAACAAACAGCAATAAAAAAATGAAATTATGACATTAGATAACATTAATTTTCACAACAAAAAATGGTTAAATTTTCTCAGCCGTTACAGGTTTTTGGCATACAGAAGTTTCGTCAGCTGGTGTTGGGGCATTCTGGGCTGGAGAATCAGGGTTGTGCTGCCCTCCTGTGTGGTGCGACGAATACGGGCAGAGTTCCCTAATGCACATGGACAATATGTAGGGTTCAGACCTGCCCCTTGATTAAACCTAGACACGTAGCTGTTTATCACTTCCTGTTTGTCTGGTTTGTCAAACTGGGACAAGAGATTCTCAGGTATGGAGATCTTCAGGATATCATCCATGTAAGGGGTTGGGTCCACAACAACGTTCTCAAAGATAATTTCCAACAGGTTGTCCACGTAAAAAAATAAAATAAAAAATTGTTGTTATTTTCAGTTTACTCTGAAGTTGAGTTGCTCACTTAGTGTTGTGGCTACATGGTTTTGTACATAAAATTAGGGCTGGGTAAAAATATCGATTCATCAATGCATTGCAATTATTTGTTTCTCAATTCAATATCGATTCATCAAATCCTATGAATCAATTCAGCCCGCCGGCCAGTGGCGGCGCTGTGGGCAACACACTAGTGAGAGCGTTCAGCGTTGTACAAGCAAGCGGCAACCTCCCCGTCTCTTACAGCAGAAAAAAACATGTTTACAGCCTGGATCTCTATGTGGCTTCGGGTCTATACAGCTAATTTTGCCCTTCATAACAACTGTGAGGAGGGTGAATTTTTTTATAACTCATCCGTTTAGTTGATTAATATTTAAAGTTCTGCATAATTAAGGGTGTAGCCACTTGAGTGACAGATGGATTCCCGCTGATGTCAATGCTAGCCGTTTGTCTGCTGTTAACGTTACTAGCCGTCACTTCACCTAAGCAAATGTTGCTGCTGAACTTGCCATCTCTGCTGTGTTTTGTGCTTTTTTCCCGGGATTATTTCATACAATTTAATACACCCATTAATGTTACTTCGCCCACGGCTTAGGATTCCGTCGTTGTCGTCGAGTATCGTTCAAGAGAACAACCAGCGCTGTATTACAGTTGTTTTCCTCTGTGAACATGCATTAATGGATGTCTGACAATTTCGTTGCTTTTTGGAGTTTTCAGATTTAAAAACGTCAATAAAGGCTCGTTCGTTCTGCTCTCACGGAACAGATCGATTATAATATGTTTATACCGTCAGGTTAAATCATGCAGGCGTCGGCGCTTTCTCCGTCCATGCTATAAATGCACATCCACGAATGAGCGCGGATTTTTTAGCGCATTTACTTGAACTTCATAGGCAATATATCTACGGTTTAATCCATTTGAGAGGCGGCCAAAATCAGAATTTAAAGTGGACTGAATAAGCTCTCTACGAACTTGACGAGCGATGCCGCGCTGACATGTATGCACATAAATCACCACACACACTCTCTCAGAGTAATATTAAGTTACTGCATAATGTTAATACATTTTCAACTAACAGAATAGTACAGAATCACGATACACTGTCTCACTTGTAGCCATGTTTTTTAAACTATCATAATATTTCGAAGGGCAAAAATAGGAACTTTTAATTGGCAGTGTTATTTATTGTGTTGACAAAATAGCACTTTGTAATGTTATAATATATGGTTGCACTTTTTTTATGAGTATGCACATTTTGTGCTTCTGTTTACATTTATTTTATAACTTGAATGTATAGGAAGAAAGAAATATACACTGCTCAAAAAAATAAAGGGAACACTTTTTAATCAGAGAATAGCATCAAGTCAGTTAAACTCCTGGGATATTGATCTGGTCAGTTAAGTAACAGAGGGGGTTGGTAATCAGTTTCAGCTGCTTTAGTGTTAATGACATTAACAGCAGGTGCACTAGATGGGCAACAGTGAGACAACCCCCAAAACAGGAATGGTTTTACAGGAGGAGGCCACTGACATTTTTTCCCTACTCATCTTTTCGGACTGTTTTTCACCAGTTTTGCATTTGGCAAGGGTCAGTGTCACTACTGGTAGCATGAGGCGATACCTGGACCCTACAGAGGTTGCGCAGGCAGTCCAGCTCCTTCAGGATGGCTCATCAATACGTGCCATTGCCAGAAGGTTTGCTGTGTCTCCCAGCACAGTCTCAAGAGCATGGAGGAGATTCCAGGAAGACAGACAGCTACTCTAGGAGAGCTGGACAGGGCCGTAGAAGGTCCTTAACCCATCAGCAGGACCGGTATCTGCTCCTTTGTGCGAGGAGGAACATGATGAGCACTGCCAGAGCCCTACAAAATGACCTCCAGCAGGCCACTGGTGTGAATGTCTCTGACCAAACAATCAGAAACAGACTTCATGAGGGTGGCCTGAGGGCCCGACGTCCTCTAGTGGGCCCTGTGCTCACTGCCCAGCACCAGGGAGCTCGATTGGCATTTCCCATTGAACACCAGAATTGGCAGGTCCACCACTGGTGCCCTGTGGTTTTCACAAATGAGAGCAGGTTCACCCTGAGCACGTGACAGACAGGAAAGGGTCTGGAGAAGCCGTGGAGAATGTTATGCTGCCTGTAACATCGTTCAGCATGACCGGTTTGGTGGTGGGTCAGTGAGGGTCTGGGGAGGCATATCCATGGAGGGACGCACAGACCTCTGCAGGCTAGACAATGGCACCCTGACTGCCATTAGGTATCGGGATGAAATCCTTGGATCCATTGTCAGACCCTATGCTGGTGCAGTGGGTCCTGGGTTCCTCCTGGTGCACAACAATGCCCGGCCTCATGTGGCGAGAGCATGCAGGCAGTTCCTGGAGGATGAAGGAATGATACCATTGAAGGGCCACCACGCTCACCTGACCTACATCCAATAGAACACCTCTGGGACATTGTGTTTCGGTCCATCTGACATCACCTGGTTGCACCTCAGACTGTCCAGGAGCTCAGTGATGCGCTGGTCCAGATCTGGGAGGAAATACCCCAGGACACCATCCGTCGTCTCAGTAGGAGCATGTCCCGACGTTGTCAGGCATGCATACAAGCACGTGGGGGCCATACAAACTACTGAGAACCATTTTGAGTTGCTGCAATGAAATTTCAGCAAAATTGACAAGCCTGCTGCATCATTTTTTCACTTAGATTTCCGGGGTGTCTTTGAATTCAATCCTCTGTAGGTTGATTATTTTCATTTCCATCAAACGATGTGGCATCCTTTCGTTCATAACACATTACCCAGTCCATATTAGTACAGATATCCAGCATGATATTTTTCCCCATTGAGATCTGATGTGTTTTCAAAGTGTTCCTTTAATTTTCTTGAGCAGTGTACTTTCTACTATTTACAGTTACATGCACTTTAGAGGTGTTAATAAAGCACCTGTTTGTTACAGTTGTGTTTTGTATTCAACACATGTACAATAGTGTACAGTTTGTTCTGCTAAATAAACCATGACAGGAAACATACTGGGGTCAATTTGTTCTTAAACATTGGTAATACTGCACACATTATTTAAAAATATACTCAGGTAGCCTACTTAATTACTTGTGTATTTACTTATTATTGAATCGATATCGAAGCTAATAAATCAATATCAAATCGAATCGAAGCCTCAAGAATCGAAATCGAATCGAATTGTGAAATTCCTAACAATACCCAGCCCTACATAAAATTGTCTATAAGGTGTCTTGTTTAAAAAAAAAAAAATTATACAAAATTTATGTTGTGCTTCTGATATTATGTCTGTACATAGAATGACTATTTTGCATTTAAATAAAAGTTGTTACACTCACGGAAGGTTGGTTCTACTTTCACTGGCTTTGCAGAGCATTGTCCTTTCTTGTATTTTGGGAAAACCACCTTAAATAGTGGCTCTCCAGCTGCTGTCGTGGCTTGGGGACGCCCAGCATTCTTATTAAAATGTAAGGCTGCCAGGTAGAGTCTATAGAGAAGAAATAATGGTTAAACATTACCTAGGTCACACTTGCGTGTTTGAAAATGTGTATACACTCCTTTCCCACTTATACTGATTTACCTGCATAACATTCCCAGGAAAGAAAACACAACATTATTTGATGCAAAGCGCAGAATTACGTTGTGGAATGCCTCTAGTGATGAGGTCTGATGGTGAGGGCTCAGTTTTTCAACATCCTTCTGAATCCTCTTGTTTCTGAGGATCTTCTCTAATCGAGAGAAGGCAGTTGTTCCTGGTGGGAAAGTGGAAGTTATTAAACTTTATATTTAAATACAAATAAATAAGAAAATAAATAAATAATAATTTAATAATAATAAAAAAAAGATGTCTGTCGTATGCACATAGACACATCAGATATATTGACACTGCTAATAGGGTAAACACCTGCTCTCAACCACTTGCTCTTGTCCGTTGTATTGCGCTGCGGATGCAAACACTGTGGGAAAATGGGATCATCATGTGTGTGCATGTCTTGGATATGATTAAGAATTGATGTCCACTTTAGAAGCCGCTGTCCAATATATGTGTTTTTTTATACTGCGATACCACTTCTGCAGTTTTTCACTGTCTTTCTTCTGAGCAATCTTCAGCAGTTTCTTTGATACTCCTAATAATATAAACAAACTGCAATTCAGCCATGCAGAAAAATCCAGTGTTTACTGAACACAATATAATAAAAAGGAAGTTCTGGTCAAAGGTATGGTTTTGTATCATAATGTTTTGTAATAAAATTTGACTGATCTGTTTAAAAATAATAGTCTGTGAGACTATGACAGTAATTAGGCACATAAACAACACATACTCAGACAGGAGCTAATACCTTTTTCAATGTGCCATACATCGTAATACTGTGTGATGTTGGCCTCCTGCAGGTATTTTTGTATTTGAGGGTGCCGGTCTGTAACAATGCTGTCAAAAGTCACACCGTGTGCCCTCAAGAGATCAAGGCTCCTCCTCAGACCCTCTTTCTCCATGTTGTTGCTCCCTCCAACTTCATTACTCTGATTAGAAAATAAAGGGCATACATGACAATTGTTGTCAATGACTGTTATGTTAGCGAATAGCTACACAGTAAAAAATCCCTGTGCCTTTTTTTCTGTACATTTACTTTGTTACATTGCATATGCATTACATCTTGCATAAGTTTGTAATGTTAGACTCACCTGAACTAGTTGCAGATCAATAATAGTGTTGGTCCTTAGGTCCATCACTGAGTAACTTCCAAACTTGGCTGAATGACCTTTACGTAGAGAAGTAATGTTTACTTTGTATTACATTCAGTATTTATTATTTATTATTATTACTCAGTAAGTTTTGCCTTCACAGTAATATGTAAACTGAGACAGTTGTTCAGCATTTAGTACCTGGTGAATCTGCCCTCATGTCTCCAACCAGGACAATGTTCTGCTGCTGTCTGAGCTGCTGCATCATGCCATCCTGTGCTACCTTCCAGCTATGTACAATTGCAGGCTGTATGTACCTCCGGGCATGAATTCTAAAGGTGGTGTATTGGATCATTTTTAGTTTCATTGCCTGGAATATCTAGGGTCAGAAAAGAGGATTCCTTCATTTAGCATGACTTCGGGGACAGTATGTTCATTTATTTATGTTCAGGGTTGATCTTTATGATATTACTTGCAATAGTAAATTATAGGCTAAACAGTAAAAAATCTCACCAACCTACCCGTTTAACTTTGAAGAAAGAGGCACCATTGGCATACACTGCAACAGAAAGCTGGAGGTTCCCTGCAGGAGTGCTTTGTATAATTGGCTGACTATTCCATTTTCTGAAGAAGTCACAGTGTGGGCAGCGTTGTTCAACAGAGAGGAATGTGCCAAATACTTTTTTCTGTACATTGGTAACACGTTAACACACAGGGCACTGCTCAAAGAGCTGCAGCAGGCAGTTTTCATAAACGATGTAAGTCGCTGTCTTGTGAACCGGCTTTGAAGACTCAAATCTATTAGAATAATAAAGAGTTACGTAAATAATTTCCAAATTCCACATAACATAAAAAGACAAATTTATACTATCGAACTGATTGCAATCTTGAACAAAAAAATAGTCTTGTCACTTACGTCACATCTGTTGGCTTGTGACATATGGTTGTGACAGAGTCAGGTGGATCATATGTGGAATCGATAGGCTCTTCCACGTTCATACTTGAGCTGGCTCCAGAAGGGTCCTCCTCTTCCTCCTCTAGCTCCAAACGAGATCTCTTATTTGGCCTCTTTATTGGTGTAGACTAGATGATAGCAGTGGTATTGACTGGCCAACACCAATATCTGGGTATAACATAGTTGTCTGTGTGCCTGTTACATAATAGTTCACATTTTAATACCGTGTAGTAATATAAATTAAAAAAATAAAACAACAGTAAATATTATTACTGACAATAACGCAAAAAATTAATATATGACTTCACACTATATAAAATCTGGATCAGCAAACCTGTGCTTTTGTAGTGCGGACGTAAAGTTTTCATTGAGAGCTGGGTGCCAACTGTGCACAGTTTATTTTGGCTGGCCACATGTTGCACCATGTCCAATTCTTCCGATGTGCTTGCCTATACAAAAGCAAATAATTGATCAGATTACATAATTTATTCCGGCTTAATATTGAAAAACATATTTATATTATTTAGTATTTATAGTCTTGAATCATATGCATTTGCAGGATGTAAACAATATTTTGTAGGTATTGTGTTACCATTCATCTTCATGCAGTTATAACTGTTTTTTTGTTTTTTACATTAAAGTTACTTCTTAACATCAGTAACAGACACCATTATAAACCATATACAAAAGTAAGCTTAGTGTAGTATTACCACGTTAACTTTAACACCTGTGCTGTGTACACATTTTTTAATAACACCATAACGCGTTGTTCATTATAAACGTGGGATTATGAATTATATTGAGAACGTCATATATAGAAAACATGCCATAATGTACCCTGAGTGTAAACAGCCGCATTCATAATGAAGCGAGCAGCAAGCGATTTGCAAAGATTAATATAAAGATTAATATAAAGGTTAATAAAACGTTAGACTCACTTGTTCTTCTGGAGGTTCTGGAGGAACACGAATGGTTGGTACTGATCCTTTTTTGAGAAGCAGCTTTTTAGCAAATCCAGCTTTATACTGACCCTCGTTTATAAAGCAGTCTGGTGAAAAATGATTAGCGCAAACATACAAACATTCGTGTTGATCGTGGGGAATATTCCCTTCAAAAGCAAAACTCAGCCACTGCGTTTTCAGCGGTTCTGATTTAGGAATAGTAAAATGACTGCTGTGCTCCTTATTGCACCCAAGACCAGCACACCACAATCGCTTGGACGCCATTATGCTCATAGACAGTTCTCCAGGGTATCAACACTAGCTACGTTTACATGGACACAATCGGAATGAAATCAATACGATTGATGAATCCGAACACGGTGTTTACATGAATGATGAATAAAGTAATCGGGTTGATGTGCGCGTTTATATGTCACAAGTTTCAAATCGGATCTGATGTTTTGACATGCGCACACTGCACGAATATACAGAGTTTCGCGCATAAATATTCTCCTCTATTGGTTCTTTATTTGTTTTAAACAACAGACGTAATATTAATTCGTCTCTGGTCATAATTTAGAGCATATTAACCGTTTTGCCGTGCTGCTTATTGATCACGCAGTAAAAATGCCCCTCCCCACGGCCAAAACCAGTCGTCTGTGGATGAGAATCCAAAACAAGCACTGGTGGGACGTTGTCCTGCTTCACTTTACAGACGCGCGAGTGAAATGAGGATTTTAGAATGACGGGAAACTTATTAATATGACACTTTATTCAACAGGAAGAACAGCTCGTTCCGCACGTCATACGTCATTACGCTATTTAACGTCATCGCACATGCGCAGTCCTTTCAGTTTCGGTTTTCAATCCGATCAAGTGTTTACATGTTCTCTCGATCGGATTACAAAAGGGATAAACCACCCCTTTCAATCCGATCGAAATTTCATTCGGATCGAGCTCAATCGGATCGATTAAGGTGTTTACATGAAGGTTTTTTAGTCCGATTGAGCCGTCAATCCGATTATAAGTGTCCATGTAAACGCAGCTAATGACGTGTGGACTGTGATTGACAGAGCGAGGGCGGGACTGTGTTGAAACGCTGCTGTCAATCAAAGATCGTAGGAGGGGCGTCGATTTTGTGACATCACAATTTCGAACAGCTCAATTTCAGAGAGGGTCAAACATATAAGGAGATTAAAAAAAAACCACTGGATGGTTTTTTTCATTTTATGATGGTTGTGTTCAGGCACTGCCAACACACATTTCAGTACAATCAGCTTGTAAAAGTGCATGTACCATTATATGACCCCTTTAATATATTTATATTATAAAGTTTATATATATATATATATATATATATATATATATATATATATATATATATATATATATATACAGGGCCTGAAGTTAACTTTTTTGACCACCAGCCACTGTGGCAGGTGGATTTAAAAATCCACCCGCCACAGTGACTTTTTACCAGCCAGTTTTTTTTTTGTTTTTTTTTTGGCCTCATAAAAGGTGAAAAAAAAAGGAATTGTACAAACATTTGTTCTTTAACTTGTAAGAATACACATTTAAGTGCTAAAGTTATTAACGAGATCCTTACAAGTAATAATGACTCTTAGAATACAGATATAGACCTAGTGCAGCTCGTATGTAAACAAATCACACGCGGCTGTGTTGATGGCTGGGCAGCTGTTAGTTACAGCGTTCAGGAACCGTTAAGCAGAACTAAATTAATATTGTTATTACTGGTAAAGTTACCGGGTAGGCATTTTCTCACCGGTTCCCAACTCCCAACATCTGTGCAACTGTCATTGTAATGTAGCTTATGTCAGCGTTGCATTATCTCATCTCATCTCACCAACAGTTTAATACTTAACTCACATATTATTCAAACGTAGTCAGAGAAGGGTCTCATCGTTCTCTCCGATCACATATACGTTCCGAAACACTCAAACTGCGCTGCTTTCACAGATGCTTTCTGTACTCCAGTAATGTGCCGCCACATTTTTAGCTAAAATCCAACGAAATGGCTGACTTCGTTTAAATGTCAAAGAACAACAGTTGCAAAAAAAAAAAAAAAAAAAAAAAAAAAACGCAAAGACCCGGCCCCTTTAGTTACTGTTCCTATGTCCGACAAGCTACACCGCGCTCACGCCAAACCATGATCTCATTCTCATGCAATGAAAAACACATCGCGCAGCAGAGACACTGACAACACGCTGACAGACAAGACAGTCCAGGTTACTTTTGATATTAAACAAAGTCTCAACGTTAAAATTTGGTAATTTTTAAAGAAATTTAGACAATACCGTTTTTTGGCTCTGTAATGTGTCTTGACAGATCGCTGTGGTGCCTCAGTTAAAGCTGCTCGTGAACCGATCATCTCTTCCTTCTAGTTAATTTATAGCATCAAATAAACATGAATGAACATAAGAAGGAATGTAGTTTTAACTGCGGAAAGATGTCAGTAGGCCTACTCAGTACACTCCGTTTTTCAAGTTCAAATCATCCAACGTTGAACTCTCCTGACTGCTTTGTCGGACAAAAAAAGGCGGATTCGGCGGATTATGATTGGCCAGATCGCCGTCAATCAAACTCCCCGCTAAGGGTCAATTCTCATTGGCTACCTGCCAATGTGGCAGGTAGATTGACAGTGTTACCCGCCAATTGCAGAATTCACCCGCATTTGGCGTGTGGTCGGGTGTTAATTTCAGGCCCTGCATATATATATATATGGTAAATGGTAAATGGACTGCATTTATATAGCACTTTCACAGACCTATGGCCTGGATGTTTTTTTTCATTTTATGATGGTTGTGTTCAGGCACTGCCAACACACATTTCAGTACAATCAGCTTGTAAAAGTGCATGTACCATTATATGACCCCTTTAATATATTTATATTATAAAGTTTATATATATATATGGTAAATGGTAAATGGACTGCATTTATATAGCACTTTCACAGACCTATGGCCACCAAAGCGCTTTACATTGCCTCACATTCACCCATTCACTCACTCACTCATTCACACACCGACAGCGGTGTCAGCCATGCAAGGCACCATCCAGCTCGTCGGGAGCAGCTGGGGTTAGGTGTCTTGCTCATGGACACCTCAACACTTGGTCAAGTGGAACCAGGGATTGAACCACCAACCTTTCGGTTTGTAGACAACCTACATGAACCACTGAGCCACTGCCGCCCAGTGTATATAATTTAGATTTACTACAGTTTCAGACAAAAACACGTACTTTGTCATATTAAGAACACTGTAGAGAAGATTCACATATTAAAGTATCAATTTTATATCACTTGTAGAAAACAAGTGATATAAATGTAGAATGTAGAATTTTAATGTTGAACTTTTTCAATGTAGAAAAGCTCACAGTGACCTTGCTCAACAGGGCTATGGGTTGAATAAAATCTTTAAAAAAATATTTTAGGCCTGCAAGTGATATAAAATTGATACTATAATATGTGAATCTTCTCTACAGTGTATGTTATGTTTCAAGTTTTAAACAATGAATAAAAATCACATTCATTTTTAAAACACTGAATTTGTTGTCTTGTGCATACTATAAATTCATTGTATTAATATAATATCTGTGTAAAACTGTTCAAAATAGAACTGTAAAGAAGTTGAAAACTGATTTGCAAATGGCACCTCTTAGACTACATAAAATTACATTAATATTTAAGACATCTTTGTTTAATTGAATTGATTGTCTTGTGCATACTATAAATCCATTGCATTAATATAACAATATTCTTTGTAAAAACATTCAACAACTTATCATTCATTGAGAAATCAGTTAATGGTCACTCTCAAAAGGCTGACACAATGGGCAGCTACTCTTCATGACTGTCACAACCATAGACTGTAAAAAAAGATGGACAACGCCCCTTCGCTCTCTTCCATTGGTAAGAAGTGAAGCCGCCAATGTCCCGATATGGCGCTGACATCTTTGGACTTGATTTTGCGCAGTAGCGACCTCGGGACCAGACCTGCGCAGTAGTGAGCAGGAAGTAAAGCCGCGAAATCAAGGCCCCGCCCTCACTCTCGCAGAATCAATCTCAAGCACATGCCCCTGCACTTTTTTTTAGAGGCCACTATCTGCTCCGTTCCTCCGTTCTGCTCCAATTTTGATGTCTGCTGATTGCAGTGCCTCATTAAAATAAGGTAAATACAACTACTAACCACATAGTCATATTTAAAAAGTAACACATTAATATATGCTATACTGTAAAATATGAGTACTCATATTAGTACAATTAAACAGCTATCACAATTTGGTGGACAGCTAAATCAACTTCATATTTAGCTCATGCAGTCTGTTTTAGCTAGGTTAGCATCTTATAATTTATTGTTAACATGCTTTCAATATGTTAGCAACTAGTTATTAATGCAACACACCTCTGCTTTCTCATACAAAAGCAATAGCCTATATTTTAATGAATTGTTAGTCATTGTCTTATTTTTTTGTTATCCTCATTTTAGACAAAAATGGCATCAAGAGACCAAACATCCTCCTCACAGGTATCATTCATCTCCACAGAGGCCAAGAGTAAGTAAAAATTACATGGAAATATCTAGAAATAAAATCTTGTATTGTGATTTCACCATGAGATTTTTTATTTGAGAATAATTTGAGAATGATCTAAATACACTGAAATTTAAATCCAGTTAAAATAATTATATTTGGTAAAATGTGGAAAAATTAAATATATACAGTCAGGTCCATAAATATTGGGACATCGACACAATTCTAATCTTTTTGGCTCTACACACCACCACAATGGATTTGAAATGAAACGAACAAGATGTGCTTTAACTGTAGACTTTCAGCTTTAATTTGAGGGTATTTACATCCAAATCAGGTGAACGGTGTAGGAATTACAACAGTTTGTATATGTGCCCCCCACTTTTTAAGGGACCAAAAGTAATGGGACAGATTAACAATCATAAATCAAACTTTCACTTTTTAATACTTGGTTGCAAATTCTTTGCAGTCAATTACAGCCTGAAGTCTGGAACGCATAGACATCACCAGACGCTGGGTTTCATCCCTGGTGATGCTCTGCCAGGCCTCTACTGCAACTGTCTTCAGTTCCTGCTTGTTCTTGGGGCATTTTCCCTTCAGTTTTGTCTTCAGCAAGTGAAATGCATGCTCAATCAGATTCAGATCAGGTGATTGACTTGGCCATTGCATAACATTCCACTTCTTTCCCTTAAAAAACTCTTTGGTTGCTTTTGCAGTATGCTTCGGGTCATTGTCCATCTGCAATGTGAAGCGCCATCCAATGAGTTCTGAAGTATGAGCAGATAATATTGCCTGAAACACGTCAGAATTCATCCTGCTGCTTTTGTCAGCAGTCACATCATCAATAAATACAAGAGAACCAGTTCCATTGGCAGCCATACATGCCCACGCCATGACACTACCACCACCATGCTTCACTAATGAGGTGGTATGCTTTGGATCATGAGCAGTTCCTTTCCTTCTCCATACTCTTCTCTTCCCATCACTCTGGTACAAGTTGATCTTTGTCTCATCTGTCCATAGGATGTTGTTCCAGAACTGTGAAGGCTTTTTTAGATGTTGTTTGGCAAACTCTTATCTGGCCTTCCTGTTTTTGAGGCTCACCAGTGGTTTACATCTTGTGGGGAACCCTCTGTATTCACTCTGGTGAAGTCTTCTCTTGATTGTTGACTTTGACACACATACACCTACCACCTGGAGACTGTTCTTGATCTGGCCAAATGTTGTGAAGAAAAGCATGTTGTGACCAAATGCTTCAGAACTCATTGGATGGCGCTTCACATTGCAGATGGACAATGACCCGAAGCATACTGTGAAAGCAACCAAAGAGTTTTTTAAGGGAAAGAAGTGGAATGTTATGCAATGGCCAAGTCAATCACCTGATCTGAATCTGATTGAGCATGCATTTCACTTGCTGAAGACAAAACTGAAGGGAAAATGCCCCAAGAACAAGCAGGAACTGAAGACAGTTGCAGTAGAGGCCTGGCAGAGCATCACCAGGGATGAAACCCAGCGTCTGGTGATGTCTATGCGTTCCAGACTTCAGGCTGTAATTGACTGCAAAGGATTTACAACCAAGTATTAAAAAGTGAAAGTTTGATTTATGATTGTTAATCTGTCCCATTACTTTTGGTCCCTTAAAAAGTGGGGGGCACATATACAAACTGTTGTAATTCCTACACCGTTCACCTGATTTGGATGTAAATGCCCTCAAATTAAAGCTGAAAGTCTACAGTTAAAGCACATCTTGTTCGTTTCATTTCAAATCCATTGTGGTGGTGTATAGAGCCAAAAAGATTAGAATTGTGTCGATGTCCCAATATTTATGGACCTGACTGTATAATAAATAATAAAATATCATTTAAGTTACATTTAATATAACACCAGATCCTTTTTTTAAAGGTAATGTTGTTTTCTTTTGGTTTTACAATCAACAGGACCCAAAATATACATAATTGGGGACAGCTACATTCGTCATGGGGAAAAACATGCGAGTCCGGTGGTTTGGCATGGTTTGGAGAAATCTCCTCTCCTTCTTTCACCAGTGCCTTCGAGGAAGAGCTGTGCCAGATGTCCTGTTGGTCCACTGTGGTGGCAATGACCTTTGGACCATCAAAAGCGTGAAGCTTGTCGCAGGGATCAAGCAGGACTTGGAAGACCTCCATCGGTAGTTCCCTCAGATGAAAATCATCTTCTCTGCCATCACCCAGAGATGCCGGTGGAGGTCTTCTCAACCCAAGAAAATTGACAAAGCCCGGCGCTTTTTTGACACTGTTATGTCTTCCTTTGTTTGTACTCTTGCTGGAAAGATTGTACATCATCCTCAGATAAAGCATAGAGATCCTGGACAACTCTTTTGTTAATGTACAAAGGGTAGCCATCCCTCTTTCTCTAAACCTCTTGCTTTACCCCAGCCATTCCACCTTATACTTGACTTCCTCAATTTTTTCCCCATGGTGAATGTAGTCAGGAGTTTGTATGTTGTTGTGTATTATTTTTGTATGAATAAATACTGTATATATTTTAACTTTTAAGTCTCTTCATTTTTTATTCCAGAGTAAATGTATTGGCTCAACATAAAGACCTCCACCTTACATTACATGAGGTTTATTGTCTTCTGTCTGTCAAAGAAAGCATACATTAATTAAATGTTTTTATTTCTCATACTCCTGGGATGAACACAGAATATGTTCTTGTCTCAGATCAACTAGGATAAGGAAACATAAGAGAAGTTGATGACAATCAGTTACATTTGTGGTAAATAAATGTAAACTGTACATTTACAGATTAACGTTATTCGTCACGAGCTAAGGATGCATGATCTTGCACACATCACTCGCGCTAGAAATGTAACGTTATCATATTTTAGTGAAATTTAGCGTTTATAGTACGTCGAAGTGGTCCATTACACCACTTTCTTCGCGACAACTGTGGACATACAGTTACATTTGTGGTAAGTAAAAGTATTAATATATTAACCTTTCATACATATAATATACGCTGCGTGAAGTGCGCAAGATAACGTTACATTTCTAGTGCGAGTGATGTGTGCAAGATCATGCATCCTTAGCTCGTGACGAATAACGTTAATCTGTCAAAAGATTATAGTATAATAGGAAAGCAAAGTTACTGTAGTCATGATTAAACACATTTTAACGTTCAAATTAGGACAAAAATCTTACCCGCAGTCTGCCAGCCGTGCTGTGTGCAGATCACAGGCGGATATGGCCCAACTTCCTGTTCATCAAATGGGTTTACTGGCAGGCAGAACATTAAATGCATGCCACCACCTATTGTACTGGAGTTTAATTAAATTAGAGTTATATCTGTCTAGGGTTGCATCCTGTTTTACAGTCTGCAAACACACTGAAAAGTAATTATTCAAGTGGGCCTTAAAAACAATAGGTGCAAGTAGCTTTTGGGCCAAATCAGAATAATAATTCACCTCCCGTTAGAGCCCGAAGCCATTTGTTTTGAGAATAATGGCTGGCTGATGAAGTTATTGGCTGGCTAGCCGGCTCAGCCAAAACCTAAATGGTTGCTGCAGCCGCCAAACTTTTCATAGCTGCAAATGGCTGAAGCCATGTTTTTTGGAATAAAATGTTATATATATCAGGCTAGGAATAATATATTTACAA
Source organism: Abramis brama (assembly GCF_963993115.1). NCBI lineage: Eukaryota > Metazoa > Chordata > Actinopteri > Cypriniformes > Leuciscidae > Abramis > Abramis brama. The sequence goes on from NC_139966.1 coordinate 16,819,303, forward strand.
ATCCCTCTGTAAATGTCTTCATAATATAACTAGGTACTACTGAAGTGGAGATTTCGGACTTGGAGTATGAGAGAAAGGTCATTTTGAGAAAACGGGCTTTAAAGTTTTATCATCAGCCAATGAGATTGCGCATTCAGTCTTTTTTACTTTCATGATTGGTTGCTGATAAAAAGGAAATGACCATATTTGGATCTGACAGGATTGTACAGAAGAGAGAGAGCTGCCTAACGGTGCATGTGATGAGAGGGTGATGGAAGAGATTGCAGAGAAGTATGTTGATTAAGAACGCAAACTTTTGTTGAATTTATGAGAAATCTACAGACGCAAACAGACGAAGTGTAGTAAAATAAAGACCTAACTGTGTATTTCGGACTTTTTTTCACCACAAGTCTGAAAGAAGACGTTATTGAAGACAAATATCCAAAAATCTCAAAATTGACCAGTAAAAAAAAAACGATGTTTTTGCCTGCCGTGTCTCGCCTTAATATAAACACACACTGTTATCAGTATTATTTTGGACAAAGTTTTGCACATTTCACTTCAATGTACACTGAAGCATGCGTCGTGAATTAGAAACGGTGGTTTGTTACTGCAGTAATATCACATTCAGTGCTATAAATCTCTCCGTTCCAGAATATTTGGTTCATAACATCAATCTTTGATTCAGGTGTTTGTGCAACCGTGCCCTGAAGATTTAACAAAAGTCTGGGTAGGCCTAAGTTAAAAAAAAAAAGTAAGTAGGAATTAGGAAAGTATGTGAGAAGTGAGATCAAAATTACCTTGCTTGCTTCTTTCCACCATTTCACCTCAGTGCGAGAAAAAAATGCATCGCTTCTTCTGTACGGAAAACGAGCAATTTTAATTGGTCGTCAATTCACTGTGAGTCTGTGTATCGTAGCAACGAGCACAAGACTGTGCTGTTATGAATCCAGTGGGAAAATAGATCTCGTGTATTGTTTATATATTTTGTGTGTGTATGTCTCTATGTGATAGAATTATTATTTGATGCAAATAATTCTAGCCGGCTCAGCCAAACTTTATCAGATGGCGGCTCAATTTGGCTTACGAAATTATTGGCTGGCGGCGGCTGAAATTCTAAATGGCGCAAATGGCGGCGCCTGGCGGCGGCTTCGGGGTCTACCTCCCGTTTTGGTAGAAAGATGTAGATCACTTCATGAACTTATTCCTAAGGTCACAGCTGTAGACTGTGCAGACCATTGATTTAGTCTGAATTTATGTATAAATAATGCATATCTTTTTGGAAGTATCTTTAAATCTTTATAGCCCACATTATACATTTAAATGAATTACATTAACTATGAACAATTTACAAATTGTTTACCTGAAAACAAAACCATGTGTTACGACTTTATGTTTCATATGCTATACGTCACAAAAAAAAAACACTTATTAAGTTTGATATAAACAATATTAAGTATTATGATGTTAAAAACATCCAACAGTGTGGCTACATCTTTTAATTTATCTTGGTTGAAATAGTTGTTTATGTATATATATAAATATATATTTATTTATTGAATTGTTTATTTCTGTTTTCTCAGCCTTTGTACTTCTGGCCAATATGTCCTCCAAAAAGGTAATTTCAGTACCAATCAAGTTATATGGTTGATAGTTTGAGGGAAAAAAAAACAGATTATATCTGGAAATGTACTGAAAAATGTAATTTATTGAATTATGACACCAGTACAGTAGGTGGATGACATCAAAAGAGCGTAAGAGGCAATACAATAAAATCTGGGCTAGAGTGTCAAGGGCACAAAAGGCAGCAGCCAACAAGGAAACGATCTGTTCAATTGAGATGGCCAGCATTGCTGACAGTGCCAGTCACAACCAGCTCTTTGAGGAGGAAAATCTTAGCATGTTTACAGATCCAGCCCTGTCAAGTTCTGAGAGCGAACAAGATACAACCACTCTCAGGGAAGAACTTTCAAAATGGGCATGTATGTTTCAAGTTAAACATAATGCTGTGGATGCTCTCTTGAACATCCTCAAAATACATGGGCATACAGAACTCCCCCATACTGCAAGGACACTCTTTGGAAATGAGAAGCATTATGAACTCACTACCAAATATGGTGTGGAGAATACAGTTTAATGTGGCAGATCAGCTCTCAAAACATCTGAGCAGATTTCCTGAAGCTGTGACAGGGCATCTGCAGTCACTTGATCTCTCCTTAAACGTTGATGTGCTACCAATATTCAAAAGCTCAAACTTGTCCCTCTGGCCAGTTCTTTGTTCCATTAATTTGTCACCAGCCTGTATCTTCCCCCTCTGCCTCACCACTGCTGCATCCAATCCAAAAACACAAGACTTTGTTAGTGACACAGTTCAGGAATTGGCAGAACCAGGGACGTCGTTAGGGCTATTTTAGGGCTGAAGCTACCCCAAAATGTTCCTAAGCCCCCCTAAATGATAATAAGAACAACAATAACAATTCGATTTATCAATAACCGTATCCTCGTTCATATTTAGACGCAACAAATGATATATATCCGGCTACAAAAAATAGCCGAAAAGTCGGAAGTTGGACAGAAGTACAAAGAGAGAGTTGCCAACTCTCACGCATTCACCATGAGACACACGCAATTGACACTTTTCACATGCTCTCACGCCACACATCCATTTTCTCACGCACAGAAAAATCACGAAGCAAAGAGGACACGGAGACCGACAGACTAGACAGAGCAGGTTACTTATGATATAAAAAAAATCTCAGCTCTCAGATTCTGTCACTTTTATTACGAAATTCAAACAATAAATACCGTTTTGGCGCTTGTAAATGTTACGTGACAGATCGCTAACGGCACGTGAACCGATCATCTCTACTAGTAAAAAAACACGAACACTGTTGAAAGATACAGTAGTAGGCTACAACTTACCGAAATGTACTGTATATTCCTCATACATAATATCGATCAATCAATGTTTTTCATCAGCGTGAAGAGGTCAATAACCAGGGTGGGAATTATGTAATTTTAGGGGCAAGGCCATTTGGCCTCCACCTTTTTTTTTTTTTAGGGGCACCAAGGCCATATGACAGGGCACAAAGGCCATCATACAATTCGATGGTTTTCCCATTCAGATTGATAGCATAACATCCTAATTTGGAATAAGACATGGATTATGACTTTTTTAATAAAAAAAACATTTTTTAATGAGAGAGAGAGAGAGCGCCATTACATCCAGAAGGTATACACCCTCACACAACAATAGAAACAACATAAATGCCAATAAAAGCATTCAGAAACACCACAAATGCCAATAAAAGCATTCAGAAACAACACAAATGCCAATAAAAGCATTCAGAAACAACACAAATGCCAATAAATTAATAATTTCCTGCATTGTCGAACGCTCTTCTTCATGTGTTTCAAATATGGACTATAATGTTCAGTAGAGCGCCCTCAGGCTGCTGGTATGAATTGAAAACACAGCACATCAGTATACAGCGCTCATAATGATTACATCGACGCATTTGGCTATAAATTCAATAAAATATTATTCCTGTCAATAGAAATCTTATGTAAACTGAGAATATATCAATATTTCTCCAAATCTGCACACTTTTGAGCTAAAAGCCGTGAGGGACGTTGTTTTGTGAATCGCTTTCATGACGACAGCACAGGAGTTTTTTATGAATGGGAGCGTCTGACGCTCATAATTCATATTAAAGGTATCGACTCATTTTTGCATTTCATAACTCCTGACACAAATTAAGACATAACTGTCAATATAAATTTCTCAGAATACAATAGTGGTCAAATACTGAAACGTGAGTCTTATATCTTTTTAATGATGTAAGTTATAGTTTGTCAAGGTAATAACATTAAATCTTATAGTAACTTTGAACTATTAAAAAAAAAACGCTTCAGTGCGCCGACGCCGTTACCTCTGTAACCTTGCATAGGGCCCTTTTCTGAAAAGGGCACTTATCTACTAGCAAATAGATTTTGATATTTTTAGGTCAAACCGTTCTTGTCTGTCAGTCATATAATGCAGGTCTATGGTCACGGTCTCAAAGAGCATCCACAGAGTCCAAATTAAAACAATTCCCCATCGTCCAAATTAAACAATTCCCCATCGTAAGTACACATTGATGGCCTAAGACACGAAACGAGCGGTTTGTGTGAGAAAACGAACAGTATTTATATCGTTTTTACCTCTTGTAACACAGCGACGTCCAAGTGATCTGAGGGCGCCCGCGCTTCCTGCTGTGTGACGTGTGCGCAGACTGGGCAATAGATAGACATATAGATTTCGCCTTGGCTACGGCAGTTCATGAACGAATGCCGTAGCCAAGGCGAAATCTAGTGTATATGTCTATGCACCAGTGTCGACAACAGAGTGTCGTTCTTCTGTTGGTGCTGACGTTTACATGCTTCTTGCACTGCTGTTTTGATGCGTGAGATCATCGATGTGATTATGACACTGCACCTGTGCGAATCCACAAGCTAATTGAAGTTCAGAGACTACTTGGGTGGAACTTGGACAGGGCCAGGGCACACAGGCCACTGTGGCCGTACGATGATTTTTTTTTCACGGGGCATGAAGGCCAAAGTGTAGGGCAACGGCGGCCATGGCCGCGGTATAATTCCCACCCTGCCAATAACACAGCTGGAGAACAATTATATTACATTTACCTCAGGAAAGCCATTTAATGAACATAATATAGGCTATTGCACGTAGTTAGTTTTTACACTTATGCTATACTAAAGCCTGAAATGGGCACTTTTTGTGACAGCAACCCTATCATTTTTGATCAAAGATGTGGTTTAACTTCAGAATTTGAACTAAAATCAGTATTCTTATGATTGCTCTGAACATTTCTGACTAAGTTCAACAAACATTAAATTACTTATTCATAAACTTAAAAAAAGAATTAATAAAAATGTAGGTGTGACGGGGTTGAGACTATACGGGGTTGAGACTATACAGGGTTGAAGATGGTAACGGGGTTGAAGAGACAAATACAGCTAAACATATACATAGTTGTTTTTTTACTCAAATTCACTGTAAGATTTTCTATAAACGCAAGTTACAAATACCCTGGGGGCTAAGCCATGATCAAATCATTCCCCATAGATTACATGCACCAGAGCTGCCTTGGGGTCATGAAAAAGTTGCTGCTATTGTGGACAAGAGGTAGATCAGGAGACGTGGCCCGTGTAAGCAATAGGCTGGTGACACTGAAGAACACAATTCCTGACTGCTTTGCCAGAAAGCCAAGAAATTTAGCGTTGGAAAGCAACCAAATTCAGACAGTTTGCATTATACACAGGGAAGATAGTTCTGAAGGGAGCACTACAAGGACAACTGTACGAACACTTCTTGTGTTTTAGCACTGCTCTGTGCATTTTAGTGAGTCCAGAACTTACAAGGGCCTTATGCCAGCCAACTACTGCAATACTTTGTGGAGAAAGGACGGGAGATATATGGAGAGACATTTTTAGTGTACAACGCCCATTCATTGCTGCACCTTTCAGAAGATGCTCAAAACTTTGGCTGTCTTGACAACTGCAGTGCGTTTAAATTTGAAAACTATCTACATCAGATGAAGAACATGGTCCGCTCTGGAAAAAATGTCTTAACTCAAGTAGCAAATCGTCTGGAGGAAACATCAAAGCTGAAGCAAGCAAACAAGGAAAAAGTGGTGTCATTGAAAGGCCCAAACAATGTGTTTGTTTTAAGCCCTGAAGAATGTTGTGAGGTGGAGTCAGAAGGGGTGGACAACACAATGTTATGTAGAGTGTTCACCAATTTACAGCCATATCTGATGACGCCATACGATTCCCGTCTTTATGGAGCGTATTTCGCCAGCATTAGGCACTCACAAATGCGTTGCCTTGATAGAAAGGCACTTGAGAGGAGGGCATTCATGGTGGGAGAACATGGTGGAATCAGAATTGTCGTGTCTATCCTTCATACTTTGTAGGGTGTTGCAAGATGTACATAGTTATTTATTAGTTTAATTTTAAGACACAGAGCATAACAACCAAATCAGCAAATATGTCACAAGCCTATCTGGAGAAGAACATTTTAACTACAAAAACTAAATGAAAATGTCTAGAACTTAAGAAAACAAAGAGGATGAACAATGACAACAAATGGATCTGATACAAAACAGCCATAATCATAATTTATTCACGAGGTTAGAGCATGTCTTGTTCTTGATCTATTAATAGCTAATTATAAACATTTCAACAATTTATAATTTAACTTTTCTGTTTAATACAGGATTATTTGTGCTATGTTGTGCTTCATTTCATTGAGCACAATGAAGTTGAGGTGGCTCCATCCAGCTGGTTGGAGTTGAATAATGAGGTAAGACTAAGTCCAGATATATAAACATAAATGTTAAATATTAAACAGGTTTATTGTAAATGTGCAAATGAAAACAAATACATCTATGTCTGAAAGGTATTGTATTGCTACTGGCCTTACTTGAACGCTGGTATTATGGTAAAAAGAAATGTGCCATACCAGATAAGAAGCTATGGTCTAAACATCAGGTCAGAATGTTTTCTGACACAGGTAAAGTATGCAAAATAATACCTTACATAATCAAGACAAAAAAGAAAAAAAAAAAAAACAGGCAAATATTTCTATAATAAGTTATGTTGCTTTGTGAGCAGATAATTATGATCTGGCAAGATTTCGGGCAAGAAAGGCACAAGAAACGTTGCATGTTGAGGACTCTGATAAGAATAGGGGGAGAAAAGTCATTCCCCCAAGACAATTTAGAGGTATTTAGATAAATAGAGATAGAGATAATTATAATAAATAAGTTAAAGATCTTCCATACTTTATTATGAAAGGTAATATTTAACATTTGTTTTTTTGCAGAGGAAGAAGTCTTGCCCAGCCAGCCCAGAAGGGCAAAACAGACTCAAAGCTGTAAGCATATAAACTACAACTGAAATGAGAATGATTATGAAAAGCCAAAATTTGTGTTCTCTATTAATGTTTAATAAAATGTTGTTTTGCAGTTCATGAGAATGGTGGGTCGTCTCAAGGTGAATTCATTGTGGTGTGTCCATATAAAAAAAAAAAAGGGGGTTTAAATATCAGTGAGGTTAAGATTTTTAAATGGAGAATGAATGATTCAAGACATGACTACATTTGTATTTACTTCTATTTAACTATATAACATAATTCTTTATTTTCATTATTCCATTTGGCCTGGAAGATGACATTACCAGCTTACAAGCAAAGAAAAAAAAAACATATCAAGATAAGCAGAAACTACACTTGAGTGTAAGTAGAAAATTAATGTCACTTTAAAAAAAATTATATATAAAGAGAAGTCAGTATTGCTTACATGATTGTTGTAACTGTTTTTTTTTTTTTTTTAGTTTAAGGTTGTGACTTTTTTTAAAACTAAATTAAATATAACAGCAACACAACTATTTACAACATTCATAATAATAAATGCTTCTTGAGCAGCATACTCTACTAGATTAAAAAGTTCGCCGAGAAAAACTTTTAAGTTGGCTTGAGATAAAAGTCCTTTTCTTTACTTCAAAAAAAGAATTACTTGTTTGTTTTCGGTTTTTACTTCATACTTCACAAGAATTTATTTATTTATGTAATGTCTGAAGTAAAAAAAATAAGAGAAATCCTGTCAGAGGACTTTTTCTCAGTGGCTGACAGAACAGTTCAGTTTGTGAGGTTAATATTTACTTCACAAGAAATTTTATGGAAAAGCTCCATTAACGTACGGAGCTCTGAAACACTGCCAGCGGGACATTAAACAGGAAGTGTCTGTCCGAGCTCTAAATAGGTTTTGCGTGGAAATGCAAAAGTTTTACGAGGGAACACAAAGTTTCTTGGGGAAAGCAAAAGTTTTATATATATATATATATATAAAAAAAAAAATTCTCCCAACCTAATTTTTTTTCCACCACCACGTCCCTTTAGGGGCTCCGTACTAATGACATACAATTATAGTTTTTGTTATCTCTGACAGAACTATTATTTTAAATCATTGATACATTTTATATATATATATATATATACAGTGAGGAAAATAAGTATTTGAACACCCTGCTATTTTGCAAGTTCTCCCACTTGGAAATCATGGAGGGGTCTGAAATTGTCATTGTAGGTGCATGTCCACTGTAAGAGACATAATCTAAAAAAAAAAATCCAGAAATCACAATATATGATTTTTTAACTATTTATTTGTATGATACAGCTGCAAATAAGTATTTGAACACCTGTCTATCAGCTAGAATTCGGACCCTCAAAGACCTGTTAGTCTGCCTTTAAAATGTCCACCTCCACTCCATTTATTATCCTAAATTAGATGCACCTGTTTGAGGTCGTTAGCTGCATAAAGACACCTGTCCACCCCATACAATCAGTAAGAATCCAACTACTAACATGGTCAAGACCAAAGAGCTGTACAAAGACACTAGAGACAAAATTGTACACCTCCACAAGGCTGGAAAGGGCTACGGGGGAATTGCCAAGCAGCTTGGTGAAAAAAGGTCCACTGTTGGAGCAATCATTAGAAAATGGAAGAAGCTAAACATGACTGTCAATCTCCCTCGGACTGGGGCTCCATGCAAGATCTCACCTCGTGGGGTCTCAGTGATCCTAAGAAAGGTGAGAAATCAGCCCAGAACTACACGGGAGGAGCTGGTCAATGACCTGAAAAGAGCTGGGACCACCGTTTCCAAGGTTACTGTTGGTAATACACTAAGACGTCATGGTTTGAAATCATGCATGGCACGGAAGGTTCCCCTGCTTAAACCAGCACATGTCAAGGCCCGTCTTAAGTTTGCCAATGACCATTTGGATGATCCAGAGGAGTCATGGGAGAAAGTCATGTGGTCAGATGAGACCAAAATATAACTTTTTGGTCATAATTCCACTAAACGTGTTTGGAGGAAGAAGAATGATGAGTACCATCCCAAGAACACCATCCCTACTGTGAAGCATGGGGGTGGTAGCATCATGCTTTGGGGGTGTTTTCTGCACATGGGACAGGGCGACTGCACTGTATTAAGGAGAGGATGACTGGGGCCATGTATTGCGAGATTCTGGGGAACAACCTCCTTCCCTCAGTTAGAGCATTGAAGATGGGTCGAGGCTGGGTCTTCCAACATGACAATGACCCGAAGCACACAGCCAGGATAACCAAGGAGTGGCTCTGTAAGAAGCATATCAAGGTTCTGGCGTGGCCTAGCCAGTCTCCAGACCTAAACCCAAAAGAGAATCTTTGGAGGGAGCTCAAACTCCGTGTTTCTCAGCGACAGCCCAGAAACCTGACTGTTCTAGAGAAGATCTGTGTGGAGGAGTGGCCCAAAATCCCTCCTGCAGTGTGTGCAAACCTGGTGAAAAACTACAGGAAACGTTTGACCTCTGTAATTGCAAACAAAGGCTACTGTACCAAATATTAACATTGATTTTCTCAGGTGTTCAAATACTTATTTGCAGCTGTATCATACACATAAATAGTTAAAAAATCATACATTGTGATTTCTGGATTTTTTTTTTTAGATTATGTCTCTCACAGTGGACATGCACCTACGATGACAATTTCATACCCCTCCATGATTTCTAAGTGGGAGAACTTGCAAAATAGCAGGGTGTTCAAATACTTATTTTCCTCACTGTATATATATATATATATATATATATATATATATATATATATATATATATAAATGAGTATTCTTATGCATTTTCTTTTTTTTTTTCTTATCCTCAAGATGGCAACACCAAGCCCATATTCACGGCCGGCACTGATTCGCTGCAAATGTCTGGCAAACAGGACCACCCATAAAGCAGCAACCTTTAAAATAGATGATGAAAAAATTACAAGATCATCTATAACTATTAGAACCACTGTAGTTTATATGTCCACAGCCAATAGTGGAGCAGCAAATTTTGAAGAGGGTGCCACATTCTTTTTAAAAAATATCACCATAAACCCCAAATATAGCCGGCAGAACATTTATTTTGGCCAGTCGTCCAGTAAATTTAGGGCAGCTCCACTAGCACTAACAGCGCAGGATGAAAAGGCTGCCAAAGAGGCCCTGTGTCCACCATCACAACTTGTCACGGGCGATGAAGCGGACATCTTCACAAGGGGGGACTATTTGAGTCTGGAGGGCGAGTGGACTAAGTGAGTTATTTTAATGTCATTAATGAATATCAAAAGATTAAAGGATCTCATTAAAGATTAAAGTCCTTTAGAAGGTTATAAGTCAACTCACACAGAGTATGTAGTTTCAGGGTATCAGACTGGCTGCTGCTGGTCTGGATGTGATCCAGATGAGAGCAGAGGGAAGCAGATGTGTCTTGATGAGGCTTGTTATTATCTTACTGTTGTTTTTTTTGTGAACATCTTTAAATGAACAAGACCTTACAGTCACCTTTAGGAAAGGAGGCAGTTCTTTAGGATCAGTAAAGAAGTGTTCGTGAAGCAGTTCCATGAGACTGCCGTTTTCTGTAATCAGGTTTAGCTCACGGAATGGCAAAGGAAATATGAAGGCTATATCCTGATTTTCTTTTCCTTCAACCCAGTCAAGGTTGAATTTATTGACAGAGACAGTTTTTCCCACTCCTGCGATCCCCATCGTCAGTACCTTTGTGTTTCCTTTAAACATCATACATTCATAATAAATGCTTCTTGAGCAGCAGATCAGCATATTAGAATGATTTCTGAAGGATTATGAAGACTGTACTAATTCAGCTTTGCCATCACATAAATGAATTACATTTTGAAAATAAAATAAAATAGAAAGCAAGTACAAAATATGTAGTAATAATTCACATTATAACAGTTTCAACTTTCATATTGATCAAATAAATGCAGCCTAGGTGAGCAGGATAACAGAAAACGTCCTCACTGTAACACTGAAACTTTTTGATTGACTTTTTGAATGTTTTGATTGATGTGGTTACAGTTTAATCTGCTTCAACACTCCAACCACAGTCCAGTTCTACAAGCCAGCAGATTCAAGGTACGAAGAAAGACTTTATACACATACAGATGACCTGGATAGATATGTGCACGCATTGTGATTCTAACAGTCACACTTTAATTATGGGCCCCTTTCAATCAGCTTTGTTCAATCTGTCTTTTTGCCATTTGCTATAATATATATACAGTACTGTGCAAAAGTATTAGGCTTTAGTCTTAGAAACAAGATTAGATTGCGTCTTTTTAAAGATTTTTTTCCCAGCCAGTATTACTTTCTTACAATAGCACCCTACAGAACCAGGGAAATGAATAATTAAAAATGTAAAATGTACTTGTTATTAGTAGTCCATAATAAAGGAGCCAATTTTACTCATTGAGAGATTTATTTGTGAGGGAATAATTATCTTAATTTTATTGGAGCCTTACACATATCAAATACTGTAATAACTCTGTTATAAATATGTTCCTGGCCCTTAAGAAATGTGAATTTCTAATTACAATATACCTTACTCTTGGCACGGAAAATAAAGTGTAAAGCCTGTTCAAATACAACCCCAAATCAGAAAAAGTTGGGACACTGTACAAATTGTGAATAAAAACAGAATGCAATGATGTGGAAGTTTCAAATTTCAATATTTTATTCAGAATACAACATAGATGACATATCAAATGTTTAAACTGAGAAAATGTATCATTTTAAGGGAAAAATAAGTTGATTTTAAATTTCATGGCATCAACACATCTCCAAAAAGTTGGGACAAGGCCATGTTTACCACTGTGTGGCATCCCCTCTTCTTTTTATAACAGTCTGCAAACGTCTGGGGACTGAGGAGACAAGTTGCTCAAGTTTAGGAATAGGAATGTTGTCCCATTCTTGTCTAATACAGGCTTCTAGTTGCTCAACTGTCTTAGGTCTTCTTTGCCGCATCTTCCTCTTTATGATGCACCAAATGTTTTGTTTGGGTGAAAGATCTGGACTGCAGGCTGGCCATTTCAGTACGCGGATCCTTCTTCTACGCAGCCATGATATTGTAATTGATGCAGTATGTGAGCCATACCATCAGAGATGCAGGCTTCTGAACTGAGCGCTGATAACAACTTGGGTTGTCCTTGTCCTCTTTAGTCCGGATGACATGGCGTCCCAGTCTTCCAAAAAGAACTTCAAATTTTGATTCGTCTGACCACAGAACAGTTTTCCACTTTGCCACAGTCCATTTTAAATGAGCCTTGGCCCAGAGAAAATGCCTGCGCTTCTGGATCCTGTTTAGATATGGCTTCTTTTTTGACCCATAGAGTTTTAGCCAGCAACGGCAAACGGCACAGTGGATTGTGTTCACCGACAATGTTTTCTGGAAGTATTCCTGAGCCCATGTTGTGATTTCCATTACAGTAGCATTCCTGTATGTGATGCAGTGCCGTCTAAGGACCCGAAGATCACAGGCATCCAGTATGGTATTCCGGCCTTGACCCTTACGCACAGAGATTGTTCCAGATTCTCTGAATCTTTGGATGATATTATGCACTGTAGATGATGATAACTTCAAACTCTTGGCAATTTTTCTCTGAGAAACTCCTTTCTGATATTGCTCCACTATTTTTCGCCGCAGCATTGGGGGAATTGGTGATCCTCTGCCCATCTTGACTTCTGAGAGACACTGCCACTCTGAGAGGCTCTTTTTATACCCAATCATGTTGCCAATTGACCTAATAAGTTGCAAATTGGTCCTCCAGCTGTTCCTTATGTCACCGGTGCGGGCCGGGGCGGACTCGGATGACCAGCCACCCCAGACCTAGACACCACCGTGAGGAGCCGACACCACAGGTCCGCAACAGATGGACAACGCAGACAAGAGATAATTTCAAAGGAATAACAATCTTTATTGAACACAATATATCAATGAGCACAACCGTGATAGACTTCAGTGTCTTCTAGGTCTTCTCCAGCTACGGGTAGATATTGATCTAACGTCGCAGTTTCGTCCTGACGGCGACTTCGCCAATGGTACGGCTCACTTCAGGACTCGGGCAGTGAGTATACCGGTAAGGATGCTTCTCAGTCAAGGATACTTGCGTCAATACACAGTAGTGAGTGAGCAAACTTGGAGGGTTACTTCACCAGCGATGCTGCATACTTCTAGGACTCAGACGGTGAGTAGACAGGTAAGGGTTCTTCACAGTACATGATACTTTCGTCGGTGCACCGTAATGAGACAGTGATTTAAAAGCTTACTTCACCAGCGATGCTGCATACTTCTAGGACTCAGACGGTGAGTAGACAGGTAAGGGTTCTTCACAGTACAGGATACTTTCGTCAGCACACAGCAGTGGGACAATAATTCAAAAGCTTACTTAACCAGCGATGCTGCATGCTTCCCGGACTCAAACGGTGAGTAGACAGTGTTCGCTTCCAATCCACAGCAATGAATCAATGTGTATCGGTAAGGCAAAAGCACTGCAATTCACTCACACGTTAAAGCTGATCAGAGGCCTCAATCCATTCGTTACACTCTCGTGGGGGGATATTCAATCCTCAATTCCTCTTCAACACACCCTGAAACACACAGCTTCCCCAACAGTCAGATTTACATTCACTGCATCCTCTTCGAGCTTTTCGAATATTTGTAAGATGAAATCAATTCACTTATCTCTCTCTCGCCCTTCACAGCGCAGATCCAATCGATAAAACAGTCCAGCGGATTCCCACAGACGAACTCTAATCCAGCAGACTTCAATGGCGACTTTCACCTCAACGAGACTTCAACAGAGACCTCCACATCCGAACAAGCTTGTGCCCAAAACTGCTCCGAACCAACCCGCAGAAAACCAACGCCTCAAACTTCTCTGAATGGCCCTTTTATATCCGGCTTGTGAAGCGAGCAGCCTGTAGGAACGCCGCTCCTCTCTTTCTCTCGCACCTGCAATGCATTAGCACTAATCAGGCCGGACAATGTTCCTGCCACACCCGGAACCGGAGTGGGATGTGTCGCACCCAAATCGTTCCCTCGGGAAACTCGTGCCTCGTCGAGAGGGTTCCGCTCACTGAGCGTTTTTGTCACCCGTGACACTTATATGTACATTTAACTTTTCCGGCCTCTTATTGCTACCTGTCCCAACTTTTTTGGAATGTGTAGCTCTCATGAAATCCAAAATGAGCCAATATTTGGCATGACATTTCAAAATGTCTCACTTTCAACATTTGATATGTTATCTATATTCTATTGTGAATAAAATATAAGTTTATGAGATTTGTAAATTATTCCATTCCTTTTTTACTCACTATTTGTACAGTGTCCCAACTTTTCCTGATTTGGGGTTGTACACAAATTTGTGAAAAATTTAAATAATTAGGATCATTTATACATGTTATTTATCTATTAGACATTTCATATAATTTTGCCTGCTTGGCTGTTTCCTTTTTTAATTATATGATGTTGTTATGTTGCTGTCTTGATGCCAATCGTTGCATTGCTGATCATGGTATAAACTTTAGAGTATTGATACATCAATACAAATGCACACAGAAGGGCACATGATGGGTTTCTGGGCGAGTGACTTACCCAGGTGGACAACCAATGACACATACCGTGCTGAATTGACAAGACGTCAGGAGAATGAGGACATCCCAATGTCTCCCTTCTTACGCCTCCCACTGGACATGGTAGAGCAGTTTCCGACTGACTACATGCACCAAGCCTGCCTGGGTGTAATGAAAAAACTCATCACAGTGTGAGTTAGAGGAGACAGAAAGGTGAGAATCAATCAAGCCTTCAATCAAGAAGGCCATTCCAAGCTGTTTTGCCCAAAAACCAAGGAATCTAGAAGACATTGACAGGTGGAAGGCGACTGAACTGCGGCAGTTTGCTGTATATACTGGCAAGATTGTGCTGAAGGGGTGCAGTGCATTCCCATTCGAGAACTATCTTGGGAAGCTGAAACGACTCGTAAGGTCAGGAAAGTGGCGATTAATTGATTGAGCTTTTATCACGGTATATATACGGTATTATCACAATATTTTAATTGCACAGGAGAAAAGGATGGATTGGAGGGATGTAAAAAACAACAACTTGCATCACAATAGGTGTAAATAATTGTGATGGTAAAAACATTTGGTAACTAAACAGAATTGTATTAAGTTTAGTGACTACATGTTACAATGTTTATATGGTACAATGACTGTGTCACGTTTTCATGGACTTTCAGTTTGTTTTCACCTTCATCACTGTCTTCAACTGTTTAGTTAATTATCAATATCATCATTAGTTCAGTGTCTGCACCTGTCTAGTATAATCAGTTCATTTGTAATCATCACCTGTTCTGTTCTCATCATCTGTGTATTTTAGTTATCCCTTCTCACTCTTCAGTTGTCGGTCAGTGTTTGTGTTAGCACTCTGTGCACGCACACTGTTCCGTATATTCTTCAGTTTAAATAAATATTGAATGTTTTGGATCTCTGCCTGGAGCTTCATCTTATTCTACCCTGAGATGTTACAGACTGGTAGGCTACTGTTTGTATTATTGCTTAACAGAATTTTCACGATTTCAATTAAATTCTTGGGATTTGATTTCAATCTTGATTCAATATTGACTCATTTGGATAAATAATAGGTAGGCTACATTGGTGCCTTCACCACAAAAGCTCTATCACCTTTTGTTTTATATCTTGATCTTGGAAAAGCCAACAATCCTTGATTTAAAAATCTGTTTCATGAGGTCTAAAAAGTTCTGCTAAATAGGCTACTTAGGTGCCAAACCATTGAAACACTTTATATGTAAAATATAATCATACAAACGAGCCTAAAATGAATTGGTAGCCAATTTAGTGAAGCTAAAACTGGAGTGATATGATTAAAAGATCTAGTTCGAGTCAGTAATCTAGGAGCAGTACTTTGTACCAATTGAAGCTGTGATAAAATACTTAGATTTAAGGAAGAAACCTTCAAAAACTTTTATGATCTGACACAAAAATATCCTCAATTCTCAGATTACTCAACCTTAACCAAAACCAAATCCAGTGTGACCCCTGTGTGTGTAGACCCTAACGTGCTATGCTAAATCAAACGGTAACATCATGATCAGCATGATCATCAGCTGTATTTATGTGAATAAAATCCCAAACAATAATCATCTTATATTTAAGAACTGAGAGCATTTCAGAAAATTCATTCCTGAAGTCAGAATTATACTTAAGGGGGGTGATTTATCAAACAACAAAGTATTGGCTCTTTACCTGATATCTTAAATTGAAGTAGCTAGTGCATGTCTGCCGAGTCTTGAGAGATAGCATGCGTGAGAATAGCCTATTTGATTTAAAGTTATTCATTAAAATTAAGAGCTATTCATTAAAAACTATAATTGCAATAGATATGTTACACAAGAAAATATAGTATTTGAACAGGTGTTGTTGCAAAGAAATAATAAATAGGCCTATTAAAAATAGAAATATGAGTTCACTCCCCTTTCTCTCTATCTCTCTAAAAACTTTTAACACATCAACATTGGCTTCAACAGTTTCTGTTAAAACAAAAAAAAATATTCTTTTAGTTGCTATCATATTGGCATTATTCTAAATAACAGTGTTTAATTATGACCCTTTGGGGGTTTGTTTGTGTTTTTTTTTTTTGTGTGTGTGTTTTTTTTTTTACAGATGAACTACCTTCGATCCCTGGGAGGAACAAACCCAGGGGCAGCTGTGCACAAAAGGTTACGCAAGGTTGCATCCAAGCACGAATTGAGTGCCTACAGTTTGAAGGGAAAAAAGGCAAACTAGCCTTTAAAGACTTGACCATCTGTGATTGAATTATAGGCAAGGTTTTTTTTTTTTTTAAGAGCTATTAAAAGCAGCAGTTTTGTATTTTGCACTTTGGAATAAAATACGTATAGTTCTGGTTGCAAAATACAGTATTTTAAATAATACAATACCTCAAATCTAACTCCAATTTTTGCATTATCAACCTTGTATATTCTAGGAGCAACCCAAAAGATGTTCAAGTAGTTAAAGGCAACTGACGTGGAAGACCTTATTTCAAAGGTTTTAAAATTTGCCCCACACAGGCATTTAAAATGGTAAGCAATAATGTCAGTTTTGTTTTGAGATGATCAATAGTAAGTCAATACAACATCATCTAATGATGAGATGTGAAAGAGTTGGTGGTAGGCGACACCATCGTTTTGTCAATTGTATAGGCTATTCAGCACTCTCAATGTGACATTTAATTTATATCTGTACAACTAAAATTGTAACGTTGTAAGAATCAGTACTACTTGACCTAATGAATTTTTGCAGTGCATATCAGTGCACATCAGTCCACAAGACATTGACAAAACTGCAATAGACAGAACTATCCTATTACACGTTTATATAATATCTATCCGAGTCATGTACGTTTTGTTTCTTTGTTTTTGATTTGCAGATGATGGTGAAGTGAAGATTTTTTTTTTTTACATTTCATTATATGTGTGTAAATATTTTGCTTAAAATAAAATGTGTATATATATATATATATATGTATATATATATATATATATATATATATATATATATATATGTGTGTATATATATATATATAGTAAGGAAAATAAGTATTTGAACACCCTGCTATTTTGCAAGTTCTCCCACTTAGAAATCATGGAGGGGTCTGAAATTGTCATTGTAGGTGCATGTCCACTGTGAGAGACATAATCTAAAAAAAAAAATCCAGAAATCACAATATATGATTTTTTAACTATTTATTTGTATGATACAGCTGCAAATAAGTATTTGAACACCTGTCTATCAGCTAGAATTCTGACCCTCAAAGACCTGTTAGTCTGCCTTTAAAATGTCCACCTCCACTCCATTTATTATCCTAAATTAGATGCACCTGTTTGAGGTCGTTAGCTGCATAAAGACACCTGTCCACCCCATACAATCAGTAAGAATCCAACTACTAACATGGCCAAGACCAAAGAGCTGTCCAAAGACACTAGAGACAAAATTGTACACCTCCACAAGGCTGGAAAGGGCTACGGGGAAATTGCCAAGCAACTTGGTGAAAAAAGGTCCACTGTTGGAGCAATCATTAGAAAATGGAAGAAGCTAAACATGACTGTCAATCTCCCTCGGACTGGGGCTCCATTCAAGATCTCACCTCGTGGGGTCTCAATGATCCTAAGAAAGGTGAGAAATCAGCCCAGAACTACACGGGAGGAGCTGGTCAATGACCTGAAAAGAGCTGGGACCACCGTTTCCAAGGTTACTGTTGGTAATACACTAAAGCCCTATTCGGACGGGACTAGTTTTCCAAACGACGTTTGAGTTACAATTCTTATCAACCTATGTCTGTGATTTCATGTACGGATTCGGACGGGACTAACATCTCCGTGTTTATTACCGAGGTAGGAGTGTCTGTGTTTTACATGTGGGCATTGCAGAAGATCACGTGTTCAGAATGCGTGAATTGCGTATGAAATATAAAGTAAAACGTCCTAACATATTTAGTGTTTTGTAAACATTTTATAAAAATTGTAGTATAAAAAAACTAAACCTACATTTATCATCATGATTTTATATAAATGGGTTCTTATAATAAACCCACTGGAATAAAAAGTTTTAACTTATATAATTTAGGCTAAGTTACACGTTATGTAATGA
Source organism: Abramis brama (assembly GCF_963993115.1). Classification (NCBI taxonomy): domain Eukaryota; kingdom Metazoa; phylum Chordata; class Actinopteri; order Cypriniformes; family Leuciscidae; genus Abramis; species Abramis brama. The sequence goes on from NC_139966.1 coordinate 16,837,888, forward strand.
AGTGCAGAAATGAAGTGCAGAAATGAAAGTAATCTTACCTGAAACTGATATTACAGTAGCCAGTCTTAACAGTTTACGTGATTTGGCTCTTCTTGTTGATTTAATTTTTTTATTTCTTCGCAGTGTACCGAACACATCTACATCCATTATCGGTGCGCAAAAAGCAGAAACTTGAACACTGGCGCGATAGCGAGAGATTGTACGGTAGTTCACGTTGACCAAAACACACAAGAAAAAGTGTTTTGGAAAAAAACATTTTCGGCAATCACAGACATTCGCATTCGGACGGGATTAGATTTCTCTGAGGATCGCCGAGTTTGACGAAAAACAGTAGGTAATTTCAGGGTTCGTACACTTTTTCCAAAGTCAAATTCAAGCACTTTTCAAGCACTTTCCAGGTCCATTTTAAAGCTTTTCCCAGCACCTTACACTACCGTAAATTACATACCAATACATAGTTAAAATTATTATTTAGTGTTTTTTATCACATCAAAAGAGATAAACAGCCAAATGTTTCATAATAGCAGAGGGCTGCACGATATTGAAGAAAAATGAGATATGCGATAACTCATTAAATAATGCGATATTCAATATGCGATACGATAATGCTTAAAGTGTGTCAAATTAACTTAAATTATCTATTAAAATGATATAACCTACACATACGTGTTTCACATTCTTTTTGTGATAAGAAAATATCCCTACAACTTCTGACAGTGAACATCAGTGTTTTACTATAGCATAAGAAGTGTTATTTTAACATCACTGGGGTTTAGGGGTTCAGGTTATCCTACATTAGGTTTATTTAACAACAGAAACTGATTAATCAAATGTAAAAATAAACACTGCTTAGTTTTCACTGCATGAATTAAATATACTGATTATTATTAAAGCTACAAAAGTTAGCCTATTCAGCCAAAAGTAGTGAGTGATTTTCTTTGTCTTTTGTTCATGACCCCAGTTATTGTAAGCCGTTGCGATATGCAATTATGCATATTGTAATATATACATTTGCAATATTTCGATATATTGTGCAGCCCTAATATTTAAGCCAATCACAAGTTTTATTCTTCAAAATGTATCACTAAGTATATAGCCTAAAGCATATGAATAATATACTTTTCATTATATTAATGTCCAAATATTGCTTATCAGATAATGTGATTTATAGGCTGTAAAACTGAATTAATTTCAAATATGAAGACTTAATATTTGAACAGAAATATTTGACAGGGCTTCCCGTTTTGGGACACATTCTTGATATAGACAAGGTTTGAACAATATCTGAGTGCACAGGCACCTGCCTGATGAATGTATTTCATTGCCAAGATGTCTTGGGCCAAGACATAACGTTAGCTAATACATTTACTGGAATAGAGCAGTGTAAATATTGCATAGGGCCATCCTAAACCTTACAGTAACAGTATAATACTTATGACACTGACTGATTTCAGTTCAGCAATCAACGACTGTTGTTATGCACTGGGCTAACGTTTGCAGGTTAATTTGCACGTTACAGTTCTGTAATTTTGGCAATGTTCACTGCATATTCCACAAATGAACGTGACATAACGGACATGCAATACTTACATTACATTATCACACCAAGTACTCTCAGTCACTAATGGGCCTTTCAGATAGGACGCGGACGCGCTGCGCTATGAAATGAAACCGATATATTTCAATGGCTTGCGCCGCGCGACTCGATCCAAAGCGGAGCTCAACGAGCTCGCGCGCACGCCGCGGTCAAAGTTAAAAATAGTTAAACTGTTGCCGCTGCGTGGCCAATAAAAACGGTGCATCCAAACAACCGCGGAAATCAAAATGAAAACTCCGCCTACTTTTGCTCTGGCCAGCGTAACGCAAATCAATCTGTATCTGATTCTGAAGGGTTACATTTTTCTCCATTTAATAAAGAACTATTTCGTCAGAAAGATATTTCTTGTGAAAGAAATACAGTTACAAATTCAAGCATTTTCAAGCATTTTATCCAAAATTCAAGCACTTTTCAAACCTTGAAAACACAACATCAAAATTCAAGCACTTTCAAGGATTTCAAGCACCCGTACGAACCCTGTAGAAAGTGTTTATTTAAAAACCAAACTGACTTTGGTACACATCCAGGCACCACAAAGTTTAGGAGCTCCAGGAGGTCTTTGGTCGCTGCTTTTGACAGGCCATGCTTCAGCATGAATGCCAAGAGAAGAAGAAGAAGAGCCCCCATTGTAGTTGAAGAACCAGCGTAAATTTTCTTTTCATCATTGAAGTTAGGGTCAAAAACATGCTCCTAATAAAGGATTGCAAAGGAAAATATATGTATTACAATCAAACCTGAATACAGAGAAAGCATTTTGTTATATGTAACATTACAATTCAATAAAAAAAATAAAAAAATAATGCTTTATCAAAGCTTATTATTATTTATATTATTATTAATATTTTTTCAACATTATATTAATTATTATTTTAATAACTGTCGGTCATTTTTTGACCGAATAACAAAAGTGACAAATTTTTGTACGACCACTTAGCCTGCTCAAATCATGCCTTCAATTTTATTGTGTGTTCACTAGGGATGTTAACGATTAATCGACGATAGTTCAAGTTCACTTGTGCATTCGCTTCATTATGTGCAGATATAATTTGTAATATTATGTTTATTTTGTATATATCTGATTAATCTCATATAGGATACGTTGAGTTAAAGGGTAACTAAACCCTAAACCAACTTTTTTTAGTTAATGATCTGTAAGAATGGGGCTTTATTAGTGCAGTTCATTGATTCAAGTAACTTTTTTGACATTTGCGTATAAAGTGTTTTAATTCTACAATATATGGTGTAAAAAGTGCTGCCCTCTTCAGGTTGAACGGTGGCTACTGCAGTTGAATTTTCCTATTGGATGTTTGCGGTGGCAGGTGACGTAAGCAGGTTCCAGCTAACCACGTCCTCCCTTGGTTCGAGCTCACCACGCCCTTCTTTGGTACGAGCTACTACGCGTATTGCATTAGGATAGCTTCAAGTTAGCGTAGATTTATCTGTATTTAGTACAGTGGTCAGTGGACTGCATACCCAGCTAACACAAATACGTGACTGTTACGTCACTGCAACGTAATATGGTGACCAAACTTTCGTCGTGGCGACGTAACTAGTTACGTCGTGGCAACCGGAAAAGTGAAATTCCTGGATTCGTTGTCACGACGTAACTTTGTAACGTTGTCAGTAAGTAACGGCGACGTCGTGGCAACGTTGTGGATCGACAGTCGTGTGTTGGTAACCAGTTGGTCATTTTAGTTTTTAATAATATGGGCGGACATGCAGTGGTCTAATTTAACTTGTCCTCATTGGCCCAAAACTATTTTAGAGACTTTTTCAACGACATATGAACGATACAGACTCAAAATTTGGTTAATTCAGTTAATTTACTATAGAACAAAGCACAAACAGCAAAAACAGTATGCAAACAGGTTATACATTTAAATGAACAAGGTTTTCCCCAAAAGCTTGAACATCTAACTACTCCTACACGTCTTCATTTCGGTGGCTTGCTTTGCTAACAAAGCAAGAATAAGAAAAGAAAAATGCAAGAAAAAAGAACAGTTGAGTGTTTTCCCATTTAACATTTAAATACACAAAGCAATTAGCACTGAAAGATAGAATCTGTATAAGCAGACAGTTTTGTTTAAAAATCGCTCATATATTTTTCTAAACATAACACAAAGTTATGTTGTGGCAAGTGCATTATTTCCTTTTAAAATAATTTGACAACTTCATGACAATGTATCACTATATTCTATAAAACCTTAGTTTGAAATCTTTTTTTTGGTACTGTCACGGAGCGCTCCGTGCTGCCTCCCTCTGGAATCATCAGATCACTATCTCCCGAATTCTAGAAACTGCACTTCCCATCATTCCAGTCACCTTATCATCTGTGATTACCATCACCTGGACATCTTCAGCTCACCTATATCTGGACTGTTCTTCCCATTGTTTAGTTGCGAAGTCTTGTTTTGCCAGTGTTATTCCTGCAGACAGTTCCGAGCATTATCTCTAAGATTCCCGTTTCCCTGGTTTGGATTTTAGCCTGTTTTCCTGGACATTTACGAACGTTTCTCTGCCTGCCCTGACCTCTGCTCTCTTCTGACTACGAGTTTGGATTGCCCTTCGGTTTGTCTGCTTGTGTTGCATGTCAGCTCTATAGTGTCTTCTGGTGTGTTACAATAAAGCTTTGCACATGGATCCAACTGCCTCAGCCTCTCGTTCACAACAGCCTTCGGCACCTGAGACCCGAGCACAACAGAAGACTTCGCCCCCCCCGGATCCAGCAGCTTTACATCATCTCTCTACGGAGCTCTCGAGTCAAGCCTCAGTTCTCACCGTACATCAACAACAACTGGTAAAACTAACCTCCATTACTGACGAGTTAGTGAAAACCATGCAAGCCCTTACTGCTCAAGCGACAGCCACTAATCAAGCTCAAAACGCCAGTCCACCTGTTCCACCATCACCCAGCGTGAGTACCGCATCTAATAATCCTCGTTTATCTCTACCTGAGAAATTTAATGGCTCACCTGCTGCTTGCAAGGGATTTCTTCTGCAGTGTACGCTTTACATCAGCCAACAGCCACAGTTGTTTCCCTCTGATAATGCTCGTGTAGCTTTTATCTGTTCTCTTCTCACGGGACGGGCACTGGAATGGGCCACCGCACTCTGGGCAGGAGGAGAGCTTTCATTCCCGAGTTATGACGACTTCATTGCTCAGTTTCGAGAGGTTTTTGAACACGCCGCGGGAGGGAAGGATCCCGGTGAGCAATTATTATCCTTACGTCAAGGAAATTCCACGGCGGCAGATTATACTCTCTCATTTCGCACCCTCGCGGCTCAGACGGGCTGGACCGACGATCCACTTAAACTCCTCTATCGAAAGGGCCTGCACGCGGATCTTCAGGGAGAATTAGCCTGCCGCGACGACGACAAAACTTTGAGTCAACTCATGGAGCTCGCTGTCCGTCTGGATAACCTCTCGCGAGCCCGCCGCACCTCGCTCAGAACACACTTCAACGAGTATCCCTCCGCCAGCTCCGGGCCCGAACCCATGCAAATCGGCTTCACGCGCCTTTCCACAGAGGAGCGAGAGAGGAGGCGGAGAAACAATCTCTGTTTATACTGCGCTCAAACCGGCCACCTGAGGGCGTCCTGTCCCGTGAGACCCACTCACGGCGATTTTTCTGCGGTGAGTCCCAATACTCGTTATTCTAATTCTCTCAATTTGGAGGTTTCTCTGTGTATTACTAATGAATCTCTGAAAGTTACAGCTTTAATTGACTCTGGGGCAGCTGGAAACTTCATTGATCTGGCCTTTGCTAAAGCTCATAATTTATCTCTAATTCCATGTGGATCCCGTGTGGCTGTGGCAGCGCTAGACGGGCGCCCCCTGGGGTCGGGTCAGGTCCAGTACACCACTAAACAGCTCACCCTTAACATTGGAACTAAACATACTGAATTAATTCATCTGTTCACTATCCACTCTCCTCTTCATCCGTTAATCCTAGGATTTCCCTGGCTGGAGAAGCACAATCCTCATATTTCGTGGTCTGAAAGGAGGATTATTCAGTGGTCCCCTCACTGTATTTCCCACTGTCAACCCGCTGTTCATGGTCCTGAAGCAGCCCAGAATTGTATCAAAAATCCAGATCTCCAAGGTGTTCCAGCTGTTTATCACGACCTCGCCCAGGCTTTCAGTGAGCAGGAGGCTTCTCGGCTACCACCCCATCGTGCAGGAGACTGCGCAATCGAACTGTTGCCTGGAGCGTTACCTCCACGCGGGAGAGTATATCCATTATCCCAGCCTGAGACTGACGCAATGAAGGCTTACATAGATGAACAACTCGCTAAGGGCTTCATTACACCCTCTACTTCTCCTGTTTCAGCGGGGTTCTTTTTTGTGAAAAAAAAAGACGGAGGCCTTCGTCCTTGTATCGACTATCGTAGTCTGAACGAAGTTACGGTGAAATATCGCTACCCTCTGCCTCTGGTTCCCGCAGCCCTGGAGATGCTTCGCACCGCTAAGTTTTTTACAAAGCTGGACTTACGGAATGCCTATAATCTTATTCGGATTCGGAGGGGTGATGAGTGGAAGACGGCTTTCTCGACGACCACGGGGCACTATGAATACCGGGTAATGCCGTTTGGCCTTTCGAACTGTCCCTCTGTGTTCCAAGCTTTTGTAAATGAAGTATTCCGCGACATGCTGAGCCAGAGAGTCATAGTTTATATTGATGACATCCTTATTTATTCAAATTCCTTTGAAGACCATGTACGGGATGTGCGAGCTGTCCTCCAACGCCTCATCGACAACCAGCTGTATGCAAAGGTTCAGAAGTGTGAATTTCATCAAACCCGCATATCCTTCCTTGGCTATGTCATCAGCGCAGAGGGTGTTACCATGGATGACAGCAAGGTTACAGCCGTTGTGAACTGGCCTCGACCCACCACTGTGAAGGAGCTTCAACGTTTCCTGGGGTTTGCGAATTTCTATCGAAGGTTTATCCGAAACTTCAGCATCACTGTGGCCCCGCTAACATCCCTCCTTCAGGGGGGGGGGAAACATTTCAAGTGGTCGTCTGAGTGCACTTTGGCGTTCAATCTTCTAAAGGAAAGGTTCACCTCAGCTCCCATTCTCCACCATCCGGATCCCGAACGGGAGTTCATTGTGGAGGTGGACGCCTCTAATACCGGCATCGGCGCTATTCTGTCCCAACGCCACGGTAACCCGGCTAAGATGTTTCCCTGTGCCTTTTATTCACGCAAGCTCAATCCTGCAGAACGGAATTACGAAGTGGGAGACAGAGAACTTCTGGCTATGAAAGCCGCCTTCGAGGAGTGGAGACATTGGCTTGAGGGATCTCGCCATCCATTCACCGTTCTCACTGACCATCGCAACCTGGAGTACATTAGATCAGCCAAACGTTTGAATGCCCGACAGGCCAGATGGTCCCTGTTCTTCTCCAGATTTAATTTTAAAATTACCTATCGTCCAGGATCTAAGAATGGAAAGGCTGATGCGCTCTCTCGCCAGTTCGATGGTTCCAGTGAACAGTTTGAACCCACATCAATTCTGCCATCCACACTCATTGTTGCGCCAGTTCAATGGGATATCATCTCGGAGATTACGGAAACCTTGAGGAACCATCCTGTCCCTTCCGAGTGTCCCCCTGATCGACTCTTTGTGCCTCCTGAACTCCGCTCTCGAGTTCTCCAGTGGGATCATTGCACCCCCAGTGCAGGTCACCCCGGGATTTCAGCTACCCAGCATCTTGTCACGAACCGTTTCTGGTGGTCCTCGTTAAAAGCTGACGTCATCAAGTTCATCCACCAATGCACCGTCTGCAATACTGTCAAATCCTCACATTTGAAACCAGCCGGACTCCTTCAGCCCCTACCAGTTCCTCGACGTCCATGGTCCCACATAGCTGTGGATTTTGTCTCTGATCTTCCTTCCTCCCAGGGATACACTGCTGTCCTTTCTGTGGTTGATCGGTTCTCCAAGGCCTGTCGTTTCATCCCCCTGGCTGGTCTGCCCACCGCCCTACAGACGGCAGAGGTACTCATGCATCAAGTATTCCGTCTTTATGGTCTTCCGGAGGACATTGTCTCGGACCGTGGTCCTCAATTCACTTCTCGAGTCTGGAGAGAGCTCTGTTCCAAGTTAAATATAAATGTAAGCCTAACTTCGGGGTACCACCCTCAGGCCAACGGACAGGTCGAGCGTCTTAATCAGGACCTCACACGCTACCTCCGTACCTACTGTCATCAAAACCAACAGGACTGGAGCCGATACCTGGTTTGGGCGGAGTATGCCCAGAATTCCCTCCGTAAGCCTGCCACCGGACTAACTCCATTCCAGTGTGTGCTAGGGTTCCAACCCCCGCTGTTCCCATGGGCCGGCGAGCCCACGAATCTCCCGGCTGTTGATTCTTGGCTTCAACGTAGCGAGGAAACATGGAACTCTGCGCATGTCCACCTCCAACGAGCCGTCCGCCAGTTCCAACACCAGGCTGACCGAAGGAGGCGCGGGGGTCCCCGTTACCGCCCGGGACAGTGGGTGTGGTTATCCACCCGGGACTTCCGTTTAAAACTCCCATGCAAAAAGCTATCTCCCCGATTCATTGGTCCCTTCCAGATCCTCCGTCAGATCACACCTGTGTCTTATCGTCTTGCACTTCCCTCTACTTATCGTATCTCACCCACTTTCCATGTGTCTCTCCTCAGGCCCGCGGCAGCTCCCAGGAGAGAGGAGGCCCAGGAGGAGGTCGCTCCAGTGCAGGCTCCCCCCATTGATGTCAGCGGCGAGCAGGCGTACCGGGTGCGAGAGGTCTTGGATTCCCGGCGTCGCGGCGGGGTTCTCCAGTACCTCATCGACTGGGAGGGGTACAGCCCGGAGGAACGCTCCTGGGTCAGGTCCCACGACATTCTGGATCCCTCTTTGGTGGCTTCCTTCCATCAAGAACACCCGGATCGTCCAGCCCCGAGGCCCCGTGGGAGACCCCGCCGCCGTCCAGGTCCTCGCTTCCGGAGCCGCTCACAGGGGGGGGGCTCTGTCACGGAGCGCTCCGTGCTGCCTCCCTCTGGAATCATCAGATCACTATCTCCCGAATTCTAGAAACTGCACTTCCCCATCATTCCAGTCACCTTATCATCTGTGATTACCATCACCTGGACATCTTCAGCTCACCTATATCTGGACTGTTCTTCCCATTGTTTAGTTGCGAAGTCTTGTTTTGCCAGTGTTATTCCTGCAGACAGTTCCGAGCATTATCTCTAAGATTCCCGTTTCCCTGGTTTGGATTTTAGCCTGTTTTCCTGGACATTTACGAACGTTTCTCTGCCTGCCCTGACCTCTGCTCTCTTCTGACTACGAGTTTGGATTGCCCTTCGGTTTGTCTGCTTGTGTTGCATGTCAGCTCTATAGTGTCTTCTGGTGTGTTACAATAAAGCTTTGCACATGGATCCAACTGCCTCAGCCTCTCGTTCACAACAGCCTTCGGCACCTGAGACCCGAGCACAACAGGTACATTTAATAATACATATTATTTAGTTTTTCTTCTTCTGAAGTCGTGATTACGATGTCCATTTTTTTAGGAAACTAGGCCTATTTATGATGATTCCTGAAGGCAGCATTAAACCCCCAAAATGTCAGGTGATGGTGCAACTGTCCGAACAAATGAACAGACTAAGAAAACAATTTAAAATGGTGTCTTAATAATAAAACATTAAAAACTATGCCATCATTTTAGGTTTGAAGCCTTTCATATAATTGTTTTTTATAAATATCAGTAGTTTTAAAGCTGTTGAGATAATTGAGAAACTTTTGTCCGGCCATTTGTATATTCTCAAATGTTATTATGAATTTACAAGGTAATAACAGTAAACATGATAATGCATCGTCCAGAGGAGCCTAACTGATCTCTTTGGCAAAGTGAAAAAGCTTGTAGAGCTCTCTCAAATACTGATAAAAACTGCTAATTTCAAGTATGGGTAGGTTGGTGGTACACTTTCCATGTCAGGTGGTACAACTACAATACATAATATTGTTGTTGTACCACCTGACATAAAAACTTAAATTAGTTTAAACACTTTAAAATATAATTTAACATCTGAAAATTGTTTAAACACATTGGGCCCTATTTTAACGATCTGAAACGCAAGTGTCAAAGCGCAAAGCGCAAGTGACTTTGTGGGCGGGTCTTGGCGCTGTTGCTAGTTTCCCGGCGGGATAAATGACTCTTGCGCCAGGCGCAAATCTAAAATGGGTTGGTCTGAAGAGCTTCATTATTCATAGGTGTGGTTTGGGCGTAACGTGAAATAAACCAATCAGAGCGTCATCTCACATTCCCTTTAAGAGCAGGCGCGTTTGTTCTAAAGCGGATTCCTATCATAACGGCGGATTTGCCAGGCGCGCGCCAGGAGCGGTTCACAGCCGAGGAGAGCAACGCTCTCGTCAGGGAGGTTGGGGATGGAGAAACCCACCCAAATTAACTTCGGTTAAAAAGGCGTATGATAATTTTGGTAAATGTGTAAGCTAGATGTATGCTTTTATAATAAATTGTCTATCTATCTATCTATCTATCTATCTATCTATCTATCTATCTATCGTAATAATGTATGATTTGCAAAAATGAAAACTGCTGCTTCTGTGTAGATGAGAGAATCAAAGTGTATGCGCGTTGTGCACACGCTACATTGATTATGGCCAAGCATGCGCCCTTAAAATAGCATATGAATAACATGCGCAACGCACCACTGACTTTAAACTATTTTTTCCTGGTTAGTGGCGCAATTGTTTTCTAAACCTGCAAAATAGCATGAAGGAACGTTTGCGCCGGAACACGCCTCCTTTTTTGCGCTGAACCGCCCAGGGAGCGCAAGTTCATTCCCTAGTTTAGCGACGTGCTTCTGTGGAGGGAAAAACGCGCTTTGCGCGGGTGCAAAATAGGAATGATACATGCGTCGGTGTACAAAGTCAATTGCGCTGGGTGCAAGATAGGGCCCTTTGTCTTCAAGAGTGTTGATGTCATTAGAAGTCTTCCCAAGTGAGGCTGGATCCGAACTGGAGCTGCTGTAATCTCTAGTCAAATATGCTGAGCATCCTGAGATAGAAACAAGGAGACAACAGGAGAAAGATTAGCATTGCTGCTGTTCATATTATTTCAGGCAAAAGATGGTCATGTGAACTTTTTACTATTTCATCATATAGTGCAAGATTATGAGATGTGTTAATTGAATGCTTGGCTAAAGAGATGTGTCTTTAATCTAGATTTAAATTAGGATAGTGTTTCTGGGCCCCAAACATTATCAGGAAGGTTATTCTAGAGTTATTCCCTTACATTCTATTGAATTAATAGGAAATCATCTGATTTTAATGAGAAAACATGGCCTAACGAGTCAGCATTTTAATATTTGAATACTATACATTCTTACAGTGCAAACATCCTAAACATTTCTGAGTATTATCAATGTTGAAAACAGTTGTGCTGATTAATCTTTTTGTGTAAACCAATGTAACAGTTTAATCTATTTTCTTTTCTCTCTCTCCAGGATTCATTGTGAAATAGACCCAACATATAGGCTAAACAGTAGTTTACACTACTGTTCAAAAGTTTGGTTCAATAGCGTAAAAAAAACTAAAAACAAACATATTTTATTCAGTAAGGATGCATTAAATTGACCAGAAGAGAGAGTAAAGATTTCGGTTTCAAATAAATGCTGCTTTTTTTCTTTCATTCAAATAACCCTGAAAAACACAAAAATATGAAGCAGCACAACTGTTTTCAACACTGATAATAATCATAAATGTTTCATCTATGGTTTTAGTTTTACTTATTCACTTATTCATATTGCTCATACAGTGTCACTTAAGTTTGGATGTCAAAACTTTCTTAAAATAAATTAAACAAACAAATGTAAATGTAAATATGAAAATTTAAAAACTAAGAAAATAACAGATGCATGTTGATATACAGTAGGTGACAAAATATTGTGAGAAAATGGATATGAAGTAATTTAATGAGCTTCCTCACTTCACCTGTTTCCAACTTCTCTGGCAGCAGCTTTCTTCAGAAATGTTGAAGTCATGGAGCTTCCCCTCTGTTGTAGAAGGATTATTTTGTTGCTGCTGAAATCACAGAACTATTTTTATCAATTTGTGTTAACCATTGAGCTAGTTTCAGCCAATTTTCACACTCCATGTAAGTGACGTCATCGAGTACGTTTATGTTAAATAAATTAGCTCACTTCCAAACTAACTTATTTTTTTTTACAAAACTACCAAAACCTCTCATCTACCTATTAAGATGTGATTAAAAGCCTAAACGGATATCAAAAGCTCAAGCTATGAAGTTAGCATAACGTTACCTCTTCTGAAAACGGTTGAGATGCTAACGGACTTTTTCTGAAGACACTAAACCATTTCTATTAAGCAGATATTCAACAGAAGCGTGTCAATTACAAGTAAGAGAAGTGTCAAGAACAGTTGTGTGTATTATTTGTGTGATTTTAGAGACTAAACTCACCAGAAAGCAGGGGCCAGTTTCACAAAGATAGACTTTGACTATGGCTTAGATATAGTAGATAGTCAGACTTCAGATAGACATCTAAATCAGACCGTTGCACAAAGCACTTAAGACTCTGACTATCTTAAGTAGGACTACACTGCAATGCATTCTGGGTAAAATAAGACACTTTTCAAAGCAAAAAAAACATGGCGGATCGAGTAAGCGCATTCAACCGCTCAGTGCAGTTTACCCCAGTGGAAAATATGTGTTTATTGGAGGAGTATAAATGACGGAGTATGTTTTTATGTTTCCACTGTTCGATCGCGCCCGTGCCTCTCTCTCTCTGACACACACACACACACATCAGCATTGCAATCTTGACATCGCAGCCTGTTATTATGCAGCATTCACACCAAACGCGAATACAGCGTCAAATTCGCGTCTATCGCGTCTAGTTCGACGCTTGAACATTTTGAATCCATTCGCCAAGGCGAATAGGACGCGCGTATAAAGCGAGCGTTTGAAGCGAAATAGACGGGCGTTCAGAGCTATGACTCTACTAAGTTACCCCCAGTTGCGTGAGCGGTGTATTGCATTTCACGCATCGCCCGTGACGCTTGCGTCTACTGTTTGAAAGGGAGCGCGTCGATCGTTGCTCGCGTTGACTATGTAACGGCCCTAAAGTTACAAGGACATTTTACTTGGGAATGTAGTAACAAGAAATGTTTAAATTATGAGCCATTTTCCCTTTTCTTTTGGCAGTTTGTAATGTAACTGATTGTTACTGCTGGTTGCCAAGGTAACATAGAGTCTTAGACCTAAGTTAGCCTGGGGGTAAGGTGTCTAATTTTTTGGTCTAAATTATGTCAGTCTTTATTTTTGTGAAACAGTCTAACTTGCATTAGACTAGTCTATGAGCAAATTTTAGACTTGTCTAACACTATAGACCGGTCTAAAATAGCTTTGTGAAACCGGCCCCAGTGAAAACAACAGCGAGAGACGGAGTTCAGCTGCTTTGTCAGTTGCAGTCAGTGAGGCAGGCGCGTGCGGGTCGGTGCCGCGCCGTTTCCATGGCAACTCATCTCCGCTCCAGTGTTTGAGGTCGACTCGAAGGTTCACGCGCATGCCCATTAAAACGTCAAAGCCACGCAACATTTAGTTCATAAACATCTAGAATTATAACCTTACTTGAATAAAATGAACGTCTTTCAAACGTAAGAAATACTGAACAAACAATTGAAACAAATAAAATATTTCATGCAGTCTGATAAGATGGTAATGAAATTACGGGCCCGTGACGTTGCAGTTCCGTTGCCAGTAAGTCATGAAATTACCAAGTTATTACGAATAGAGTACGTATCTGGGACGTTGTTGGTTATCTTATAACTTTAGGAGGACGTACTGACGACGTTGTGGGTTGGTAATATGATGGTAATGAACTTACGGCCCTGTGACGTTGCAGTTCCGTTGCCAGTACGTCATGAAATTACCACATTATTACGAATAAAGTACGTATCTGGGACGTTGTTGGTTATCTTATAACCTAACGAGGACGTACTGACGACGTTGTGGGTTGGTAATATGATGGTAATGAAATTACGAGCATGCGACCTTGTAGTTACGTTGTCAGTTAGTAAGGTCATGACATGACTAAAAAGTACGAATACATTACGTAACTGTTACGTCGTGTGTTAGCTGGGTACCCAGCTAACACAAATACGTAACTGTTACGTAACTGCAACGTAATCTGGTGACCAAACTTTCGTCGTGGCGACGTAATTAGTTACGTCGTGGCAACCGGAAAAGTGAAATTCCCAGATACGTTGCTACAACGTAACTTTATGACGTTGCCAGTTAGTAAGCACGACGTTGTGACAACGTAACTTTGTGACGTTACCAGTTAGTAAGCACGACGTTGTGACAACGTAACTTTGCGACGTTACCAGTTAGTAAGCACAACGTTGTGACAACGTCCTGTGCTGGTACTAAATATGTCATTTTCAAGGCGGACAGTTTGTGTCCTCATTTGCCCACACCTCATTTAAAGACTATTTAAATGAATGATGAATGCATACTCAAAATGAGGTAAATTCAGCTAATTTATTTGGAAAAAAACAGTACACATTAACATTTTAATTATAATTATAACACAATTAATTTGTTTGAACGGGAACACTTCGAACAGGGAACACTTCATGAAAGACACTTGAACGGGAACACTTCGAACAGGGAATACTTCGAGGAATGAAAGACACTTGAACGGGAACACTTCGAACAGGGAACACTTCGAACAGGGAACACTTAATGAAAGACACTTGAACGGGAACACTTCGAACAGGGAACACTTCGAGGAATGAAAGACACTTGAACGGGAACACTTCGAACAGGGAACACTTCGAGGAGAACAAGCGAACTACAATTCTGCAGGTACTGGCAGTCGATCCTAAAGAAACAGCACAACAACAAAACAACAGGTTAGTCATTTTCATTGTAACCTTTAAATAAGAGTTGTATTAGGCTAAAATTTGTAAACTCTTTTGGTCCAAACGGCGAAATTATGTCTTTGAAGGGCACTTAACTAAAAAATTGCTTTTTTTTTTTTTTTTTTTGCATTCTCACTGCAAGCTCTTATTGTTCCTTGTAGGGCATATGACAACGTCTACATAAAATTAACGCACCGTGAATTTGTCTGATAGTAGCCTACATAACTCTGCCTTAACCCCGCAGCAACAGTAAAACAAATCCGAAAGGACTCCGAAGGAGCGACTGCTGATTGGTTGTTATTATCCGCCTCTAATTATATTAAAATATTAAAATAACGTCTGTTGTAACGACTCTGCAAAAGACATTTTCCCCATGAAACGTTTTTTCCCTCTTCGCAGGAAATGTTCAGTTTCTTGCTACTGCTAATTATTCAGGAATAATATACCATTTTAAAATCTTCTCAAAGACAAAGGTAAGTCTGATTTTGATCTAACTTAACCTAATCCGTGTGGGTAGGCAAACTGCAGTGATGATTTATGTCTGTTGATTAAATGTTGCATATTGTGAGGAAACTCACAGGCTTAAGGTAAATAAATTACAGAGATTTTGCAAATTAAATCGAGGAGATAATATTAGGTTTATTAATATTTAAACCTGCACATGAGCTTATTTATGGGAGCTGTCCAGGGTGATGAAAGCAGTTTGTAACTTTTTCCTAACAAAAATGCTGTGAAAATGTTGACTAACGTGGAAATTGTGTTTTGGGCTTAACTTAGCTTAAAATAAAGCTATTAAGTTCTATCTAAAACAGATGTTAACGTGGTCATTTGTGGAGAAAAAAGTTTACAGACCGGTAATGTAACTATACACATTTTATTGTTGTTATTTTATATTTGTTTTTATAGTCCTGATAAATAATATCGATTGGAAAAAGCAAAAATGAAATGCTTTTCATTTTAAGTCATGCCTTTCCGGCGACTCAAAACGGGGGTTGGAGGTAACAGAACAAAAAAATGTTACATAGCTTCTCTGCAGGGACGGCGCCAGAGAATTTTTAACGCATGTGCTGAGGGGGGGGGGGGGTGCTAGATCATTGAAGGGGGAGCTGCGCAAAACTTGGCCACTAAATATTTAATATTCAATTATTTTAATGATCACAATTAAAGTTTTCATTTTATTAAATTGAACAAGCAACATTCAGCATTCAATCAAATATTCTAAAAGATGTAGACTATTATTAATAATAATGTTATTTCAACATAATATCTTGGTATTTCGACATAATATGTGTGCGTGCAACAAGCAAGATGTGCATTTGTAAATCCGGTGACGCGTGCATTGATTTTTATTAATAAACTAGTGTTTTCTGACAGTGTCGACTCGTCTGCAAAGATGAAGTTGACGATCGCCATATCCGTAGTGAACGCGCCTAGAGAAATGCACATAATGGATTACGTAATCAGAGAGTAGCCTTTTTCTTTTTTCGTTTTGAATTATTTCGTTTAAAGACATATCAAGCTTTGTATATTTGATGTATTTCTCATATCTGTGTGAGGCATACACTGAGTTTCGTTAAGTTAGGATAAGATGCGCTCCAGTTAACGTGCAATGCAAGTGACCGCGCGGGCGCCTCCATGATTATATTGTCCGTTATGCTTCTTATTATTCATTAAATCGGTTGATGAAAAATGTATTAAAATTAAGATACAATTTATACAAAACGAAATACACTTTAAAGAAAGGTTTTCTACAAAACAAAACTTAAAGAAGTGGTCAAAATCATGTCTGAACCACTCCATGTCTCATATTGCGCATCCTATCTTACTCGTGCTGTTCACTTTTCATAAATCAACAGAAATGAAAAAAAAAACATAATAATTTAACAAATATGAAACTAAATGCGCATATTTAATGGCTACAACAGTATACTAGGCCTACAGACTCTCTATTTGTACAAATTGCGGCTCATTCATTTAATTCTGAATTTTGCACACAAGTTGAAAGGCATTTGTTCAAATCAAGTTCACGGATAATTGTGCGTGCATTTATTAATCATTATTATACTAAAATAAAAACAAAGTAGGCTATGTTATGTACAAAAAAAAAGAATCAGATGAGCCCAGAATATGAACGCAATTACACGTTAAGTATTTCCCCCCATAGAAAACCATTATAAGAACGCTTAATGTGGCTTAATGCAGATTAGAATGTCCCCTTATGTCGAAATAACGAGATATTATGTCGATACTACTGCGGTGTCCACCGTGGTCTCCACATTCTTGATAGATTTATTTGTGTTGTAAATTCAAGAAAACTTTCCGTTTTGCATTTCCTTTAACATTTTTCCCCAACATTCGTTTTTTTTTTTTTTTCTTGCACATTTAATTATTTATGTAGAATTTTGTGGATTTATTTATATATTTATTTGCGTGTTTAAATATGTATTGTTTTGCAGGTTTTGGCCTCCATTGTTTCAATCAAATCGAACCGAAAATTTGTTCCCCCTATTTTCCTATATTCAACATCAATACCTGAACATGTTTTTTCAGTTGGGCTGGCACATGTTTCAGTGTCTCTGCAATGTAACACTCTATGTCCTTCTCTCCCAGATCAGACTTGCATTTCATAACAGCATCTGGAACAAAACAGAAATCATGAATATTACATTGTAAGTAGCCTACCATTTATTTGTGTGCTCAAATTCACTTTATCAATATAATACTATCATTTTAAGTTTGGTAAAGGTATTTCACTTACAAAAGTTATTATTAGAATTATAAAAGCAATAACGCACTTGAGGCAAGTGCAGTATTGTGAATAAGTTATGGCTCATATTTTTAACACAAAAAAGTGCACAGTGATTTTATACTTTTAAATGGCTTAACATTCTGCAAAGCATCCCTTGTTATATGCAAGAAAGAAATATATTTTTAAATGACATGAGTAAATGTTTCCAGAAATGAAAAGAAATGTTCATTCTTTACATTGTTATTTATTTTTCAGACTCACGTTTGATGACTTTACACAGAGTTGTGTCAATCAGAGGCAATTTCTCCCTTTTCCCCTTCAAACTAAAGTGGCTCCACACGATGTTTGTCGCTACTGCCCGCATCACTCTCCTCACACAATCCCCTGGATTTGCCCCACCAATAAGGCTGAGATGGTGAATCTGTTAAACATCATGGTTTGGCATGCAGGTTAGTACAGTCAACAAACTCATAGTCGTTGTTCATTTCTCATTGTCACAATTTAGTTGTTGAATATGTAAAAGTAGAAACTTACATAATTGTTTATATTAATAAAGTAATTGTGCATATTTGCTACATAAATACATACTATAGAATTGTCTCACCGATTTATAGATTTTATTTATTAGGAATGAGGAGGAATTCATTAAATCATTTTTAAAAATATATATGACTAATAAAAATAATTTAAATAATATTAATGCAACTTTCCATTGCTTGTAAATTAGTGCTAAAAAAACAATAATGACATAACCATGAATGTGTTTTTGTAATTGTTAAATCATATTTAAATAAATATATAATACACAGTTTTTTAAAAATATCATGCGCCCCGGAAATAACCAAAATACTCACCACTCTCTTTCTAAAATCAGAGTCTTTGAGACGGTGTTCAAGGGCCTCAAGCTCCTCTTTGCTCTGAGCGATATTGAGCTCCAGGATGTCTTCCGCTCTCTGATGACCCTGGCGTTTCCTCAGTAGGATGAGTATTTCTCTCTGGGTGGCTGCCAGGCTGTCTACTTTTCGTAGCAGAACCTCCAGTGTTTCTGCAATTAGAGAGAACAAGTTACACACTTGGTGAGCCAAAAAGTAGCCTAATGTTAGTGTAATATATTAACTACAATACAAACATCATAAACCTATCTAATAGGAGGAAAAATTAACTTTACACCATAATTCACTTAAAACACTATCTAACGGAAGAACTCTGTATCAATATGTACTCTTTTTCTTTTTAGAATTTACATTCGATGCATTTGTTTCTTAGGCCTATAAAATGTACCTTTAAGTTCACTCTTCGTTGGGTCATTGGGTCGTTGGGTCTTCGTGTTGTCAGCCCTTGCAGATGTTTGTCTCTCCTCTAAAAAAGTTAAGTAATGTTATACAACAAGCACTCAACTTTGAATTATCCTGTGTGGGAAATGTCACTCTTGTATGGACAATTTGATTCCTCATGATATGACCAATTTAACATTTGTTGCATACGCAATGTCATTATCATTCCCTCATCTAACTTCTAACATCAGCTACTTAACTTTCAATTCAATCTAAAATCAATTCAAATAAAGTTTACAGATGTTGAATACAAATTAAATTTTACCTTCAGTAATATATTCTGCCACAGACACAGAATCAAATATGGGTGATTCATCAAGATCTGCAAGCATGATAAAAACACAGTTGTCAACTTGAACCTTGAAAAACATTGAGACGAATCCACTAAACGGATGTGCCACTTTTGCCTGTGATATTTTACTATAAAAACCTGTCTTAGTAGGCACCAATAGAATGTTTTAAGCAGTTGCAATCTAATCAAGTCATTGCCATTATGTTCTGTACAACATTTATATATCTGACAAATTATTCTTAAATAATTTTAAATAATACATTTATCGTGAAAATTATTAAAAGGAAGTTTCTGTATAGATCATGGCAGCAGTAATTTATCCAATAATAATTTCCATTTGCATAGTTAGTTTATCACTTTGGCTATAAACCAGCACAGACAGTGTACACAAAAATGTCAGTGGGCGCGATTAATTCTTAGTGAATTCACCCCATAGAGTTAAATCATTTATTCAATTCTACCTTTAGATAAATCATGTGATGTACTGGGATCTGAATGGTCATAGGTTGCATTCTGGGAAGACTCTTTGACTTTTTCTATTTTGAGTATACAAAGACAAAAAAGAATTACATGTAATTGCAGAAAATATATTTTACGTATTCATGGGACTATACTGTTTGATGTGTTTGTACAAATGTACTTGGTTTATGTTGGGGTGGGATGGGAAGTGTAGCCTCTGTTGCTGTATCAAAGACATGTAAAATAACAAATATGTTTCAGGGGGGAAATTTTCATTTTAAACATTAATTTTAAATTTATTTGGTTGTTTAAAAAGAGCATACACATATACTTATACCTTTGTCTGGCCTTTTCTCAACAATTGATGGGTTTTTTTTAGGAAATGGTCCATCTAAATAGCATGCAAAATGTTAATTTACTTTAACCTGAATTTAAATTGCCATTTGTTGAATGGTATATACAATGGTACCTTGATGCTTTCTTTTTCTTGGGGTCGCCCGCAGTGTCTCATCTAAATAGATCACACATTATTAATGTGCAGTTAGCAATGTATTCTTTGAAAGTTGATAATGATATGACTTTTTCTGTTTCACTATCAGAAGGTCTTTATGGACTACACAATACTCAAAGACTGAAAGTAATGCATACCATCGCTGCTGTCATCATACCGGAGAGGTTTTCTTTTTGGCCTTTTTGTGTAGGTGTCAACATCACTCTCCACGGCAGAATGGTATTCTGCTGCTTTACACCACTTGAGGGCCTTTGCAAAGTTGTCTAAAAATATAAAGCCAATGGTAAAACAATTAAAATTTAATCATAATGTACAATCTGATCATTAAAGTATCCTCAAAATAAATTAAACATTACCAGTATTTGCCAATACACGGATTTTCCTGGAAATCCAATTTTGCTCATCAGGAACGTCTTCTTTTTTTGCCCTTTTAGTGGGGTTTGTAGGTGGCCAGTAGCTGTATTGTTGCTAGAATGCGTCCAGTGAAGTCAGAGACATTGTTAAAATATTTACATACATTTCTTAATTTTTATATTTTTGATCAAGATTATATTGTTAATGTGGAAGGTTATGAAAAATTTTCTTGTACCCCATTTTCCCTGTGTGTCCAGCACTGGGCTACAATGCCAACCGTCGACTCCTCCGTGAATTCAACGACGACATACATACTAATAAAAAAAAAAAAAAAAAAATACAAAAGATTCACTGCTGGTGTAAGATGGCCATGAAAGTCACTGTGTCTCCATTTTCGATCTTGATTGCTCTCTTTTCAGTTAGTTTTTTGGAGATCCACCTCATTGTCGTTTGTTTTTTACTGAAGTTGTACACCCCCAGAAGAAATGAGTGGCAGGGCTCGATGAACAATGGTGCAGGACTATGATAAATTCTGCAAAGAACATGTCCATCTTTCTCCTCATCGTTGGTGATCTCGCAGCCATTGTCATCGTCTAGGATGAATGCTCTATCCTTGCTCTTCTTTGTTTGTCTGTCTTTGTTGTTTTTAATTGTGGATGCACATCTTTCCTCAATCCTGTTGGCAATCTGGCTAAGAGGGTGTGTTCCACTTCGTACCATCTTCTTGATCGTATGCAGGTATGTTTCGAATTTAAATGCACTGCAGTTGTCCAGACCATTAAATTGTACAGCATCATCAGTGATGTGGAGCATTGAGTGGATGTTGTACACTATGAACTCATTTCCATAGAGCTCTCGTCCTCTGCTGACAAAGTAGCTGAGCAAGCATCTTGCATATTCTGAGTGCTTTTTGACCAGTGTTGGGGAAACTAAAATGCACATTGCCACACTGAATGCCAAGAAATGTAGGTACATGTCATGCCCAAGAATTCCTTTCAACACAAGCTTGCCTGTATACAGCATGAATTGACGGAATTCTGTTGCCTTCCATCTCTCCAGGTCATCCAGGCCACGAGGGGTGCGAGCAAAAATGGAAGGAATTTGACTCCTAAGCTGAAGCAACCTAGAGCTGACTACTTGTTTTTGGGTGGTGGAGAGCCTGACTCTTCTTTCTCCACGGGTCCAACTGACAAGAAGCCTCTTCATCACCCCCAAGCATGCCTGATGCATGTAGTCGATTGGGAAGCTTTTGACCATATCCATGGGCAGCTGGATGAGTGGAGTATTGGCATTGTGATGCTCAGGCTGAACTTGGCTCCTAAATGAATCATCTGTGCGCAAGGTGAGGTTTTCTGTGGCTGGAAATGTTACTTTATTAAACCATTCACCTTTCTGGTCACATTTATCACATCCATAGTACCCAGAGCACAGCTTTGTGCCTCGTGTAAAGGCTTTTGCTGGAGCATCACACACAATGCAGAGAACATTAATAGAGAAATTTCTCTCCTTATACTGAAGGCCATGAGACATCAGATCATTGAGGTCTGCAATAACATCATCTAGGAAAGTCAGATCGGTGGGTTTCTTGTTTCCGCATGTCAAAGTTACTGGAAAAACGATGATGGGCTTGAGGTGGACAGCACAGAGCACAGGCCACATAACTTTACTTGAGCTCTTGAACAATGGCAGGCCGTCAACGTTGAATGACAGATTAATTGTGTCATGGTCCAGGATCTCTTCAACAGGGTATTTCTCCAGTTTGTCCAGCAACTGTTGACGCAGTGGGTAATGCAAATACTCCATGCCACATTTCTGCATTGTGGTTATTTTCCTTGGCGTTTTGAGCAGAGTACGAGCAGAGGATGGAAGATCAGTGTGGCCATGTTTCTGAAGAATCTTCAACAGATGGTCAACAGCATTGTTCTTTACTTCGAACTGAGAAGCCCAGGATGCCAGTTCTGTTTCCAGGGTTAAGCTTGCCATGCTGTCTTCCTGGTCAGATGTACCATCTTTTTTTTCTGCAGTGTCCATGACTTCCTCCAAGTCATCCTCCCAGTCAGTTTCTTCTGAAGGCCAGGATGCTTCAGAGGACATTGGAGATGAAAGATTCATTGTGTTCTCCGTGGAACCTAAGGTATCACCTGCATCCCATTGACCTTCTGTGACTGTTTCGGACTCTTCCAGACTGTCCAATTCAGTGCTGTTATTTTGTGTAGATATCTTTTGAAGAACACGTTTAGTTGCTCTCCAGGATCTTAGATATTGCCTTGAACGTTCTATTTTGTCCTCACTCATTGTTAAGCCTGTAAATATTTTAGTGTAATGTCTGAATGTGCTTCTGTTTTTCTAACAACAATTTAATGAAGGTCACCACTCTTAATATTTGTCACTTACCTTGATCAGTGGCTGCTGGGCTGCCAGAGAAATTCAAGAAGCAAATTCTGGGAAATATGTCTGTCAGAGACAATCAGAGCATTGAAATCCCTTTATTTTGGGAAACATCTCACTTATCATTTTTGATTGAATAATTTTAATTTCTGTGTAAAATTCACTGTGCAAATGGTAACCCATCATTAAAAACACATCTTACTTAAAAGTCTTAGACTACATAAAAGTCATAAAAGTCTTAGATGACTACATAAAAAATAAAAATAATAAACGAAGCTTGAAGTGAAGCTAAATAATATTACTTACCTTTAAATAAAAGATGGCAAGAAAATAAACTCAGTGGAGGAGGCACTTGAAAACGATGTAAAATCTAATAAATTTAAAAAAAAGATAATCATTGGGTTGGTTTTGGTAAATGCATTGGTATCATGAATTGAAAAAGCGATCAGAAACTGCAAGAGCGAATCAAATTGAATCATGAAATCTATATGAGTCTCCAGGCCAACATCTGACTTATAACTTTTAAATACTAAGAATGTATCTGGTAGGCATTCAAAACATATACTTACAAAGACAAAGTCGCAATGTGCTAGGGCTCTTAAAAGAGCCGTTGGGGTGTAGTTAGCTGCTGTTGACACACAAGGAAAGGGGAGAGAAAGTAGAAACATCTACAGTAAATATGAGTGAGATATATCTGTACGAATTAAAATGCATTACATTTCGGCAATGATTTTAGATTAATCTGCTTTATCACTTACAATAATCAGACTGCAATATATACTGAAAAAAAGAGAAGAGAATAATTATTTTCATGGTATAAATTCCAAAAGATAAAGGCTCTTGATTTATTAATATATCAATTGCATCAAAAAAAATGCATGAGAAGAATGCAGTAATGCATCTGATGCATCTTAGAAACCACATTAAGTCAGTAAAATACATTTTCTTTCTTGAAAATACTACTACTAATTAGTATTATTATTTTTAAAACTGTTAACAGTAATAATAGAATATAATTATTATTGTCATTATAATTATGAATAGTATTAATACTAATAATAACTTTATTATTATTTGAGTTTAATTATCATTAATAGTAGAAGTAGTAGTAGTAATACTAATAATAATAATAATAATTATTATTAACACTGTTAACAATAATGATTGAAATAAAATATAATAATAATTATTGTTATTAATAAAACAATATTTACAAATATTATTAAATGTAGTGGTATTAATAATATGACAGACAGACGGATGGCCGATTTCATTATAGATCTGATCTCATCTTTAGCCTACAAGCCACGTCTCTCGCTCTCACAGGCTTGGCTGCGAGCGCGTGAGCGATGGCGCTGGCGCGTACACCACCAGCGCTCACGCGCTCGCAGCCAAGCCTGTGAGACAACGCGCTTTCCATACAAAGTAAAGATAGTATTATTAATAATTGTATATTTTATTTATTTTAAAGTAACGATAACATCACGGACATGACTGAAGAACCGGAAAAGTTCATTTCAATATGAGCGTATTTTCTCTAGTAGGTTATCCCAAATGACGTCACAGACGTAACGGCATTTAACGGTATTTCATTATAGTGACTAGTGGACGGTGGGGAAAAAACCCGGAAAACCATTGTTTATGTGAAAAGTAGTGGTACATTTACTGGAAAAGACATTTAATCAATTTCGAGACAATTAAAAATGTTCATTAGGTGAAAGTGGCAGTTATCTTATTTATCCGATTACCCTGAGGGTCCTATCTTTACCTATAGTATGCTATACTTAGATTTTATTATTTACTTTCTTCAAAGTTTTAAGTGTCATTTACCTTTGTAGGGGGTTCGTATGTTTTAAAAGTAATTGTACCTAAATCGGTTAAGTAAAAAGTACTTTACCTCAGGAATGCTGGTAGAATAGGACGTCCACTTACAATGAAAACCGGGCTCTGCGCGCGGTGGTCACAACCCCTGCTTATATATGCCCACTGGCAGGTTTCGCGGGCTTGGCACGCGCACAAAATGTATATTATTTATTTTTTTTTTTTAAATGTACATTTATATAATGATATCTTGCGTTACCTTGTCAAAAAGTGATATACCACAATAATTTATTAAATATAAGTTATATATAAACTTTAGAATATCTGTTAACTAAATTGGCTAACGTTAGATTTACGAAATTAAGTAACAATTAAAATGAATCGGTTGTGCACAGTGTTGGGTACCTGGAAGGTATGGAAAATATACATAACATATAAAACATATTCAACAACCCATAGGTGGCGATATATGCGATCGCCAATAAGCATGCATGCAAGCGAAGAACCAGCAGACCCAGACGCGAGTTTACCATTACTCTATCAAACTTTACTGTCTATATGCTATCAACGCGTAGCAGCCGATCTATGGTGCAAGCATTCGGCTTTGATTTGCAAATGGTTGAGAAGTAAGTAGTATAATATGGAATAATACGTGGAAATGTATGTTTTTTTCATATGACAATTTGTGGGATTGTGAGCGTTTTCCCAGAGCTGTCTAAAGCGTTTTGCACGCGGTCCTGTTAAAGGACCTTTATAATTTTTAAAATGCAGTGATGAAAACGATCTTATAGAATTTAAAGTAAATCAAACATGTAAGATAAGTGCAAGGTGCATCCATATGTTAATTAGTTGTGAATTAAACAGTTTTCCTTTATTGTTATTGTATAGGATATTGTTTTATTTATACATTGACGATATATGTGCAGGAAATTTCTACAGGTTTTAGAATGAACCCAGTACAACAGAAACATGCAGGGACAGACAGGCAAGGCAAGTTTATATAGCACATTGCATACACAGTGGTAATTCAAAGTGCGTTACATAGAAGCAATTAAAATAATCAAAATAAATAAGAATAATTAAAGTACGAACAGTGGCACAGTGCTCATTCAGTAAATGCACAGCTAAACAGATGTGTTTTGAGTCTGGATTTGAATGTGACTACTAGGGATGGGTACCGAAACCCAGTATTAAAACCCTTAAAAGAGGTCTTAAGGTCAAACTTGTTAGGAGTAAGGACGAGGACTTTTAAGAGGCTTAAGAGTTTTTTTTAGCAGAGGAGAAAATGACAGAAAGACAAAGAGGGAGAATAAATGTTTTGCATGCAATGGATGAGTGAGTTAATAAGACGCTATAAATTAGATCTAAACGTAACTGGAATCCAGTGTAAAGATCTGAGGACTCTGATATGTTCATATTTTCTGGTTCCTCAATCTGGCAGCAGCATTCTGTGTGAGCTGCAACTGTTTTATGGTCTTTTTTGGGAAGTGTTGTATTTCTATTCCACTGTAATCCTCCTTCTAAAACATTTTCATAATACACTGTAATCAAGTATCACCTTTAGATTACAAATGCAAGATGTCAATCCAGGGTCGTCAGCGGAGCATCTAACCAGTTCAGTTCTAGGTTCGGTTGCTAGGGGCGTTTGCTAATATTACTATTTTATTAATAAAATTAATTTAGTATTAATAAGGAAAAATTACTCATAGTCTTTAGCATGATTTCGTTTTCCTTAAAAATATTTAGAATAATACAAAGACAAAAATTTCCAAAGGCATAAATAACAAACAGTCTTTACCTGAATTGCGGCTCTTTTTGCGTTGTCCCTCTGGAGGTGTTCAACTATAAGATCATCCATAAAAATATCAACTTTGTCTGTGACAAGTAATTTCTTGTACTATTTTCATCTGAGATGAAGCCAAAATTACAGGGGTGAAAATGACTTTAGTGAAAGTGAAGGCCAAGTACTAGTAATTTGACCTCTGCACTTAACCCATAAGTTAGTTTACACATTAGGAGTAGTGAACACGCACAGCAAACCTTGAACAGTGGGCAGTGCCAGGGGAGAGATCGGGGGTGAAGAGCAAGGGCATCTCAGTTGTTTTCTGTCCGTATTGAGACCTTTGAGTTACAAGTCTGACTCTAACCATTAGGCCACAACTGCCTTTAGAGAAATGGCAGCATTGTTATTTTATTTTTACACAGAGATTTGTAGATCTATTAGTAAAATCTGTTGACTTTAGCAATTTTTGTAGTATTGTATTCCACGAAATATTAAATATTACATCTTAATATCCTTCTTAAATTCTGGTTCTTAACAAAATGTTATTTTGGTATCATCATTTTGAAGGCCCTATACTGTTTAATTTTAAGAATGAATTGTTCAATTTTTAATTAATGGTCTGAAAAATACATATCATGCTAAATTGAGTTTTTCATTACACACAGGCAGGCTTGGTTTGGAAACTGCTCTACCATGTCCAATGGGAGGCTCAAGAAGGGAGACATTTGGATGTCCTCAGTCTCCTGAAGTCTGGTCACTTCAGCACAATGTGTCATTGGTGCGTACAGTGAGGTTGTCCACCTCTGGGTAAGTCTCTCACCCAGAAACTCATGTGCCCTTCTGTGTGCATTTGTATTGATGTATCAATACTCTAAAGTTTATACCATGATCAGCAATGCAACGATTGGCTGACATCAAGACAGCAACATAGCAACATCATATCACATCATATAATTAAAAAAGAAAACGGCCAAGCAGGCAAAATTAAATGAAATGTCTAATAGATAAATAAAATGTATAAATGATTGTTACATGATTCCTAATTATTCAAAAAGGTTCACTAATTTGTGTATTTGAACAGGTTTTACTTTTTTTCAGTTCCAAGAGTATGGCCTATTGTAATGAGCAATTCACATTTCTTTAGGGCCAGGAACAAATTAATAACATAGTTTTTACAGTGTTTAATGTGTGAGGCTCCAATAAAATTAAGATAATTATTCCCTCACAAATAAATCTCTCAATGAGTAAAATCGGCTCTATTATTATGGAATACTAAGAACAAGTACATTTATACTTTTAATGATTAATTTCCCTGGTTCTGCCATGATCCTGCCCTTCTGCGTGACGCGGTCCTGTGTACACTTCCTCATTCTGACGTCTGTGATAAAGCAAAAGGCACATCTCTTCACCTGAAACAAGAAGTTAATAAATGCTAGATAAATAATAGATGATGATGATGATGATTATAATAATTATTATTATTACCATTATTAATTTAATGTCCTATCATTATTTTACAGGTCTTCATCTGTTTAAAGATTTCCTCATTTGGCTGGTTTGGAAGACCGAGTTACAGAATGGGTGAAAGCTGGAGAATGACACAAGTGTGTTTCCTCTGTATGCATTAATCAGTGGCGTAGTTGAATAGGGCATATACATACTCAGTCCAACACACACACACACACAACAGATAAACAGGATATCTGACAAGGAAGAGCAGAAGGGGTTTTACTTAATTTCTTTACCAGAGGCAGATGAAATACAACACAAGTACCGGAGTTTAGTTAAACATTAACTTTTCTGAGTGTCCATGGAAAAGTGCAAAACCAATCTAACTGGCTACTAGTTAATCCTGTTCGACTTTGTAGGTCTATGTAGGACACGTGCAAAACAAATTCTTGAAACTGCAAATAATAAGTAAGGGATAATGTAGAGCAAGGCTGTTATAGCGAATACAACCCCGACAGGCTGATCAGGAGGAAGCGGAGGGGTCTTGAATCAGCCTGAAGGGGTTGTATTCACTATAACAACTGCCTCACTCTACATTATCCCACTAAATACATGGCTACCTACCAAATAAATAAATCATCTGACACAAAATATTGATTTAAAAACGAGTTTATTGATTTAAAAACGATTGCATAGCTTCTGCTAAAGAAAATAGTCTGTTCTGTTTCTATGGTTAGTGTCATGTATTTACTAGCGAAACAAATACGATGACGAATAGTCTTGATTTTGATGATTTTATTTGCTGATTAACCAAAAAGAGTTTTTCAGTTAGGAATTCATACAATTCACTTTAAGTGCTCTGGTATACTGCGCGCACACTTAAAGGCGTGCTCCTTTTTATCGGGAGCTCTCACAGCCAATCACTATCACTGTTGCTCTCACAGCCAATAACAAACAAGATCAAGTCAACTCAAACAAAAATGAATAGTATTCAAATACAAATGTTAATACACAACACTCCTCCCCTGAAATCGGGAACTCACAAATTTTATTTTTTTCATTTCAAACCACCCATACAAAATAAAATAGTTAGAATCCTGCGTGTCCATGGCAACGCTCTGCTTTGCATTGCAACGGTGTGTTATCCTTAGAGTAAATTGTATATAGGTTTATTACATGGCTTGGTTGAATTCTAATGTAGAATCAAGCCATGTAAACCTATATAAAATTTACTCTTTATTACAAGTGACAAAAAATGTTTATAGGAATAGTGCAATCAAAATAGAAATTCGTTCATTATTTACTTTCCTTAATGTCACTCCAAACATGTATGACTCTGTTTCATGGAACACAACACCGTGAGAAGATCGACAAAGCCCTTGAGACCACCGTAGAGTAAAAGTTGCAACAATTTATCCATTCTTTCTGTTGAATGTTTTTTCTCACTCGTGTGCATGAAGCTGGAACTATTTGGCTCCAAAATGCAAATCTCAGCTCCTCTGCAGATATTTTCCCCCTTTTATTGGTCCTGCTTTAAATTATTTGCCCAGTTATTTTTTTTTAACAAAACTTTGTTCTGTTGTTCCATTTGTTCCTGTTTTAATAAAACTTTTAAAGCCTGTTGTGTAGTTGTATTGTCATGTTTAGTCTTTTCCCTAAAGACTATGACCCAAAAAAATGTGTTTTTATGGTAAAAATCACGAAAAATCTTTCATATTTAAATTCATACCTGACAGTTGGTAACTTGATGGTAATAAAATTACAGACATGCGACGTCGAGACTACGTTGTCAGTTGGTAAGTCATGAAATTACCAAAACGTCACGTAACTGGGACACAGTTGGTTATTTTGTTACCTTAGGAGACCGTACTGACGACGTTGTCAGTTGGTAATTTGATGGTAATAAAATTACAGACATGCGACGTCGAGACTACGTTGTCAGTTGGTAAGTCATGAAATTACCAAAACGTCACGTAACTGGGACGTAATTGGTTATTTTGTTACCTTAGGAGACCGTACTGACGACGTTGTCAGTTGGTAATTTGATGGTAATAAAATTACAGACATGTGACGTCGAGACTACGTTGTCAGTTGGTAAGTCATGAAATTACCAAAAAGTACGAATAAATTACGTAACTGCGACGTCGTGTGTTAGCTGGGTAGCTTTTCCAGCAGACTTGGGAATTAGGCGCCAGTGGAGCTCAAGTGTGCATTGCAACTTGAATTTCTATGCAACGCATATCTATGAACGCAATAGAGGTGGACATGGGCTTCTCCACACAGCTCGCGCTGAAAAGTGACGCAGTGCCAAACGCTGCTCCTCCTGCATGGACTCCATCACCGCAGCGGCGTCTTGATGTGAGTGATCATATATATAATCACAATTTATGGTTAGGTTAACCCCTCATTTACATTGCAAACGCCTGCGACAAGGTTTTATTCCGTCCTCCACGCGGTGTTAACTCACACCGGGAGCATATCAGAAGCGGAGCGACTGGATGCGTGAGACCACGTGATTTGCCTGTCTGACGTGTTTTTCTGATTTGGGGTTTTTTAGTACCATGGATAAGTTGGCTAAATACGTGCAATACGTTTGGGAGTTTGCACAGGGTGTTTATTTTGAAATTGACAGGGGTTTTTTTTACTTTTATTTTGTATTTCCGGTGCGACTTGGACGCGCGTCCGTCAAAAATAGACTAGGCGCCTATATTTAGCGAAGCGGCGCGGAGAGCCGCTTCTGGGAAGCTTCTGAAACGCGCCGCTTCTGGGAAGCTTCTGAAACGCGCCGCGTCGCGGCCGGTGTAAACACAAGCATTGACTAGAATGGGCGCGATCAGCTCCGGTAGCCGCCGCTGGCGTTTGCGAGGGGTTAATCCTCTGGGGTCGACAAACGCGCTGGCGCATTTTGCTGTCCACAACATGAGTCATTCTGAATGGCACGTAGCTTAGTTCAAGTTCACTTGTGCATTCGCTTCATTTTGTGCAGATATAATTTGTAATATTGTTTATTCTGTATATATCTGATTAATCTCATATAGGATACGCGCTAGCAAAGTGCTCCAGTTTAACGGTATTCATTCATCGCGCAGCTCAAACAGCAATGCACGGTTAATAATAAACTATGATTAGGACTGTCATATTACATAACATAAGAAAACTGTTTTATTAAATCGTTGTGAATTCATTGGGTTTAGTTGCCATTTTCAGCGCGTTGTTCCAGGAAGAGCACGTCCACAACAGTCACATATTCCAAGCACGAAGGCGTTTACCAGATAGATTATTATATGTAAGCTTAATATAGTGTAGGCTAAGCCTACCCATATAGATTTTTATTTAACATTTATTTTATGTTGCTTAATTTTTACACATGCAACAGTTGAGCCAGTGCACTATTTTTTATGTATTTGAATTTTCTGTGCATCATTTATTTTGTTAAACAACATAAATGCCATTATCTGTACCATATCCCAACTGTTACAATAAAACATCAATTGAGCAATATAACATGTATTTGTATTAAGTATATAAGGCAAGCAATATTTTGCTTTTTATGTTAAAGACACTATTGATACCATGAGAAATTTACATTCTCAGGAAAATAAGCCGCTTATCAGTTAATCATTAATCGATCGATAAGATAAGGTCAATCAACTAATGATTAATGAATGAATCGATATTTTGCATCCCTAGTGTTCACATACCTAATGCCATACAAGTCACCAAGTTTCGTAACATTCAGATGAAGCTGTGCTTTTTAAAATTTTAAAACAGATTTTTTAAATACATGGTTACTTTAAATATTTACACAAAATAAGCACATTAGGCTATATGGTAAAACGAAAACAAAACACACCGTTGGATCTTCTGAAGTATTGTCGTCAGATGGAACTGAGTTAGTCTGTTCTTCTTGCTATAATACAGAAGTTGCAAAATACAGAAAGGTAGTTATGACCATATCCAGTCCTATATTAAGGCCAGGTGCAAAAGAACACTTTCATTGCATTTTCGGAACATGAAAGACTCATAAATATGCAGGAAATTTGAACAAAGATAAACTTATTTAATTAATTTGGGACTTTTGATTCAGGAGCTGACTGGGCCAAAATAACAAACAAAACAACCTTGTCTTAAAACTTCTTAAACCCTAACCCAAAAGAAAAGAAAATAAGGATACAATCTGTAAACCTAACTCCCTTACCAAAACAGAGATCAAACAGTTTACAATAAACAAAAATGGCATCAGACTCCCTACTTTCCCAAAAATCTGTATTTAGAATATACAATCAGACAAACAAACTGAAAAGGACAGTCCAAATCAGTGTCAGAAACAGGCAAAGGGTCAAATATACCAACAAAGATATTCAGATGCAAACATCTTTCAATTCAAACAAACAAACAATACTCAGTCTCAAATACTCTTAACACTCAAAATACTCAGCACTTTATAATCACAAACTCTCTCTGCTCAAACACAAGATCTCTCTGTAGAGGAAGTGATGACATGTCTTTTAAAGTACAAGGCATCAATCAGCCTGCAGGAACCAATCATACACACCACTACATCTTCGTCTGCACTCTCATCTGAAGTGTTTGTGCCTCCCTCAACATGCTGTAATACATAGTTCCCACATGACGTCACAACATACGGGCATTTGCCGACCCGGCGCCATTTCTGAGGGCAGAACACAACATTCTGACAATGCAGAACATGAGAAGAAGAAGCTGAAACGGAAATTTTGTGATTAAAAAGTGAAAATGGTCATCTCCTGCTGGGTCAATGGATGTTCCAATCGTGCCGGAGGTTCAGTTAAATTTAGTTTTTTAGCATTTGCCGACCCGGCGCCATTTCTGTGGGCAGAACAATAGTAGAAGAAGCTGAAGCGAGTTAATTTCGTGATAAAAAGTGAAAATGGTCATCTCCTGCTGGGTCAATGGATGTTTAAATCGTGTCGGAGGTTCAGTTAAATTTGGATTTTACAGTATAACTTACCCGTCATTAGACTTCATGAATGTGAGAAGACTAACGTTAAGCTTTTGTCAGAACAACGACGGAGGTTATGGCTGGCGAGGATAAACAGGAAAGAAACTCCCTCAAAACACGCAAGAATTTGTTGTTTTTTATTGCGAGTGTACACAAATATAAGTTAACACTTTGCAGTTTGAATTATGTCCTGTATGAACAAAATGACGAGATATTAAAAACATACAAAAACAACATTGTTTCCACTGTTCGATCGCGCCCGCGACTCTCTCACTCTCACACACATTCCAGCACGGCAATCTCAGATGATGTCCCTAAAGAACCCGCGTATAAAGTAGTTCCGCATTACATTAATTAATTTGCACTCGAGTTTTATTTATTTTCATACCGTGTATATTACCGTGTATATTCATATTCATGCACATATTTCCAGGCTCGGAATTGCTCACATGTATTAAAACTCCTAGCCAATACCAGATAATGATACACATGATAATACTGTATCTGCTGCATAATCAGTGCTCAGTGCTTCCTTTGTTAGCGCATACGGATCCACACCATTTATGACTGAAATTTTCGTATTGTACCTCTCTCTGTCTTGTGTTAATAGAGTCTCTTTATAATCTCTGTCACTTTGTCTCTTCATGATTTTCGTAACATTATAAATGGAAAGAAATATTCTAAATTTGCTTGTAAAACTCATAGACAGTATGGTAAAGCATTGTAAACACAGCAGCTTTTGCCCTCAAAGATGGCGTCTCCGGGGAGGTCACGTGACATTAATTGGCCTGTGGGAACTATGTATAGAAGAGCACAAGAAGTCACAGGTAAGTTTGTCTGTCCTAAGTGGAGCAATTACAGCCTGAGAGACAGGAAAAGGCTGAATGACATATCGTGATAAGATGATTTTATTATTTGTAACATGACTTATTTGTCTCTGTAATACATGACAGGCTCACACACCATTGGATCTTCATCTGAGGCTTCATCATCAGGTGAGTCTGTATTCTCATCATCGTAGAAAACAGTGTTATTGTCCCTCACAGCAATCTGCAGCACAAGTCATACATTTTAAAAGGAGAACAAAGCAACTAATTTGTCCTATGTGAACAACAACAACAACAACAACAACAACAATCACTGTTCATGTTGTACCGTTTCATGGTGTTGATCTTTTCCTGTGGAGTCTGCTGGCCTCCCCAGTTGATAATCACCCTGAGAAACAAACGGTGCAATGTGATTCACCTTATGCTACAGGATTTCTGTTTTTAATAATAATAAAAATAATAATAATAATGAGACAATCATACACACCATTACATCTTCGTCTGCACTCTCATCTGAAGTGTTTGTGCATCCCTCAACATGCTGTAATAGAAGAGCACAAGTCACAGGTAAGCCAAACACCAGTGAGTTCAGTTTGTCTGTCCTAAGTGGAACAATTACTGCATGACAAAAAGAAAACCTGTACCATTTCATGCAGTGGATCCTCCCCTCTGTCATCTGATGGCCCAATTGACAGGTGATCAGCCTGAGAGGCAGGAAAAGGCTGAATGACATACCGTGATAAGATGATTGTATTATTTGTAACATGACTTATTTGTCTCTGTAATACATGACAGGCTCACACACCATTGGATCTTCATCTGAGGCTTCATCATCAGGTGAGTCTGTAGACATTTGGTCACAGCTGTTAGACATTTAAACCAATTGCTTGCTTAATATCTAATTTGTCATGTTTACGTTTTGTATTATAGATTTCTTTGTAAAATGTACTTTTTATAAAAATGATAAAACACTAAAAAGGATATAGAATAATTGTTGGATTGTTTAGCAGTCTCAAATTGCTATCACTTGATAACCTTACAGTTATGACACAAATACGACCAAATGAAACCTGGTTTTGAACCAATTGATGTATTACTATTTACTATATTAGCTAATGTAAGCTAACATTATAACGTTATTAGCAAATTCCTAATATATGCTCACTGAAGAGATAATCAAATTAACCTCACCTGGCGCACGCTGTGCTTCATTATGGGTATTCCGATATCGTTTTGTGGTCCTTGGAATATCTACATTTAAGTCTGACAAAAATCTTTTGTACATCTTAAGTTAAAAACTAATTATCCCGTTTTTGATAAAAAATAAACAGTCTACCGCGGAGAACGGAGCGAATGTTTGTTTGTTGACAAACTTGCACTCGCGCTTCCCGCTTCTCTTGTTGCCTAGGATACAGACCGCAGTGGTAATTGTACACAAACACAAATTGTATTTCTTTTTGGAAAATGTACGCTCTTTATGAGTTTAGTAACTGTACAATTGAAGTTGGCCGGTTGAACCTTATTGAGGGTGATTATGAACCTGACGTGGACAAAGAATATGTAGTATGGTGGTCCAAAAACGGAAAAACGACTGCTTGGACTGCCAAGATATTGTCAACTAACGGTAAGCTTACCGTTAAGTTAATGTTATAGTCACAGCTAGCATAACGTTAGATATTCTCAGGTAAATCTCGTTCATTTCCAGAAACGCAGACCGCAGAAAGTTATTACAAAGCAGCAAAAAAGTATCGAGTTGTAACGTTAGCCTACGAAACGCAGCCCTAGAGCAGGGGTCTCAACGCGTCACTCGCGTGCTACCTATAGCTCGTGGCTTGATATGAGCTAGCTCGCCAGAGGCCGTTCACATATCGCGTCTTTTGCGCGCTCAAGTTTGTTCAAATGTAGGCGCGCGGCAAGCGCGCTCATAATTGATGCGATGAACTTGTACATGTTAGTAGAACATGTTGCAAGACATTCTTTTAAAATCTGGCCATCATTTTTAATGGTATTTTAATGTTTACGTAAACAAAAAGTGCATATTGATGCTAATCAATTTGTTATTTGCTGTTTTTCTACATAAAACTTGTTGAATTGACTTCATTCTGTAGTATTAGTACTTTTTGAACAGGATTCTGTGATAACCGTGATAATTTTGGTCACTTTAATCATCTCATCATTTCCTATAAGATAAAAATAAAATATCGATCTGTTATAAGGGACAATTCGCCACCTTTACAGTGGATGCTTGATGGTAACATAGTAACGTTAGCAGCTAACGCTAGTCCGACTAAGAAAGCAGTTATCCTGCTCGCGGAGCCGTGAACACTGAAAGTGAAATTAATATTAGCCTACTCGCGCGAGTTTGACCGCTGGACATTTTAAGTGTTCTCATACACAATACACATGGCACGTCTACCTGCATTATGCTGACCTATTTTGAACAATGTACTGAACATAAACATGAAGCGTGATTATAGTAGTTTAGTGTAATGAATATCTTGATCCTTTTGATAGAAAACAAAGGTGCACTCATTCAAATGAGGAACCGGCTGGTGGAAGGCAACGATGGAGATGAACACGAAAAGCACATGGGAAAGGGCAAGAGGGTAAAAAAAAAGAAGCCATTTCTTGAAGATGACATGGAACAGTCAGAGGTGAGTTATTCAAATTATTTTAAAATATCCCCCCAAAAAATATCCAAATACCACAACTGTATAGATGTGCACACAGACATTTTTATGTATTTTATTTTCTGTTGTCAGGAGAGGCCAAGCAAAAAGAATAAGCCAGCGATGTCCTCTTCTTCCTCTGATATCATAAAAAAATACAAGGACCTTCAGAAGGTATCTGTTTTAAGAAATACTAAATCCGATGTACAGTGACCTTGCTTAACATGTTAACAAAGCCAAACTATCCATTTAACAGTACTACTAAAAGTACATATTATGATCATTATATTGTTAACGTACCAGAATAAACATTACCCACTATATAGATTGGCCCATTTCTGAATAAAATGCAGTATATTATGTCATTGGATAACAAATTATTAATGCATTACTGTGTAATGTGTAATCATCAATTTTAATGTTACAGCTGGTAAAGGTGGGGCTACTTTCAGTTATTTACAAGCAGGTTAATCTGTAATAGCACATAATTATGTTTTTTTATTAATAATGTGTATCTGTTATTAGTAAAAAATTTATTTTAGTGTAAAACCCGAGTATGTACTTGGCACGTACTTTACACCACTGCCTTTTAAACTTAATAAGCCAGGGATTAGCAAATTAACTGTGAATGAAAGTTTTGAATTTGAAGGTGTGCTTTTGTTATAGGCAAGAGAGCAAAAGGACAAAAACATCGATAATGAAGAGGGTTACTTGAGGACATTAGAACAAAGGGTTGCTAAACTGGAGAGGGAAAATTCTTCCCTGAGGAATGCTTTAAGCATCATTGAAGGTGAGTTGATTATTTACAGTAATGTGTATTTTAATCTTTTCTAATACTTTGATTTACTAAAAACCTGCAAAGCTGAAGACATTTCTATCATCCCTAAATACACAGACACCAAACGGTGGTTAATATCACACTACTGCTAGCAAGGCTGTAGACTATTTTTCTTGTTTTGTATTAGGAATTGCTAACAGACACTGTAAATCTAGGTCTTCCTGAGATGATTTCGTCCATGCAGCAGCTTATCACTCTGCCAAAAGAGAGAATTTTCCCAAGGACCATGGTATGCTGAATATATATATATATTTATTTATTTATTTTCATCTGTTACTGAATGTCTTTATTTCTGCTATATGTTACAATGTTTAAAAAATGTTGTTTGTTTTATAAACACACTCAATTTAAAGGGAATGTTAGGATGTGTTTTTATCAATAGTCAGTGTTTTACAAACAGTAGATGGCTGTCGGCACACAACCAGTTTGCTGACGGGGCAGCAGCTAAACATATTTTAGACACCAACAAAAGCAATATTAGTTTAAGTGTATGTTATATTTAGAATATTTTCACAGCTTTACCTTGCTGTCAGCCCTTTACGGTGGAGACCTGAAGCCTTCATCTATGCTCTAGTTAAAGCCACCATACTACTTTGACAAAAACAGTAATTTTTCATCTTTGTTATTGTGTGACTTTTGCATTTTTAAACGGTTAGGAACTAATAAAAACTAACCGACAAAGCGGTAGACCAACAACTCTGGTCTTCTGTGAGGTAAACGTTTTTGTCAATGGAACCTAGTGGCTTTAACTGCAAAATGAAAATTGTCATCATATACTCACCCTCAAGTTGTTTCAAACCTGTATGAATTTCTTTCTTCTCCTGAACACAAAGGAAGATATTTTGAAGAATGTCAGTAACCAAACAGGTAACTGGAGCCATTGACTTCCATAGTATTTTTTTTTTCCTACTATGCTAAGCTCAGGAGCTGGACCTTCATATTGTTTTTTCTTTTTATTGTTTGCTTATTTGCTGTTGAACATCTATTTTCTTTATCATTTAACCCCTAGATGTAAAATAAATATTTTGTTGAATATATTTTTGGACTCTGATCCCTTTATTTTGTTACTCCTTGAGCCGTAATGTAACAATAGCATACACTTAAACTGATATTAATTGATCTAAAATACTTTAAGCAGCTGCCTCCATCCACAGCAGTACAGCTTCTGTGTCGGTATCTCAATAAAACCCCACTTCAAATATCTGAACTATCCCTTTAATACATAGATACAGAAGGACAAAAATGATGTGACAGAAGGACCATGTATGGCGCATACCTCAACTGCTGGACCCAGTTTGCAGGTACATGATAAGTTGTTATTTAATGGTTCATTTGAATTGCTTTTATATGTTGTTGGTGTTTTTCTTGGTTATAAATCAAATCTGTTTTGTAGGGCTGTAATCTCCTAGTCGATTATTGGTCGATACTTTCTGGCTCGACCAAAATTCTGATTGGTCGATTTTTTTTTTGTCACGTTCATTTCATCAGGTGGAAAGCACTAATTGCTAATGGGGGTGTTTTCAGTTTCATAGGTAACAGTCTGTCTTCAGAAACACCCCCCTTGTTTTCACTTTTGGATTAGCCTAACCCACTGGAGAAGAGAGACAGATTGAAGAAAGTAGGCTACTAAAAGGTTTGCTGAATACTATTTATTTAATTGTCAGAGCGTTTAATTTATAGTCAGTCCTCTTCTATCATGCCAACAAAGACATCGACAACGTGGCAGCATTTTTTTAAAAATAGAAAAAGTCGAATGCACATTTATATTTGATATGATATTGCGCAGGTGCACGTGATGCAACGCTGTCAGAAATTTCAGGACTTCAGTCGACCAAGATTTTCTTTTGTTGATTACAGCCCTACTGTTTTGTCTGACTGTCGTCTTGTTAGTTTCTCGTGAGTAGGCTAACATACATTCTTCTGTGCTTTTTAAATGCTGTATGCAGTCTTCCAGAACACAGCTGCCTGTGGATGACCGTTCTGTCTGTCTGGTAAGTTATATTCACTAATAACAGAAGTATACTATAAAGTGGGACCAGGGAACTTCTGCAAATAGAAATCTGAGATAAATAGGAAGATAACAAAATTATTTTAGTTGTCCCCTTTGAACCCCAAAACGACTATTTCATAACAAGCTTTTGGTAATATGACCCAATTTGATACCAATTTATGTTCTTAGGATATTCCACAGGCAATCAGGGACCGCTGCAACAAGGTCACAGCAGCCAAATATACAAACGATCTGATGCATGGCCTGTACACCACTGCATTCATGGCATCTCACAGTGTGACTGGGCTTGGGTCATCATGCAAGGGGGAGACACGACCATCACTCCCCAATGAAGATGTTAAAAAGATTGTTGGTAAGTTATTTTTCTTCAGTGACAGTCGGTAATGTACCGTCCGTAAAGAGTGACAAATGCCTGCCGCACTGTGTAGTGTAGTGTTGTATCATTTCACAACATTAGAAAACATTAGAAAACATTGAGTGAGCCATACAGACTTAAGAAATTAAGGTAACCAGGTATTTTGCAAAGCAGGCGTGGGTATGTGTTGCCCTTACTGTTACTCTTTCACTCTCAATAGTTTATCATTGTATCTGTAATATCTGTGTCTGTATATGTACCTGTTTGTACTTTGTCTATGTATCTATCTGTAACGTGTCTGTTCTCCTTTCCTTTCCTTTCCTTCTTTCAAGTCGGATGCTGAAATTAAGGGATTCATTCGCCAGAAGTTGTCAAATGCGGCCAAGATCATAAAAAGAAAATCATGCTAAATCTATGGAAAAAAATAAAATAAAATGGGGGGAAAAAAAATTTGTTTACTGTCTTTTTATTTGCCTGAGCTAAATATTTAAATTCATGTACATTTGACAGTTGTAGGTATGGTACAAATACCATGGTACATACCATGGTACACGTCCCATTGTACTATTAAAAATACCATGGTTTATGTACCATGGTGCATATCATATATGTACCATGGTACCATCAAAATACCATGGTACATGTACCTATACCATGGTACATGTACCATGGTACTGTCAAAAATACCGGGGTACTAGTACCATGGTATTTGTACAAATACCATGGTAAAATTTCTTATGGGTATATAAAATATGTAGCCTTGGTGCGCAGAAGATACTTCTTTTAAAAACATTTAAAAAATCTTACTGACCCCAAACTTTTGAACGGTAGTGTATAGGTTATACACACACTGCTTGTGATATTGCCATCCATGAACAATCAACAGAGATACACACGCATACTTTTGATTCATTCATGTTTGTTCATTGATGGTAATATCACAAGCAAATAAATTACTTTTTCCTTACCAAAAATCAACATCTGTCATTGTTCACAGGTTTGTGTGTGTGTGTGTGTGTGTGTGTGTTTTCTGAGGTAAAATGAATTGGCCAAATTATATTAAACTTATTTGAGAAATTACACAAAAGCTCTCGACAAAGGCGTGATCTGCGAGCAGCTGACCGACGACTCCTCTGAATTGCGTTAGCAGCACGAACAGCACGAACGACGTAAAAACGCAGACGAAAACGGAAAGAAGAAACTAACATTTAAATGTTCGCGCTTGATGTGACCGCGCATGTTACGTGACAATACCAACATGGCGCATATAGTACGTCCGGACTCCATTCATACTACCCGTATTCATACTAGAACGTACTTTTTTAACGGTCGCGAAGTATGGTCTTGTACCTACTCACATAGCTACGCGATTTCGTACGCAGCTCCTGTCTCTCATCACAGAGAAAAGTGAAATTGCCGCTGGAGCAGTGACGTACGTCAATTGCAGGTGTAAAGTTAAGAAAGTAAGTGAGAACTAGATTAATAACGGAAAACAGGACAATACTGACATCGTTGACAGGAAAGAGTTATTTAAATAGTTGTCATTGCATTTGTAGCCTATTGAATCCAAGGATTAAATGAGAAATTGAGCTGATTCATCTGACGAAAACTGTGTTGAACAGATTTTCCTTGATTCATCTGAGATTATTTCTGATCATTAGCACGTTATTCTTGGTAAGTGAGTTCATAAACTACCTTAATTAGTTATAGGTTGTGTATTGTTCAGTCTTTTGTGGTCTTAAAAGATATACTGTGCTGTATAATTCTTGAGAAATATATTTAGAAAATGTGAAGGTGTAAATAAAGAGTTTAATTACTGCTTAAAAGTGTTTATGCACATTTGCTGATTTCATGAGTGTAATGTGAAACGCAGCTAACGTGGAGTTTTGCTAGCCATGTGGTATGAGCTATAAGCTAATTGAGTGCACGTCATTTTAAGACGTAATTTTCTATTAGAGTTAAAAAGGGTAATAAGCACGGGTAAATGTGTATATATTCATTGTGAATGATTTGTTGTGATAAAAATCATAATTTGAAGTGTTAATTGTTTAACAACATTTTTCTGCCTTGTCTTTGCAAGTTTTTTTTTTTTCCTCCTTCCACCTCTCCTCTATTTTGTTTGTTCCTGTCCTTGATATTTCTCTTTGAAAGTGAACGAGTTCTGAGTTAGAACTGTTTCTGCCATCAACGAGGAGTGCTCAACATTGGTGGAAACTGGCGGGCCAACCTGGTTTTTCCTGAACTTGGACAACATTTCATGTTTCATCGAAATGGTAGGACCACACGTAGGGGAGAGTGGGGTAAGATTAAGATTCCCAGGCAAGGGAAATTGAGACACAAGTACAATGAATACTTCTACTGTTAATTACGGATGTTGCCTATCAACTGAAAATATAAGAATGCACCTATGACAAAGAGCCTTGAAAATATGACCTCAGAAAAAAAAGTGTTCATGTGACTCAACTTACCCCAGGCTAGAGCCATCTGGGGGTAAATTGACCGTCCTTTTTTTCATGTTTTAATGCAAGCATAATAAATAAATAAAAAACTTGCCTCTTTAAAAAAAATCGTTTAATAATACACTTACCTTTCCAAACAAAGTAAAAAAAAAATTAAAGCTACCTCAAACACAAAACAAACCAATTAAAGTTTAATTTTCCCTTTAATCTTTTATTTTTTGTATTGGTGAACAATAGTTTTAAACATTTCTGTTAAGTGAAGGACTGCCAGCATAGTTTTCAGGAGCAAGAAATATGGTTATATGCTGTATTTCTCATGCTGTTAATCAAGTCGTGTCCAAACACACACACACACACACACACACACACACACACACACACACACACACACACACACACATACACATAAACGTGTTTGGCAGAAAGAACGTCCCTCCAGTGTGTTCAGTTCTAATTTCCAATTTTGTTAAATCAGTTTTTCGGTGTGTTTGAGTGCTCATTGTTACAATTACACAGCAAAAGTTCAGTGACATTTTTATTTATGCATGGTAGAAAGCAAATACTGATACTGACATAATGACATACAATAAATATGGAAAATTGAACTACATGATTGAGGGAGCAGGATACACAGTGAACTCCGAGAAAACGCTATACTTGAGCAAACAGTTTGTGAATAGGCTACTACAAATGATGCCCGTGAAAGAGACTGTGAACGCATTGAATAGGATATGTTTAGTTGGTGAATAGCATAGGCTAGTATTACACAGTAGTGATAACGTTCAGAATATTCAGAAATAGTGTAGCTGACTTACAGATTCAGTTAACATCCACAAATGAATAAGCGTGACGATACAGGGAGCAGGCTACAACACTACGCTTGAGCAAACAGTTTGTTAATAGGCTACTACAAATGATGGCCGTGAATAAAATATAATATTCAGAAGTAAACAGTGTAGCTGACTTAAAGTCTGCGTGAACCGGAAGTTGCAAACGACTTTTCTCCAGTGTTGTGACGTATTTCCCAGTGAAAAGGAATATTGAACAGAGGGCAGGGTTTTACTCTAGCGTTCCTCCTCTCCATCTCTGCTCATAACAGACTAACGGTTTGAGGAGTGGTTAAGCGTTTTCAGCCCAAGCCGTCAAACCTACATCATCGGAGAAGGAACGCAATTCCAGATCGAAAGTAACTTTTCAGACTTTGATTAAAGATTACCACGGCAAACAATTTTTTTTCTGTGTATTAACTTGCACGGATTAATTTTTCACCACAAGACTAGTAATATGCGCTAACAAAGTAAATAGGGTCAATTTTGATTTCAGTTGGACTTTAATGTTTAGCTGACAGAATGTTTATTTTTAAACCACAACCTTCTAAGTGCTTCTTTTACCGATATATTTAACAATTTCTTTTGCATTTCTAATCCAAACCATGGCAATCAAATATAATCAAACTTGGCAATGCACTTACTAATGCCCGTAGCAAGACACCGGTCAAGTTTGAAATCCATTGGACTAACGGTTCGAGAGATATGCGAATAACAGACTGACAGACAGATGCTTCTCTAATTTATAGATAGATGTTTGGAGTGAATTTAAACCTATAAAACAAAGACAAGAGCCATGATGAAAAAAATCTTGCCATGATAGCTTTTGTGCAATGTGTAATTTATGGTTAACAGTTGTGTAATACTATATTTAAAACAATGTTATGCTTAAAACTTAACTCCAGTGCCTTAAGTTAGGGGTAAGTTGAACCACAGGTTCAATTTACCCCACATCATCTGGCTCACTTTGCCCCATAGTCACCAT
Source organism: Abramis brama (assembly GCF_963993115.1). Taxonomy (NCBI): domain Eukaryota; kingdom Metazoa; phylum Chordata; class Actinopteri; order Cypriniformes; family Leuciscidae; genus Abramis; species Abramis brama. The sequence goes on from NC_139966.1 coordinate 16,881,514, forward strand.
TTTGGTAAAAACGGCCTAGCTTAGCAATTCAGGCTAACCTTTAGCTTAATGATTCACATGTTTTTTTATGTTGACAAATCACCAACATGTACCATTCAAAATTTTAGACCTAGATAAACTTTCTTTGGCACAAGAGCTAGTATACCTGCAATGCAGAAAATTAACTTTAACAAGCAAAAAAGTGTTTTTTTGTGAAAAAAAACAACACTTACCTCTTGTAAGTGCTTCTCCTCTTCACAGCAAAATAGAAATGAAGAAGTCGTTCAGAATGTATGGTCACATGACACCAAATGTGTATAGTTGCCTTGAAACAGGGGGTGGGTCAACTTACCCACTGGCTCATCTTACCCCACTCTCCCCTATACATTTTTTCCTTCCCTGGACATTATTGCATCTGTGAACAAGAATAAATATTTTTCTTTTTCTCTCTCACTCGTTCGTCTCGGTGTTTGCATATCTGCATATACAAAAGACATTGAACTGAGCTAAACTTGCTTGAGTCACTTCTGATCCTGACTCTTTTCTGATCCTGACTCTGATTTGGTGTGTCATTGGACACTTTATCTGAAATTTATTGTCTCCATTGCTGTTTTATTTTATTTTATTTTCCATCTTTTATTGACATTTTCCTGAAAAGGTTGAATACAGAGGTTACTGAGGTAAATAATTGTAATTTGGGTTTTGAGTGTGTGAACTGGGTGTATAATTTACATGAAAAGGAAAGAAACAAAAGGAAATTAAGAGTAAATGGCTATAACTAAAACAAGCTACAAACTAATTTAATTAAACAAAATAAACAAGGAATATCAGAACTAAGTAAAAAAAACCTAAAAGATTAACCAAGGAGTTAACTACAGAATTATTGAGCATAAGAGGTTGATTATCTGAATCAAATTGGTTTTCAAGAAGGTCATTTAAATGGTTTTGTGAATTGTTTAATTGAAGCCATCAACTTTTTTTCTTTTTTTTTTTCTTCTCAAACTTAGAATAAATGAATACAAAGAAGTATAAAAAAAAACACATAGCTTTTGAACTATACCTGTCTTCTGTGGTTATTTCCCTTGTCCTGCTGCAACACTGGCTCAAGAGCGAACGTAGTCTTCTGATCTGGTCCAAGACATTAGAAAGTGGTTTACGCTTAGACTGTAGGACGAGCGTGCTACACAGTGATGAGCAATGAGCAGATGACAGTCTGTTGATCGCGTCGCATGAATGAAGATCTTCTCATTGCAATGCAGTTTCTGCACTCTCACTAATGCTTTTAACCAATGCAAACATGATGTAAACAGTAAGAGCTTTGTTGTGCAGTGTAACAGTGTCATTGATTTCATAAGTTTTGTCAAGTGTCCAGATAAACTCACGCTGTGTGATTGACAGCTTGGGCGATTGGAAAGGGATTGTTCTTTGATCGCTTTCTGTATATATATTAATCACAGTTTAAATAAGATTATTTTCATCCTACTAAGAGAAACAATGTGAAGTTCATATTTTAGTCACTGTCTTGATCTACTGATGCATAAACAGTATTGAATGACTTTGAGAGAAAGATAATCTGTCTGAACTTGAACAATTACATCAGAAATTCACATAACCCACTGGTTCTTCAGAGGCTTCGGATGAAGGAATTAAAAAAAATATTTTTGTGTTCATTTGTACATCCAAACACTGAGCAACTGCCATGCTTCGCTCGTGTGCAAGCCATGATGTCTCTCGAGGAAAAACCAATATCGTGCTCGCGCAGCTCATATTCTCATGGGCGGGCCAAATTCTCTGGGCAGGCAAAGCAGAGAAAGGGGAGGTAACCTTTCCCTGTATGACGTCTGAGCTTTCTTTTTCTCAAAGGCGAAGCAGGATAGCCAGGGCTTGGTTTACACCTATCAAAATTTCTAGCCACTGGGGGACCATAGGCAGGCTGGGGGAACTCAGATTAATGTTAAAAATAAATAAATAAAAACTCATAAAGTGACATTTTCATGCCATGGGACCTTTAAACTTCAAACTACTTCAAACTTAAAGCTTTTAAAACTTCTTCAAACTTTCTGGTCCGGCTTTCTCACGCCAACTTAAAGTTTGTCTCAACAAACTTTTTAATCTAGTTAAACCTATTTTATTATATTTACACCATTAAAATGTTTCTTTTTAAAAAAATTAATTAATACTTTAATTCAGTAAGGATCCATTAAGTTTTTAGGCATCGTAGGCCTAATGTTGGTGATTTTCACTGCGATAGCCTTTGGAGATCTTCAGCTTTCTTTACATTTCTGTCTGTTGCCTCAAAGATTAGAGAGACAAAATCCAGTTTAAAATAAATCCACTGTGTAATTTTTACAGAAGAGTTTTCAGTTTGTTATTCCTTTCCTGAAACTCTTGAAAAGCTTTTATACTACTGTGATTTTACCTCTAAATCTTGGATTAATTATTTTAATTGGCTTTCAGTGTAAAACAATCACATTAGTCACATTTAGTTTAAGATATCCTGTTTTTGAAAAATATGTTGAATTTCCAGTTTAGTTCTGTCCTGATTTGCATCTTTGTTAAAGTCCATCTCAAATCTTGCTGCTTTTTTTTTTTTTTTTTTGGATGTTATTTAGTGTGATATAGTTATGCTCTCAATCCAATTTTGTAAATGTGCAGTAAAATATTTTAAAATATTTTTTATCAAATAAATGCAGTCAATGTTCAATATATCAGCAGAGTCTCAGTACAGTTTACCAGATATCCTGTGAAAATCATTTACATAAGGCATGTCAAATTCAAACTCAGTAAAGGAGTTTTAGTCAGGAGTGCAGTCAAATTCAACCGCAACCTATTTTGCTAAACCTCCTGAACAGAACTCAATTTACAGACCTGGGCCTTATGTATAAAGCCACTCAAAGTAACATTTTAGTTTCAAGTTTCAATTTTAAGAATGACAAACTTAAGAATAAGTGTGATTCATAAAGGTTCTTAAGTGTTAAGACTAGGTCTCAGCTCGTAAATTATTTAAGAGAGCTGGAACAGGTATCCTAACCTAGTTAGGTGTAACAAAATGGAGGAGAGAGGATGCGGCCACGCACTTTCCAATGAAAATATAGGCTAATGTATTGGAGTTGATCAAACAATAAAAAAGTTGAATTATTAAGGTATTATTTTTGTAACTTACTTTTGTAACTTACTTTTTGAAATTGTATAGCAATGAAATAAAATTAAAGTAATAATTATTTGGAAAAATATATACTGGAAAAATTGCAGCAGTGCACCTGTGATGACTCGAGCCCTTCAGTCCACAGTTAGCAGGCTCGAATAGCACTATTGTGGCACTGACCACACCAAATATACAGTAGTGGCCAAAAGTGATGTGCAGATTTTTTTTTTTTATGACCCTACAAGTTTGCTTAAACCATCAAATTATGAGGAAAATATTTTTAAAGTTATATATTTTTTTTACTATTAGGAATAGTCGCCCATTCATTGGCCGTGTCATGTCTCGGAAAACATCACAAAAAGCAGTTTTTTAAATTCATTGGTTTATGTTTGCAAATTATACATTTAGTTTTTTGATATTTATTTAAAACACTCACTTTTTGCCATCAGTAATTCAAATGTCTGTATCTCCCATGTCTCAGTGTTTGGTTTTCATGCATCACTGCCGCCTTTATCCTCTCTTGGCTCTTATATGGAGGCCAATAACATCCTTCCTTGCTGCACCAGGTTTCTGAGATGACAGCGAAACTGTCCTCTTCATTTGGAAAATTCGCCACAGCAAACATTGAACGTGAACAGAAAAGTAAAATAGGTCACTCAATTTCACAAAATATTTATTTTATTTGAGATGTCATATTTCTACGGTTATATGGTCATTTTGCAGTATTGTTAAAAACGGTGTGTGGCTCCTTTAAAGACACACTGTGCAAGATTTGTACCTTAATAGAACAGCTTCAAAATCATTTCGATGGCAAACGAACTCGTTGTAGGGCGAATCATCCAGATAGCAAAGCAGAGAGGGACGCCGCTAGAAAAAACAGCAATGCAGGTTTGAGAGGTGGCGTCCCAACAAATCTTGCGAGAATCACGACTTGCTGTACGGCACGACGTCACATACATCAACAACATGAAGCAGCCTCTATGGAAGACACTAGCACGCATTTCAGACGTGAATCATGGCAGTCGACGAAGAAAACGAGGTCGGAAGAGTCATGGAAAAGAAAGCAACAGCTCTGCGTGAGTGGTATTTACGACAGTAATGTTAAGTGGGTCATTCTACAGAAACGGTCACTTTTGGTATGGCAAGATGTCTTAAAATGTATTTATTTTTCTAACATTTAAACTAAGACCACAATATTATATTACCCTTTTACCTTATGAGTACACATAAATGACAGCTTAAAGGTGCTCTAAGCGATGCCGGGAGTCGTAACTTCTTGTTGACATTCGAATTGTTGTCAAACAAAACGGAGGCTAGCTAGACCCTCCCTCCTCCTTATCCCGTCTCCTCCCTCCTCCCCTCCCTTCCGGCATAAAGGAAAGTCAAAGTAGTCACAAACAAAGTTAAGTTTTACTGATACTTCATTCAATGTGTAATGTCGCCAAGTTAAATAAAAGGTTTTAAATATTGCAGAACAGAATGCAGAAAAAGAGAAACATTGTCTTAAAATCGTTTCGCCACCTGAGGTTATAACTGCTATAGCTCCCATACAAGGACGCAATAATAGCAATATAACGTTAGCTTCGCGTTTCCCAGTGACCTGTAACAACTACGAGAATGAACCAAACACAAACTAATCTTCTTCCAGAAAATTAATTCTAACTTTCCACTTCCTGCCGAACAAAGGGGAAGATTTGGTCAGGACTTCGTATCCTCATCAATCTTGTCAAGGCATCACCGGTCTGACTAATTAAAAGAGCCCCCAGCACTAACGAAATAACTGGTCAATGCTAGCTTTGTTGCCAAAACACTGACTGGTTAAGAGAAAGACAGAGACCAAGGTCCCACACAGAGTTCTCACATTCCAGGCTCAAATCACCCAGGCTCCAGAGAGTCTGCAACCAAAGACTTTTATTGGTTAACTTTAAGGAAGAACGTTGTCAACGTTTGATGGTTTTTAAAAGAATGATCGATTCAGAGAATGGTACTGCTCAGGGCCCTAACAAGAGGTCACATGACCCCTGCGACTAACAGACCCCGTCTTTCTTAAGGACCAAGGAGTGGAACAAAACAGACGTCAGCAGGAACTATACATGACCTCAGATTGGAATTTCTTAAACCCCATAAACTTTACACACCAACACACTTTACATATCAAAATAAATAAAATCATCTCAGAACAAGTTTCGATAAACATCATGCAACTACATAATCCTGTGTTGTTTCTACCACATATGTGCATTTTTAATAAGTTTAAATCCCATGTAAGTCATTTAATGGTTATAACTGTTAGATGTTTGAATGAAAGTGTGTTGTGTTTCATATCAGTATGATAGTATGCTCGTGATTCAAAAGATGGCTTGATTGAAATCTGTGTAAAATGTTTCGTATTCTTATAATAGTAATGATGTCTAAACTGTGGCCTCTGTACTCTCTGCTAGAGCTTGGAAAGTAAGGAGATCCCAGATAATGCCTGATTTACGATGAGACAAACAAAGCCAGTGTCTAATTGGTCCGATCTCTTCAGGAGGGGGGACAAACTTTGAGTTTAAAATCTTAGACACGAAACAAAGCTCTCTCTCTCTGTGCTGCTCTATCTCTGTGCTCTCGCTCTCTGGGTTCACCCTCAAGAAACGCTCTGCTATCACTCTCAAGAGAGATGGGCAGAAAAAGATGAAGATCTAAACCAGACTAGTAACCATGTAACTGAGGAGCAGACCAACCCAAATTAAGATCAGATGGGTTAGATTCATTTTCAGTCATCTAACTACTCTCCGTATCTCATTTTATTTATTTCTTTGTGTTATTTTCCTTTTCCGATTGAAAGTCTCGGTTTTAAGTTAAGTTTTGCTGCAAAGTTTCGGTTCCGATTCGATGGCAAAACCAGCTTCAGACAAAGACTTTCATCCATCCGCCAGCAGCTCCAGCACAAAGAGACCAGCCAACAAACCCGGGGAAACCCCCCTTTTACACAATGAAGGGAGTTCCCAAAAAGGAACGCAAAGACAAGCAAGTACCTCCAGACTAAAAGCTGAACTGGTGTATTGATATAAATTTAATAACCTGCTTAAAACGATAGAAGGGTTAAATTAATGTTTGATGGTTCGTTCAGGTCATGTCTAAGTGCATATGGAATCTTGAGATTTCACCCTCTCACTCTTAAACCCACTCTTTCCTCACTCTATCCCTTCCTGCAATGCGTATGAATGTGTGTGTGTGTGTGTGCGTGTTTGTGTTAGATTAGTTTTATGTGTTAGTAGCCTATTTAATCAATAAAGTATTGTTTGTATTTGAAAAGAGAAGTATTACTTGTGATGTGCTTACGAATTTATTGTCTTGAACTTCGATCTAAGTTACCGATGCTTTTACCCGTGATTATTTCTTAATTTATTGTTAGCTGGGGATTATTCTTTCTTGGCCAGGGAGATATTATATTTCCTAGAGTTAATAATTGTTTATGCTTTCTGTTCATTGGATGAACTGATAAAATGATCATACTATTGATTCTGCTACAGTAAATTCTGAAAATAATTAAAATATTAATTATTGATCATAATCCGTTATGAATAATAATTAATTATATTTATACGTGGGCGTATAAACGCTACAGACCATAAACAATGGCGGCGTCGTAAACAAATTTAGTCAAAGTTGTCAACAGCCTATAAATGAACATTCAAATTCATAACAAACAGTGGATGAAAACAATCATTCACACAAATTGTCGCCCTACTGTGAATTTGCTTGATCATTTACAATAGAGATTGATCGCTAGCTGCTAGAAACATAACGTTATATGTTGTATTCACCAAAGTTAACGCTGACTGCATAGTTCTAGCTAATTACATCCTTGTGTTGGTTTGGCGAACATGAACGTCAGTTTAGAAAGAAAAACGCATTTACCTGTTCTGCAAAAACAGAGCAACTGAATGTCGGCTTGGAAGCCCTTCTGTCGGTGGAGTTCTCGCCCACCTTTAAAAGGTTTTTCCGATGTAAATTCGGTATTTCGCGCGTTCCTTATCCTCGTCCCTTATCCTTGTCCCTCTTCTTTGCAAATTGTTCATCGGACCGTCGTCTCTTTGGTCGTGTTTCGGCCATAATTGACCCTTCGCTAAGCCCCGCCCTCCTTAGTTACTGTTGCTACGCCTGTCAAGCTTTTGCGCCTGGCACGTCTATTACAGTATGTATGCACTGGTTTCAGACATTCCTAAGGAGATAATTAGTCATTTTTGGCGAACAGGTGAGAATATGAGAGTGCAATACTGCAGTATGCATTCGAGGGCTATATCCACGACATAATATGCAAACGATTAGAGAATAATTTCATCAAAATTGAAGCTAAAGTCTATAACGTTAGGTCTCAGCGCAAGCAGCAGCCGCCTCATACGCTGACCATTCAAATGGGAAACACACAAATTGAGGAACAGCTGTGCATGCACAGCAGGGTAAGTGAAATGTGAAAATATTCTAATATTTATAAATCAAACAGCTTATCCCTAAGTATTGTGGAATAAACACAAGACATTAGCCTGACCACTTTGCAATGATAACATTTTCCCGCTTATATTTGTAGTGCGCCAGGCTACTGCTCACACGTCGTGGGTCACATTAATGACTACTGTTATGAACTGATTAAGACCCCTGATGTTCCCTCCTTTTACTAACTACCTTTTACTTTTACTAGACACCGGGAGAGTCGCGATCGGATTGGGGTAACGTTACTAGTTTGGCCGTCGATTAACAAAATGCTGAAATATATTTTTAAGTAACGTTAAATTATGTCAGTGGGCCTCCGTCTTGCCAAAACACTTTACTTTTAATTTCCTATTATCAATGTAAAGCTGCGTTGGAACAATCTACATTGTTAAAAGCGCTATATAAATGAAGATGACGCCCGGCATTTCTCCCTTTGGGTTTTAGGTTTCGGGAAGGGAACAAAATCCACCACCCCGTCCAAACTTTTAGGATACCGGGTATCAGATTTGCACAATCCATACGCACAACGCTTCGGCATGTTTCCCTCGCTCGAAAGCTTGCCAGACCTCCCGCGCCTAGTTACGGTTGCTAAGCCACGATTGGCCAGTGGCGGTTTTCGGGCGTGGCTTAGCGAAGGGTCAATTCAAACTTCCCTCTTCATGCTTCTCTCTCCTCCACACGCTCCACACCCACTTCATGTGCACGCGCACTAACCCCCCAAACCCCACCCTCAAATACTTCTTGTCGGTGATTGGCTGGAGCACTGTTTGTTGTGTTTCATGGTGCGGGTGAGCCCAGTTTGTTTTTGTTGCCGTTTGTGGAGCCTGTGGTGTCTAGAGAGACCGTGTTTTTTCACAGTGTGTTCAGGGGACAGGCAGCTAGCGGATAGTGAGGAGATGTTTGCTGTATGTGACAAAAAATGTTTTGGCCTAAAAAACGTGTGGCATCGCTTAGAGCACCTTTAATGATTTTTTTTCAATCTTTTTTGTGCATTTATTTAAAGATCGCATGTACCATTTTTTTCACTAGTGTTACCTTACTAAAGGTTTTTATGACATATTATTTCTCTTTTTTTTCAGTACATGTAGTCAGAGTTACAGAAAATTAATGATAATCTAACAAATAAGGAGATTGTTTTATTTTAATCAGGTTTGTTAAAAATTTGACTGAATGATGTTAGTTCATTTGCATAACCATGTATTTGCTATAACAATGAAAATATTTGAAAAACAGTTATAGACGATGCAATCATTTAAAGCTTAACTCTTCAGAATTCAATTAATTTAAAATGATCATGTCACGTGACACATTTTAATGTGAAAGAAAAAAAAACACAGTAACACCAGTGACATACATAACATAAGAACTGAAAGCAGTTAGTAAAATATCATAACATTTTAAAAACACGTTTTAACTTCATTAGAAAACAACTAAAATGTACAACAAAGTAAATTGTCTAATCTGCAATTGTCCAATTGTGACCATTTTATGTCATGCTATTGTACTTACTAGGTAATGACTAAGATGGGGAAAACTTTGAACTGTCCCTTTTTTACATTTCATGGTACCTTCTTCTTCTTTTTTGTTTTACTTGCCCAACTGCCCCATAATGAACTCCCGAACCACTGATCAATCTGAACTGAATGCTTATTCAGTGCCATGGGCTCTGGAATCAGGCATACGATCTGGTCATCACCGTACCAGTTAACATCATCTCTGCGGCTTGGCCAGAAAAACGTATTCACTCTGTTGCGGTGCATGCATTTGACTTGCACATTGTTTTCCTCCACCTGCAGGATGATGCCAGGGTAGGGATCATCATCATATCGCACAACACACCACTGCAAAAAATATTTTCTTGAAAAAAAACTTCAATTTAACCCTTGTTTGTTTCTCTCTCTCTTGCTCTCTCAACTGTATGTGTAAGTACTGTATGTGTCTCTTTTTCTGTCTGTCTGTGTGTGTGTGTGTGTGTGTGTGTGTGTGTGTGTGTGTGTGTGTGTGTGAAGATAAGGTGATAGGGAAAGAGCTAGGGAAGCAAATCCAGATATGACTGATGATAATGTAAATGGTGTGTGTGTGTGTGTGTGTGTGTGTGAACGTGTGTGTTATACTTGTGTTGTTTGTGACCGAACCACTAATGAGAGTATAGACAGAAAAGCATGTAGAACCATGGTGTAACCACTAGATGGCATGTACAGCTCTCTACAGAGAGGCTTGTGAATTCCCTAGTTGTTTTTGGACACATTTACGTAATCATTAGATATTTTTTGGGGGTTAGAAATAGTGATTTGAAGTGTTAGTTTTTGCATTATAAATCACTGTGAAACCTAAACATTGTGTTAGAAAGAGAACGCAAGGAAGCATTTTGTTACCCATTTTTTATTCAGAATTTTGTAAAAAAAAATAATAATAATAATAAAATGTATTCAGTTAAATTTGTTCAGTTATAACACTTTTTATGTAAACATTTTTTAATGAACATGTCTATTTTGTGTGAAAGTCAGTGAACAGTAACAAAACAGTGAACAGTAAAAAAAGGAAAGAGCAAAAATGAACAAACTACAGTAAATGGGAAAAAAAGAGAAACTACTACACTAACTATATGCAATATTTATACTATATTTTATATATGCTGTATTTATAATTATATACTATATATAATAAATATATGTTACTGTACTAACTCTAGCTAGTCCCAAGCTTCAGAAAGCGTCCAAATGGTCAACGTGCCGATGGTTGGCGGACGTGCGCGCCGACCCCCCGAAATTTTTGGGGGGTCGGCCGACGCCACGAGCTGACCCTCCCCAGGCGGCCGACTGACCCGACATTTGACATTTGCCAATAACCCACTATATTGGGCAAATGTCCCGTTGACCCCTTGCACCCCCTCCCAGGACTTGCACTCCTGTCTGCGTCTCTTCGCCCTCTATCAGAATCCAAGGTTTCGAGAAGATCCAAGAAACCTTAATTTTCGACCCGAAAAATCCATAAGGGGGATGACATTATGCCTGTCGTTTTTTTTGGGTTGAAAATTAAAGTTTCTCTGATCTTCTTGAAACTCTGGATTCTGATAGAGGGTGCTGAGGCGCAGACAGGAGTGCAAGATTGGAGGCCCTAGAGCCTTCCGGAGCTGAGATATGGAGATCCCACGTAGAATTTGTTACACTTTACAAAACAGTGGTTTCGCGGACAGTGGAATTTTGGGATGACACTCAGTGCCACGGACTCAGGGGAGCCCGCTGAGTGCTGATAAATGGTTTTCATCAAAATATTTCGAAAGCTAATTTTAAAATCCACCGTGTCCGCGAAGCCACTGTTTTCCCGCCAAATAGTGGTTTCGAGGACACTCGTTTTTATGCAAATTAAACACTGACATGACTTGAAAATTAGTGCGACGTGTTCAGTTGAATGTGCTTAGTACAGTAGAGGTGGTTTAATTAACGAGAATTTATATCACACATGACGGGAGAGCAAAAACACATAAATGTCCCTGATCCAACCTATTCAGTGGCCGCAAAACAGTGGTTTCACGGACACTGCATTTTTTCTGCAAATCGAGCACTGGAATGACTCGAAAATGAGTGTGACGTGTTCAGTCGGGTGTGCTCAGTACAGTAGGGGTGGTTTAATCAACGAGATAAAAAAAAAAATTCAGTCACCATCCACATTCTTCAGTCACCATCCACAACCTCTGGTCTCGTCATGAACGAGGGATGGAAAAATGCTTAGAAAGCGGCTAGGGCCCTCAAACTCTGGGGCCCGACTCGAGGGCACGGGACAACGGAACTCGCCGAGTTTCGGGGTCCTGCGACCTTCCGTCTCTTTACGGACCCGCGTTCCGTTTATTTGACCTTTTTGACCCCTGTCAGTGTATGACATTTTTGAACGGGGCCTCGTTCGTTTTAAGTAATGAAAACGTGTATTAAACCACCCCTGGTGCATTTTTTTAAATCTTTTTTTTAATCAATGTTTTTTGTTTGTTTGTTTTTTTAATAAAATGTGTTTATGCATTTTTTTTCAGTAAAAAAGACAAGACAGATGTAACGTTTAAAACATTTATTTAGAAAAGAAGAATAAAAAAATCATCTGCGCTGCCTCTTTATGGCAGCACTCAGGAGCTTCTGGGCGACGTTGTACGGCGACTTCAAAGGAGACAGCCGAACAATAGGGTTTTTCCAGCTTTTTGGTACAAACGCCCTGTGCTGCTGCCGCCCCTTCGCCGGGCTGGGCTCCTCCTGCAAAGAGGCAAAGAGTCAGCGAACAGGTCCACCCGTCAGACAAACGGTTAACCAGACCCACCAAAAGATGGACTTCCCGAAGCAGACTCCCTCGAGACGTTGTCGGCGGCGGGGGACGGCCGCTTACGAGTTTGGGCCAGCTTTGGCCCGGAGGAGGTGGCGGGGCGCTTCGGGATCCCCGGGGGGGAATCCTCACCCTCCACGGCTGACTCAAACAGGCTGCGCTTTTCTACAGCCTGCTTGGCGTCCAAGTTCAGGGCGTAGAACTTGTCAGCCGTGGAGGTGTCGTGGCACATGAATCGTGCCACTTTCTGCCTGTCCCCCCGGGGCTGTGGGTGTTCTTGGCCTGTACGGAAAGAGAAAAGCACAGTTAGAAACAAACACACGCACGTCAGAAATTCACGAGGCAGAAACACGGGCGGGAAAACTCACGTGGGTGGCGATGGAGGTCCTGAGGTCAGTGAACGTCGGAGCTCCCGGCAGCTCCATCCCAGCCCATGCTTCCTGAAAGTACTGATTTAAATTCTTGCACGAGCTGGGCTTGGAGGTGAAAAAGAAATAGTGGGCGTTTCTACCGCCCACTAAATTCTTCCTCACCGCCAGGAACTCCGACAACCACCCGTACTCCTCCTCGGTCAAGGCCAGCAGAGCGGCCCCGAAGGCCTGGTTGGTCTTGTGGGAAGCAATCTGCGGAAACAGCGACAAACGAGTGGCGTAAGAGAGAACTGAGCAGACAGAGAGAGGGATAAAACCACTCACATTGATCACGTAGCACCCGTCCATTGCGGCCTGCTGCGCTGCCTCAACCTCCCCAATTGTCATGTTTTGGAACACCCCACCGCGATGCTCACTGAGTTCCCCCTCCGGCTCGGGGTTGCGGAGAGCGGACAGCAGTCTGCTTGTGACCCTGGCGACCTGGGATGAGGGGGTGGGCCTCGACCTCCTCCTCAACAGGCGGTAGCGGTGGGTCACATCTCTCAGGGCCCGGCTGAGAATGTCCACCTGCCTGTTGAGGACAGCCACCTGATCCCTGACTTTCAGGCAGCTGGGGTTGTCGCAGGCCCACTCCTCCTCCTCCTCCGCCACCGCCTCCAGAGGGATGTTGTCCTCCTCCAGGTCACCAGACTCGACCAAGTCCAGGGAGGAGGACAAGGGCAAGGTCAGGTTACTCGCCCGCAGCTCGGCGAGGTCCTGCAGGATCTTCTTGCGCTTAAGAGTCTGCAGGGTCTCTCGCCGAACTGCCACTGTCATCTCTGTATGCCCCTTCAAGTGGCGGTCCATCCGGGAGCAGGACTTGCCGCAGGCAGGCACGGGGTAGGTGCCCTTGCGGACGTCCACCCTCTCGGATGAAATCGCGAGAAGCATCTTCCGCTCCTCTTTGTTTTTGACCATGTGGGTCATGGTCAGGTGCTGGCTCAGCTGACTGTAGAGCCTGTGGCACAGCGGGCACTCCTGTGGCACCCCTGAACGAGGTCGTAGGTCCACCAAACTTTTACGCCCGCTCCAGGGGGCCGTGACGAGATGGAAAATGGTGCCTCCTAGTCGATCGGCCTTTTCGAAGCGGTGTCCGCGAAACTACTATTGCAAACGCATTCATTTAATGGGCAAGTGGGATTTTTATAGAAAGGTCCCAGGGGCCCCCGAATTCTGCATGGTGACCCCTGGCCACGCCCCGAGTGACATACCGAATGCGCAGGGCTCTAGAGCGAAGGCAAAACATTTTCCCTAACCCTAAGGCCGTGTGTCCACCAAAGCATTTTTTTATGTGGCTGGCATGTTTTTTCAATTGTTTTCAATGGGAGCGCCGCGTTTTTAACACTCCATGAGCATAGCGAGGCGCTGAGCGTTTTTTTCACGCTGAAGCAGGTTTTTACAGGTCGCCGAGAGTTGAAGAATGTTCAACTTTGGGTAAAACGCTGCGCTCATCACTGTCACTTTTTACCCAACCGACCAATCACAGTGGAGGAGGGGCGGGACTAATACCACACCAACCAACTGTCACATTCTGATTGTACAACGACATCAACCAGCAGAGCTAGACGGAAAAAAAAATGGATGAAAAATTAATATTGCTGGTCTCCGAACATAGTTGTCTTTACCAGATGACATCCCCGGATTACCACAACATTAATTTGAAAAACAGTGCTTGGAGGAACATTTCATCGGCGATGGGTCTATCAGGTAAGCGGACAGCTGACAGCTGATCGGTGGGGGGGCGGGATCAACATTGTAACTGCAAATCGTCAAAGCTAAAAAAAAAAATAAATAAAAAATATATATATATATACAGTGCTCTGCATAAGTGTATACACCCATGCTAAAGTTGACTAAAAAGAGGAATAAAAAATCATATTTTGGAAATTTAACTTAATGCCTTAATTTAAAAAATTAGGAAAAATCCAACCTTTAAGGACACCAATTTTCTTTGTGAATGAATAATGTATCGTAACTAAATAAATGTTCTTCCTTAAAATACATGGTGCATAAGTGTGTACACCCCTATGTTAAATTCCCATAGAGGCAGGCAGATTTTTTTTTTTTTTTTTTTTTTTTTTAGGATACTATGCATCCTGATAAAGTTCCCTTGGCCTTTGGAATTAAAATAGCCCCACATCATCACATAGCCTTCACCATACCTAGAGATTGAAATAAAATCATGCCAATCTCTAGGTATGGTGAATGCTATGTGATGATGTGGGGCTATTTTAATTCCAAAGGCCAAGGGAACTTTATCAGGATGCATAGTATCCTAAAAAATTTTTTTTTTTAAATACTTAAAAATAAAAATCTGCCTGCCTCTATGGGAATTTAACATAGAGGTGTACACACTTATGCACCATGTATTTTAAGGAAGAACATTTATTTATTTACGATACATTATTAATTCACAAAGAAAATTGGTGTCCTTAAAGGTTGGATTTTTCCTAATTTTTTAAATTAAGGCATTAAGTTCAATTTCCAAAATATGATTTTTTATTCCTCTTTTTAGTCAACTTTAGCATGGGTGTATACACTTATGCAGAGCACTGTGTATATATATATATATATATATATAGCTACATTTCTATAATGCCGGTAATCAGAATTTTCTCGTTGTTTCACAAAATCTCTAATCTTTTTGTTCTTACAAATTTCAGTTGAAAAATGTTGTAAAAAATGGAAATGCATGAGGGACACTTTCAAAAGAGAGAAAAATTAGGAGAAAGAGAGAAAGAAGTCAGGTTCAGGGGCAGCAGCAGGCAGTCGGAGGTGGAAATATATGTCCATCCTCAACTTCCTGGAGCCATATATAACAAATAGGGACACCTCTAACAATCTGAATACATCTGATGAGGATATCAGTGTAGTAGCTCTCCTTGAGTCTATGGTAACACCAGTGGAGGTATAGTGTAGAATACTACGTGAACCCCAATGTTAATGTTAAAGTGCAGCTACATCTGTTTTAATTGTGTAATAAGTGCTGCTATATCTATATAAAGAATTGTAAGATTAACATGTTAAATGAAAGGCAATTGTTAGTATTTCTTTCAAAGGAAGGAAGTATTATTTATGTCAAAGGAATGATTTACTATTATTATTAGTAGGCTATACTTAATCTCTGTTTGTGTGTGTATATATGTATATATATGTGTATGTGTGTGTGTGTGTGTGTGTGTGTGTGTGTGTGTGTGTGTGTGTGTGTGTGTATGTGTGTGTGTGTACATATACTTTAAAAAGAATATAATTTTCTGATTTTTCCCCCACAGACATCAGATGAGAGCACACAGTCCCTGACCCATACCCAGTCCAATACCACACAGCCCGGATCTCCTGACTCCCCAAATGTGCCACCACTCTGCACACCTGAAATGTCTCGCCGTACTCTTGCTCCAAAGAGAAGGGGCCCGTTCTTCGTACGTTGCTTAAAACATCCGAGATCAAATTACACATCCAAGATGATATCATCATGCTAATCATGATCTGGCTAATTAGGTTCTTCGAACACACCTGCTGGATTTGATTAGCATAGCTGGATTGAGTTATCTGAGATAATTGCGCGTTCATGCACTGGTTTAAAAGGGGATATGTATCGATAGTAGAAACATTGATCAGCAACGCTGCTATTGGCTGCTCAGCGTGGCCAAAGAGCGGGCTCAGTTTTTCTCCTCAGCAGAGCAAGAACTAATAGTCGAAGTTTATTCGGAATTTTAATGTTTAATCAAAACTTAATTTATATTTGTATGCTTTATGGCTGCAATATAAGTTGCAGGATTCCACATCTACAGAAAGGCCTACAGAAGAGTCTGCACAGACAGAGGAGACATAGGCCTACAGGTGGGCAGTGTATAGCCAACTTTTCCTTTTTATTTGTTGCATGAGGCATGTGTCTAATATCTCTTGTTGCAGGCACTTGACCACTGGCTTTTCTTTACAAAGAACAATTGAAATAAAACTCAAGGACTAAGCATATTTGTCTTTTATTAAACATTTAATGAAAAGTGGGGGGTTTTTTTCGGGGTTTTTTTTCAATGTTGTGTAATATGGCACATGCAACAATGTCACAGGCCCTGTCAGGTGTGCAACCCTTAGACTTTTCAGACACTGAAATCTTCCCTTTAGTTAGCCAAAGTTCATTTCATTGTGTGCCCTTGTCCTGGCTAGAGCTGCTTTGTAACTGGTTTGGGTCAGGGAATGGGGTCATAAAACACCTGTCTGCAGGAACATGTCATAATCACCTATGAAAAGATGCAGTTCTGTTAGGATCAGCATAAGTGTATGTAATACAGTGAGCTTAATATTTAATTGTGGAACTTTCCTTACCACTTTCAAATAATGTGCATAAATATGAATCTCTGAAAATTCTTAAGTCATGCACAGATCCTGGCCATTTTGCTTTCACATTTGTGATATGGAAGATTTTAGTCAACTGCCTTTTTTTTATTTGATATAATATTACTAATATGGAATATTAAGAATCACAATAGTAACTGGGCTGCACATTTAAATTGTGAACCCCCTTTCTGTTCACATAATCCCCTTCATTGAGGCCTTGATGGCAGTCTGTGGTCTAGCCTATAGTCTATGGTACCAATCACGTTAGTGAAGCCTGAGTGACATATACTGTAATCGGCATGGTCATGATTGCATGATCTTCATAAAAAATGATGATAGCCTAAAAAAAAAAAAAACTGCTTTAAAAAAAACTGCTTTACAACATTGGGTCTTAAGTGGCTTGGAAATGCCACAAAAAAACCTAAAACTGTTTTTTAAACCTAAAAGCGCCAGGTAAACTCCGAATGACACGACAGACAGCACTTTCCATCAAGTTCTCCGCATCTCCAATAGTGTAAAGGAAAGAGCCACTCGCAAATAATCTTAGGGCAATGCAAACAGTTTGTGCTGTAGTTAAAGCCCGACTCCGACAAGTTGAAAATAAATGTGTGTTTCCAACAAATTAATAATGTAAACGACAATCTCACGATTCACGAGAAAAAATATATATCTCAGAAAGTGCACTATCGCGCTGCGATGGACTTCCCGCATCAGCTCCGCTTATGAGCCGCAGTCTAATCCTGTTAACATGAAATAAGCCTGCTCCCGAGCAGGTTTAAGATTGCGCACCTGTTGCTATGACAGCAAGCCTAGGATGAGCTTCGAAGAACCAAACAATCCAAGATCATGCCAAATCGCCAACAATCAAATCCAGCTAACTGAGTTTGCGACGTACAAAGAACGGGCCCAAGGCCTGAGCAAGATATTACTGAGTACCAGCGCTGTGTGCTGAACGCCATCAGTAACAACAAGCCAGACGAGGAAGAGCACTTTCTTTTAAGTTTAGTTGGTGCCTTGAGACGAATTCCCCCACGCAGTCGTTCTGAGGTTAAACTCAAATTCCAACAAATAGTACATGACGCAGAATTTAACAATCAATAAAACACTATCATGCACACATCAACGAACATACAGACAAGACACATACACAAACACACACAAAAATAACATTTGAAATAGACACACAAAATTACTTCATATGTAAAACAAAGTTTTTTATAAGGCAGTTTAATGTATTTATCAATCTGTACATGAAAAGCTATCATTAAAATAATTATTAAAAACATTCATCTTTTCCAGTCATTTATTTTCCTCTTTTGATTTAGACTACTAATTTTTTTTATTCGTTATGTGCAGCTTGTTAGTGAAAGGAAATATGCTCATTTTCTGAGGTTATGGGTGGCTCTTAAAAGAGCCCTTTTTTATTTTTAATTGGTGGTGGTCCTGGATGGTACTGATGGCAGTGGTCCTGATGGTGGTGGGAGTAATTATGAGGCATTAGATGACAGAATGCTGCCATGCAACTTCACCTGCTGGAGAGGAGAAGTAGGTGGTGTACCTTTGCCTTATTTCCAGTGCTTCCCTAGAGGCATTGTTGCTGCCTGCTCGCTGGATGGGCTGCATGGCAAACTGTGGCTCTGATGGCAGGGGGGCACAACTTACTTCCTCTTCATCAGCATCCTCATAACGTAGGAAATTGTGAAGGATGCAAGTGGCCCTCACCACTGCATCTGTCACTTTTGGTGAGACACCAAGCACTCTGTGGTAGAGGCTGCATTGGGCAGCAAGTATCCCAAATGTGCACTCCACCATCCGTCTCGCACGGGAAAGACGGTAATTAAACACAAGCTTCTCTCTGTCGAGGTGTTTTCCTGGGTAGGATCGGAGAAGGTGCCTCTTCAGAGGAAAAGCCTCGTCACCCACAAACACATGGCACAGGCTGGGGGTCTTCTGCTCCTGGTAATGGTCGAGCGTTCCCTGTTGGAGAGCCTTGCCAAATTCGGAGGCACAGAGGGTCCCGCCGTCACTGCTTTTCCCGTATGCCCCCACATCCACCATCCGGAAAAGGTACCAGGCATCAACCACTGCTAGAAGGACTATGGAGAAGCTCCCTTTGTAATTGAAATACATGGACCCTGTTGAAGATGGGGCCTGTATTGTAACATGCTTCCCATCGATTGCTCCCAGACAGTTGGGGAAGTTCCACAGCCTATGGAAGTCTTCAGCAATCCTCTTCCAGTGATGTTGTTCAGGGAAGGGCATGTATTCCTGGACCAAGAGTGACCATATTGCCTCACACACTTCTTTTACCACCCTTGCCACTGTGCAGTAACCCACCCTGTAACTAAAAGCGATAGATCGGAATGAGTCTCCTGTTGACAGATATCTGAAATAAATACAGAAAAAAGTTGCAAAGGGCAATTAGTTATACATTAAATAAAACATCAATTTAAATCATACTATCATTAGTTATAAATTCAATAAGACTCCTAGCCTATTTATATTATGCTTATTTATATAAAAGTATATTCAATTATAAATGTGTTTGGATGTGTAAAATATCTTCAGTAGCTATCACTGAATCATAAATACCGGAAAAAAGTAAAATAAGATATGTTGTACCTCATATGCAGTGATGAATGTACGAAACTAACGTTAAATAAATGTCTACATGTAGCCTACAATTTTGAGTCACTTGTAACATTAACGTTACATTATTTGAGCTTTTTTACTGCTATTTTACTCCTAATTCACTATAGCAAAGAGACAAACACTGCTTTTTTTTTTTTTACTTCACTGCATTCAATTACAAAAGACTTTTCATTTTCAGCTCAATAACACAAAATATCACTTGAAATAATTTCGGAATAGCCTTATATGCACTTACCTCAGACAAATGCAAAGACGTTCTTCCGAGCTGATGGCTGAGTTTGTGTCTCTCTTTGAAATAGAAGGTCCAATTTTCCGGAACAACATCTCAAACTGTGTCCTGCTCATCCAAAAATACTCCTTGAACCGGCTGCCGTCCAACTTTAGTTCTTGGACCAGACGATGGTACTCTCCGAGATGTTTTCTCGCTCTCAAGATCTCATGAACCCACATAGACCGGCGCGTCCGTCCTCTCTGTGCCGTGTGCCCAGAGTATGGGGCCCCAACTCTGCTTGTGACAGTTCAATTCACTTTGTATGCTATTTAGCTTAGAAAAGAAGTTAACAATCACATTAATAATTATAATAATAATAAATGCATAGTAGCAAACACCTTGTCAAGAGTGTCCACTCCACTTTTGGTTTTGTTGTAATCCAAAATCATTTGAGGCTTCCTGTCCTCTCGCTCGCTGATTTGTTGGCTCTTTGTGGATGGTGTTCATGAGAAGCACTTTTTTTTTTTTTTTTTTGCACAATATGACACGGTGGTATGTGACTCCATGAAAGCAAACAGCGATGAAAATCGAGCCCTGCCTCTTGGATTTGTCAAGGCGCTTGGAAGCTCTGGCTTCTTCCTGCGCACTGTTCCAAGCAGCTCTGTTCCAAGAGCATATGATGTAAAGAATTTGTCACATGTGACAATGTGTCCTTGCAGGCCATGTGTCATTTCAATTACTACTCGCTTGCCCTGGTTTCTCTCAGGCTGTACTGTGAACACCTGCATATTCCAGCAGGAGCTTGTTTTGGCATCACAGGCTGGGCATCTTGATGCCATATTTTCCAGGCTTGCTTGGTATGTATTGCCTGACAGAGCACCGTCCCCTGAATGGAACCAGGCACTCATCCACCGTCACATTGGATCAAACCTTTCAAGGCCCAGAAAGGAGTAGGGCTGTGAATCTTTTGGGTAAACAGCAAATCGATTCGATTCACGATTCTTAAGGTCACTGCACACAAAAAGTATTCTCGTCACTTCAACATTATGGTTAAAGCACTGGAGTCACATGGACTATTTTAACGATGTCTTAAATATCTTTCTGGGCCTTTAAAAGTTGTTATAATGTTGCAGTCTGTGGGGGTTATACACCCAATAATAATACAAAATATATAGATATGTTTTTAAAGTACCTGCAGCATGGCATCCATTTTAGGCTTCAAAATCCAGCCTAGTTCTTCCACTTTGCAAGTAAATATTCACAAAGGTTTAGGAGTGTACCGTGATTTCAAGCTACATTATCGAAGCTTTAAATGCAGCATATTTAACCTGAAAATATAGCCTTAAAAAAGTGGAAAGGCACCACTTGAATGAATGCTTACAAAGATTCTGCTACAAGGAGCCTTATGTTGATCTGTAAGAAGAAAAATAAATTGTTACATTATATATGCACTCTCCTTTTAAACCCAAACTCGAGAAATATACCAAATGATACTATAAATAGTTCATAAAGCCCTTGGACTGGAAGTCTAATTGTGGTCTCATTTAAGATAAAAGTCAGTTTGCTGTCATTGTCAGAAGTACTTACAATCATTAAAGAAAAAAATATTTCAAATTCATTTAAAATGTATGATTATAAATCTCAATGCTTACAGATTAAAATAATATTTTTTGGGACGGATTGGTCCAGGGGCCAGGACCTGCAGATGGCAGACAGCAGACCAACGTAAGTAGTGGGCAGGACACAGGAGGCTACAGGTAAGGGTCGGCAGATGGTGGGTTTTCTCTTCTCACAGGACAGCATCAGATAACTCTCAGGACAGCGGGGATTGGACAGAGGACCAGGACCTTTTGGTGGGGAGCAATGAGCAGTATATGGTAGGCAGAAGGCAATGACCGTCAGATGAAATGCAGTAGTCAGCAGTAGGTGATGGGCAGGACACAAGTGACTACAGGTGGGTGGCAGCAGACAGTGGGCTTTCTCTTTTCACAGGACAGCATCAGATACTGAGTGTCACCTTTCTTTCACAGGACAACGGGGATTGGACAGAGGACCAGGACCTTTTTAGTGGGGAGCAAAGAGCAGTATGTGGTAGGCAGGAGGCAATGACCGTCAGATGAAATGCAGTAGTCAACAGTAGGTGATGGGCAGGACACAAGGGACTACAGGTGAGTGGCAGCAGACAGTGGGCTTTCTCTTTTCACAGGACAGCATCAGATACTGTCACCTTCCTTTCACAGGCCAGCGGCAGTTGGGGTGCAGCGACGGATAATAGGATCCCTCACAGGGCAGCGATGGCAGAATACAGTGGCAGATAGCAGTTTCTCTATGTTCACAGAACAACAGTGGTGAGTGCAGAATCCCGCAGTTGACAACTGAGTCTTCTTTCCACAGAACAACGATGGCAGAATGCAGTGGCGGATAGCAGTTTCTCTATGTTCACAGAACAGTGGTGAGTGCAGAATCCAACAGTTAACAACTGAGTCTTCTTACCACAGGACAGCGATGGCAGAATGCAGTGGCGGATAACAGGTTATCTATGTTCCCAGAACAGCAATAGTGAGTACAGAATGCAGCAGTTAACAACTGAGTCTTTTTTCTCTGTTCACATTAATTCTTGGTTCCCCCCCGGGCTGGACGGTCTCCGACTAAGCTTTCAGAGTGCTGGTAACATCAAACGTTCAAACACTCGTGCATGTATCAAACCACTTTAAATATTCACACGTGCTCACTTCAATCGTCAGACACTGCAATGACACACCGCTTAACAGTGAAAAGTGTACCTTCACTTCAGCTCGTCGGGGCCGGCAGATCCACTATGATGATACTTTCAAAAGGGAGACACCAAGTTCGACCAACAATCTGCAATTTCAGACCCCACTCGTTTCCCTCGCCACGCCAACCGTCTTTACTTCTGCTGCCGTCCTGCCGCCTCTGCCTCTCGTCTTCTCGTAACCTCGACTTTGATCACGACCGCTCTGCTTGCCTGCGCACTCGTCTCTTCAAAAGCGTGATCATAGATACTAAACCTATGCACATGAACTCGACAATCGATTACTATGGACTTCGACCGAAAACAGGATGTAAATACAGGTATGAGCGCTGGCTGAATTAACATAATTTTTACTCATATCTTTCACATCTACTGCAGTCAGATTCACCGTGTTCACGCTGAAGGAATCACTCACATTGGCTGTGCAAGGATGTTAAGAGGCTAAAAGCAGGTTTAAAACTTGCCCTATTGAAGTCAACAGGGTGCAAATTTTAAAAAGAGGATAACATGGTGTAGGCAACACTGATTTTTGTTGTTGTTTTCTGTATTGACAGCACTCCAAATGTACAAAAATGTACAAAATCTCCTTATATGTTTCCCCCTCTCCTGAATCAAGCCGTTCGATATTGTGACGTCACTAAATCGACGCCCCTCCCACGATTGTGATTGACAGCACTGTGTTTCAACACAGACCCGCCCTAGCTCGTGAGCGAGCTGTCTGACTGTCATCATAGTGCATTGATATGCTGGAGAAGAATGGCGTCGTCTAAGCGATTGTTCTTTGGTGTAGCCTAATAAGGAACACAGGTTACACAGCTGTCATTTTATTGATGTTTTTGATAGAATATTCCCAAAGCATTGACGTGGGGGTTCCCTCGCGGGGATTCCCCAGACTGTGTTACAAATGAGGGTCAGTAAAGCTGGTTTTGCTAAGAAGCTGTTCCTGAAAATAGGATCCGTACCAACTATTCGTGTTCCTGCTGCACCTCCAGAAGAACTGAAGTGAGTGTAACGTTTTATTAACATTTATATTAATATTTATATTAATCTTTGCGTATCGCTTGCTGCACGCTTCACGATGAATGCGGCTGTTTACACTCAGGGTACATTACGGCATGTTTTCTATGTATGACAACATAATATAATTCATAATCCCACGTTTATAATGAACAATGCGTTATGGTTATTGTGTTAGAAACGGTGTACGCACAGAACAGAGGGCGGGGTGAGCAAAGCTCATTATCATTTAAAGACGTATGCACTTAAACGGCGTGCTGAAAACAGAGCTGTTTTTGACCAGGTAAAATTAGTGTTTTCTTACAATACTAATGAGAATTTTTAATTAAAGCATATTACAAACTTTTAATTTAGACCCTAAAGAATCATATTAGCTTGTACAAAAATGGCATTATATGACCCCTTTAACAAAACAGAGCACATTGGAGATAAGACAATCGTTCATATTTTCTCAACAGAACAAGTCTTATAAATAGACTTCTTTGAAGCAATGAACACAACTGGTCTATTCTGAATGAGCTCATTTAAGAAACGTATAACTTAGTAAGGCTTATCTCTGTATGTGACTGACGTTCGACCGCTCTGTCAAAATGTTGTCTGATCACTGCCGTTCACTTTCAAATGAAATGGTGTCTCTAAATAAAACCCCATAATCGAACTAATAATAGCCTTTTTTCCTTAATTTTATTAGCTTATTATGTTCCTCAAATCAAGCCTCAAAAGTGCACACGTCTCCTTAAATAAAAGAGGGAAATATATCTCTGAGTTTTATAAGTGAAATCTTCTGAAGACACCAAGACAAGCAACATGTATATAGTCGAGAAAAAATTGTGTGACCAATCCCAAATTTCACACAGTTCTGCACAGACTCGTTTGTTCTCCGGGTGGCATGTGTTTCAGGAAACATTATTTTTCGTCTCACATAGGATCCCTCCTGTGTGCAACGATCACAACCATGCTCCTCTCTTTGTTTTATAAATGATCATGCAGGAGCATCACAAATAAAGCAGTCCAGGGACAAATGAAATGTCCTCTCATCTACAGTGAAACCTTGTTCTAGAGTGGAAACCTCCTCAGGAAAGTCTTGGAGATATTGATTAGGATTGTGTGGTTTGCAGTTTTCACAAAAGACCCCTATAACAAATGAATCCCTTTCAAAGGGACGTTTCCTAAAATTAGCCAAAAGATGCTTTGGAGAACTTCTGAATAACTGCAGTTCCTATTCACAAATGTTTTATGCAATATTCCAATATTGTGCATAATGTATATTCACAACTTTGAATGGAAACATAGCTAATGTGTGACGGATGACGTTTTTGATGATTATGGCTTACAGCTATGAAAACCTTTTCACAATATTCAAATTTTGAATTTGGGGTTTTCATAAGCTGTAAGCCATAATCATCAAAATTATAACTAAGATAAAGGCTTGAAATATCTCACTTTGCATGTAATTAGTCTAATATATTAGTTTCACCTTTTAAGTTGAATTACTGAAATAAATGATTTATAGTGCACAATATTATACATTTTCGAGTTTCACCTGTAGATGGGAATGGGGGTACAAACGCTGTCCTGGGGGGTGTCTCAGTGAGGCAAGCTTGTGACCGTCAGAAATATATCATGATGAAGGATTGCATCACCAGCCTTATACCGTAGGTGCCAAGGTGTGGTTTAAAAACCCAGTGGAGAGCCGCATGAAGCTGGCACCCCAGTGGAAGGGACCTTACGAAAACTGGGGCTGACATATCAGATAGAGAGAAAGTGCATTATAATAGGTTGTGGCCTAATACACTGCCTGTTACTTCAGGCAATCTGTCAAAAACATACATACAGCACTTTTAAACCTGACGTCTTTAGGGGAAGTCAGGGACATGTGGGTTGATCATCTGCCACTCCTCTACAACCCAGGGCCAGATATCACAGAGGACCAATGCCTGGTACCTTTCAGAGGTCTCTCTTTATTTTTAGGTATTTTTAGCATTTTTATTTATTATTTCTTTATTAAAAATTTACATTCAATGTCAAATTCAACTTTTACAATCAGTGGGAGTAATTTTATTGTCTAGAGGAGCTAATTATTGTATTGTTATTCATTATTGCTGTCCACCTTACTAACTTGAATTACATAAATCTGTCACTTCAACAAATCCAAAAAAAAAAAAAATTGAAACTAAAAATGCTCAAATTTTTCTTCTTCTTCTTCAAAAAAGATTTTGTAATGTCTTAACATGTACCTGAATGGATAAAGAAGCAAACTGACTTCAAATGGGACTATAGGAACCAGCTCATTTGCTGCTTATAGAGCTATAAGGCCAAAACATTTTTTTGTAACATGACCACAAGAGGTCGGCAAAGACACCAAATGTGAGGTTTACTGAGATGCTTTAAAAGGTTATGCATGCTATTTATTTGTAATAATGTGTAGAATGTTCTGGTTCTGGCTAAAATTATTGATAAAAATCAAGGAATTTAGAGGTAAATAAAATAAAAATATATCTAAAAACATAGCATTACAAAGTAGAAAAAATACAATCAAAATGAAATTATATAAGCTTACAGGACGAAAAAAAAAAAAAAAACTATAATTTTAGGGCTTCAGGTAATTTTGACTAGCGAGGAAAGGATGAGGTTTTTGTTCTCAATCATCTTCTAAGTGTGAAAATGAGCTGCTTATAAAGCAACATCAATACCAGCAGATGCATATATAAATCCATTAAAAATAAATGAAGATGTATCAATAGCAAAAAAAAGATGTAATAAGAAATAGATCATCTATGTTCCTGGTGTGGGAATTTGAGCTGGATCCTCAGAATTCAGATTCAGAATATGATCAAGATTGCATAGGTGTATGTGTTCTGGGAATTTTGGCTGTTAACAGTGTAACATTTAAAGCCACTTGAATGAATTGACTTGAAAAAAGATTCGTTCATTTTGATGAACGAGGTCAAACAAGAGAGTCAGAAAAATGATCTGAACTTCCCATCACTACTGATGTGGGAATTTGAGCTGGATCCTGTTCAGCTCTTCTGGATCTGATGTCGTAAACCAGCACAACAATAGCAACCACAGCAGCCACGCCCACCAGCGAAGTGACGACCAATCGGATCACGGCTTCAGCAGCATCACAACCGTGGACTGAGTCTGAGGAGTAAAAGCATGAAACTGAGATCAGCTCAGTGAACGAATGCTAATATCAGGAATATCAGCGCTGCCGTACCTGAACATGTGTGACAGAGTTGAGTGATGTCCAGATGTTGAGTCTGCTCAGTGAATGAACCGTTCAGCACACATCTGTAGGTTTTTTTATCCTGATAGTCCACATCCAGAGGTAGAGAGAGGCTGATGCTGAGATCAGACACACCGATGCTGGACAATAAACCGTTTCCTTTGTACCAGGAGAGAGTCACATGACTCACGTTCACAGCTGAGCACAGCAATGAACATCTGGACACTGATGATGATGAAGTTTGAGGACAGTAACTGAAGATGACAGGAACAGGTAGAGGGGCTGGAAAACATGAGAGAATAAAGATAACATGATGATAAATGAAGATGATCTGATTACCCAGCTAACAGGAACATTCTCATAACTTTGGCTAACGTTCTGGCAATGTTCTCTCAAAGTTATGAACAAATGTTCTTACTGTAACGTTAATATAGAGATTGTTCAATGTTATCTGGTCTTCAATAATGTTCTCAAAAGGTTAGCACAAAAATGTTATTTATCTATTATATGTTTTTTAAATGTCCTCATAATGTTGGGAGAAAACATTTTTAGAACATTCCTGGGAACATCCTTTAAACATTAAAATGACAACTAACTTCATATGAATAAGGTTGTGTGCGCTGTTTTAAAAGAACATCATTGGAACGTGGAAAAGTTCTGTTACCTTTAGTTAGTTATCCAGTAGTTATTGTTACTAACTTTCCACTTAAATTTATGTAAAGTTTGTGTTCTTAGAAAAATTCTTAGAATTAAACACTTTTGACAATACGTGATTATTACATGAACATTGTTTGAAGTATTTGATTAATGTTCTCATCGTGTTGGCAGAAAACATTCTTTGAACAAATTTCTTCGAATGTCCTTTAAAATATAAAGGATCACTAACTTTCTGGCATAAAATGGCTGACAAGTAGCCTGGGTGCCAGCCCGAACCCCGCCCACAAAATTTTTTGGTCGGGAAGTTCGGTCTGGACTCGATCCGTTGAGGAGTATTTATGCTCGGCTCCCAGAAGGCCGAGCCAATCAAATTGCCAGGGCGGGCTTTAATCGATGATGGACAGATGATCTGCGGTTACGTAATCACCCACGTCACCAAAGAGCGCTTGATTTGAATTAGTTTACAACAAAGATGACTGCCGCTGGAGAATTGAGATTTCACAAGTTCACACTTACAAATAAGTCAGATAGAATAAATGCGTATATGACGTGCTGTCCGAGGAGAGGGCTGTGGGCTCGGTAGCCATACTCCCCCCCGTATTCCTGTTTGTGTAAGAACAAGCCAAGACAAGAGTGAGGATTCGGGGTGGTGGAGGGATGCTGAAAAACTGTCAAGGAGTGTTAGGTAAGTTGACAGAGTGAATATGCTTCCTCATGCTGATAGATAGGGTAACATTATGGTATTGTTTGATGACAAGTTGATATTGGATTGATTATTTGTACGTGCTCCTCCCGAACTTTGCTTATGAAACATCATGTGTAGATTCCGCCATCGCGTCTGTTATAGAAGATATCCACAGCGCATTCATTTTAAAAGAGGAACAGAGAGCCGCGACATTTTGTTGGTTGAAAATATGAATGAAGAACATGCGTCATTTACTCCGTTGCTCTGATTGGTTGTAGGTCTATCCAATTGAGTGCAGAGTTTTTTTTTTTTTTCTGGTTCGGTTGAGACACGCCCCATAATCAAAGCCCTATGGAGCAGTATCAGACTCACATTCTGACTAGAATATGAGTATGACGAAGTCAGGCTAGCTGACAAGCATTTTACAAAGCAAAATCCCATGAGTTTCATGACAAACGCTCAGTGTTCATGTGTCCACACTACAGATTGTTAAATTACACTGAAGCAGTGTTGGAGTTAATTGAATTATTGAGTATTAGTGATGAAACACTGAAACAAAGAGGCACAAACATTTGATGTCACCATTGTGGTGATCAGTGTTTCCTGTATTTAGGCTCTTGACACTTGATTGTTCTGCTAGTTTTTTCTCCAGCTGCTTGAACAGTGTGTTCAGAAAACTAAAGGCAGAATAACATCACACGATGTTGGCTGTAAGTTAATGTCATTTGTGAAGTGGTTTGATCCACTGATCAGAAGTGTGTTTTGTTATTAATGTGTTTAAATATTGTGCTTCTGACCACGTAACAACCAGATATTCTGAAATATTATATCAGCATATTGTGAGCAGGACATTATTAACTACTGTGTTGTTTAGACACTCACAGACATCAACATATGAAACACAACAACGATTACATTCTTCATGTTGCAGTGCATGATGGATACTAGCATATAAAACTCATTCATGACTCCCAGCATGCATTGTGACGAATAAATTATGCAGCTGAATTATTTTACTATTTATATTTGAATATGTTTTGTCACCATTGTTGAGGTTTGTATGGAGTGTCTCAACTTTTTTACAAGTGGTTGTAGCATTTTTGGAAAATCTCACAGAGACCCCTTCAGTTTTACAAGTAACCTTCGTATCACAATGGCCATATTTATTACTTTTTAAAAAAATATTCTTTAATGCTTCAACTTCATGACTATTTAAATAAGTTAACTGCTTATTAAAGCAGGCATGCTGATCTGACTTTTTAATCAATATCTTTATCAATGCACAAATATTCTGTGAAAACACTACTTCAATTGCTAAAGAGAAAAAAGTTAACCAAAGTCAAGCGTCAACTTAAGTAAACACTGATTTTCAAATAAAACTTATTTTCAACCAAACATCAACTAAAGATTTAGGAACATCATAGTGACATTTAATTTGTTTTCCTCTAACATAAAAAAAACCCTGGACATTTTGATGTTTAATGTTTGGAAAACGTTCTTAGAACAATTAATTGTTAGCTGGGTAGAAAAGGAAAGACGACAAAACTGTTCTGACCAAGACTGGTCACAAAAAGAGCATAAACCTGAACTGCATATAATCTGAAACTTGGAAATTACATTTAAAACAACATTTAAGTAATAATATACTTCTTTAGGTTCACTTTTAAGCTGTAATAAAATAGGTAAAACCAATGTTAAACTCACCATAGACGCTGAGCATGAAAAACTTCATAGTGTGGTTGTTCTGTAGTTGATAAAATCCAGCGTGTTCAGTTCTGGTGTTTGTGATGGTCAGAGATCCAGTTTCATGATCCACCTTCAGTCTGTCTCTGAATCTCCCATCAAGAACATCATCATATACAGAGATGCGGTCTCCTGATTTATTGATTTCAGCTATTAAATAGTTTCCAAACTTCCAGAGAATATTCCTCATTTCTCTATCAGCCTGTAAAGTGACAGAATTCCCCTCCATCACTGACACTGACTTCATCTCATCTTTATCACCAAAGACACCTGAAGAACGAACAGAAACAGGGTTTGTCACAGACTATGACTTTCAATACCTTTTATGAATTTTACCTTTACCTTATGAATACTAATTTCACCAAAGTAAACCATTTGAAATTATAATAGAACAGAATAATATACCAAAGTAATCACAACATACGAAATATGGTGTGTGGATTAATATTTGGGGTTATTAAAATATGAAACCGATAAAACTGATAATTAACTGACCATGGACAGTGAGAAGGAAAGACTTCTTCATATGTTTGGTCTGTAGTTCATAACGTCCAGCATGTTCAGGTGTGGTGTCTGTGATGGTCAGACATCCAGTTTGATGATCCACCTTCATTCTGCCTCTGAATCTCGCATCAAAACCATCATTTAGGGTCACACTGCTGTCCGTTACACTGATTTCAGCTATTAAAGTGTTTTCAGGTCCAAACCTCCAGCGAATCAGATCATTATTCCTCATTTCTCTGTCAGTGTGTAAAGTGACAAACTCTCCCTGCATCACTGACACTGAATTCATCTCATCTGTAACACCAAACACACCTAAAGAGAACAAACATAAAAAAGAGTAAGACTTTTAAATCATTTTATGTTTTACTGAAGTAAAAGTTTATCTTTGTGGAGATTCACTGAACTGAAGTTCTTTAGAGCTCCACACAAAATCACACACATTCTGTTTCTTGCTTATTTCTTGAATGCTGCTGGTATTTGAGCTTCTGTGTTGTTATATAAAGGAAATGTAGAAGAAAACAACATTAAATCTGAAGCAGAAAGAACTGAAGTCATAAAAACACTTCAAACTTACCAAACAGACGCCACAAGCACAAACAGAACCGAACCATGTGAAACATTTTCTGTAACAGTTTCAGTTCACAAATATTAAAAGAAAAACAGGTTTATTAATACAATACAATGACAGCTGCTGTGTAAAAACAACCATACGTCTTTAACCGAGTTGATGTGTGAGAGTTTTTTCCCCCATTTCACAATGTTTGAAGGTTACCATATTAAGCTCCAGTAGCCCACAACTTCCTATATAGATTGATGGCGCAATCTTCAACTTTTGTCAGTGAGAACTTCATGGTCACTTTATTTGAGAAGTTAAACATCCCTTAGCCTGTTAGCTGGCCTTAAATGTATTGTGAAGTTATTTAAAATGTATGTATGAAATGTCTTTAAGGCCATACGACATGCCATGTCATGTGCTTTTATTTAGACCAGATTTTAAAATGCTGTTTATTGTCATCTTCTAAGCATCATTCAGTCTATTGTCTCTATTGTTTTATGGTGTAAACTGCCTCATTCAGTTTCAGTCTTCCCTGCACACGTTCACACCTCTCCGGCCTGGATATCCTCTCATTATTATTATTTTGTCTTTATTATATTTACTGACAGCTATCTATTCATACTGTTTTAACCCAGCATTTTTTTGGTCAAACTTCACCTTCTGTAACTTTGTATCAAATGCCCTTCTTAAAAAGAAGAATAACATTCCAATGATCTTGTTCCTGGTAACAGGTGCATAAGAGCTAGCTAACATGTTAGCTTACCACAGCATCAAAACATGACAATTTATGAGATTAAAACCATGTTTTTGCTCCAAACTCACTTTATTGGTCAGTCGAGTGTTTGAAATAACTTCCTTCTGTGATCTGAAGTGTACGGTGGCCGAGAGAGCTCAACGCGCTGCAACTGAAGAAAACACATGCAAAATAGAAAAACAGCCGCAAGAAAATCTTCATCAGTTTCACAACACGTGTGCTCCAAATACTCACAACACCACCAAATACAGAAATGCGCTGCAAATAGCACAGAACACAACGGAAATGTTTCCAGGGGACCCCAATAAGTGACGAACCTGGCTGGGACGTGTTTACATTCAAACATACCTGAAAATGGCTTAAAGGGGTGATAGAATGCAAAACCAAGTTTACCTTGGCATAGTTGAATAACAGCAGCTCGGTGGGTAAAAATGGCCATACACAGAATCTCAAAATCCTATGTCACCTCCTTAATATGAAAATCTCAAAACCTTAAACTTGCAGCTGTAAAACGGTTGGATCTCAAATCAGCTCAGATGTGACGTAACACTTGGGGGATTTCCTTATTTGGATCTGGTCTGTACCTTTGTTACGCCCCTAAATTTGCATACACATAGCCCACTTTCTGGGCCCAGGAATATCAATGGTGGTCGTGCAGTCAGACACAGTTTAGCCAGCGCGCTAAGTTTACTGCTCCTGGAATTACAAATAAGAAAGTTTGGATGTTTTTTAAAGGATCTTCAAAATGAGTCATGGTCGTTACTGCAGTGTTCCTGACTGTACAGGGAATGTTGGCACTTTTCATTGTCTTCTCAAGGAAAAAAACATTCAACGGGCATGGTTGATGTTTTTATACAGCAAGATCCCTGTGAGCTTCAACATGAAATTGTCAATTTCACCCCAGGCTGTTTCAAAAACCTTGGACAGTTTCAAGAAGGCTTTTCTTCTCGCGGCTACTTCTGAAAAGAGGGGCTGTTTCGACCATGTTGACATCACTACCGCAAGCTGTAGCCTACGTAATCTAATAATGTCTGGGGCATGCGTGCACAGTTTCCACAAAAAATGTTTTCTTTCAAAGAAATTTTAAAAAAATCTCATGTTTTCGGTGGTGACGCGTTCATGTAACATGTAAGGGTGGTGCTGCCATAAAGCACCTAAAAGCTGTCACAAAGAACCGGCAAAAGTTATGATTATGAATGTCAAATATAGCAAGGAGACATTTTAATTGTTTATTAATAAACAAGTGTTTTCTGTATCAGTGTCAGCTGCAAAGATGAAGTGACGATGCTGACTCGCGATCTTCGCAGTGGTGAACGTGCCAGAGAGAAATGCACATTTCATACGGATTACATAAGCAGAGAGCAGTCTGTTTTCTTTCGTTTTGAATTGTTCTGTTTAAAAGAACACATTTCAAGCTTTCTGTAGATATATTT
This sequence comes from Abramis brama, assembly GCF_963993115.1. Classification (NCBI taxonomy): domain Eukaryota; kingdom Metazoa; phylum Chordata; class Actinopteri; order Cypriniformes; family Leuciscidae; genus Abramis; species Abramis brama. The sequence goes on from NC_139966.1 coordinate 16,914,381, forward strand.
CTCAGGTCTATGAGGCAAGTTGGCTACCTTATATGCTGAGTTTCGGTTCATGAGACGAGCTCCCCCTGCTGAAAAAAACAATAGAAACCATTACGTAATTGCTAATGGTTTTAATGGTTATAAAGAGAACTGTATTGGTTTTAATGGAAACTGTAATGGTCCTGGTGGGTCTCTATTAGTAATTTACTTTCTTCTATTGGTGGCATGTTTTTTTCTATTGGATACCATTAAGGACCAATAGAACACCTTTGGCAACTTATAGGTTACATGTTGGTATCTACTGGACACCAGTATGAACCATTAAGTCTCCAATAAATTGAGTGTTTTCTTTGGTTTGATGATAATGATTTAATGTACACATACATTATTACACACACATAATTAATACTGTAGGCTAGATGCATTTTGATACAATTATTACAACATCAAAATAGATTAAACTAATTTTTCAGTTTTATAATGTGACGGTATTAAGCTTATCCTTATGTGATATGTATAGAAATTATACTGTTAAATATATGCATTGTTTATTAGAATTCACACAAGATGTTCATTTATATGGGTCATGGGCCAACATAACTTTCTGTTTGGTCTCCTTTTCCACTTTGCCTTGTAACCGCATGGGAGACATTGATGTAACTGTTTTAAAAAGTGGGTGGGACAGATGTGTGTTTGTGTGCTCACGTAATAACATTATGATATCCAGAAACCAATTTCAATAGCACATTAAGTTTAATTGATCGACATAGAACTCATGTTTACTATGATAGTTTCATCTTTACATCTACTACTTCTGCATGATTTCAAAAACAACACATTCCAGTGCCAGATCGCCTCTTATTTAACTCTGCTTGTCAACTAGAGATGCTTCATTTGTCTCTGATACATTTATAAAACTGGTGGGGGCAATAATCTCAACCCAGGCAAAAAGTTGTGGTGACATGTCTCACCTGCAAATTACACCTATTATGGGAGAGGTAAGTTTTTATTTTGACATTCTGATAATCTTATTTAATCTTTATTGTAATTGTCACTTTTATCTACATATTTTCACCTCAATTTGTGCGTATAATGTTATTTTACTTACCTGTGTGATTATTTTTTGTAATTTTACCATTTTTTTGCGTTAGCCAATATTTTTTGTCTCAACGTGGATATGAGAGTGTGATCAGTGTATCATATTTATTTTATAGAGGACTTCAAGGGCAATTCATTCAAAGGGGCTGCTTGTTTGTTGTATCAGGTATGTTTTCTGTTTTATACTATATTCTTGTTTAAATAGATTTTTCTTCACTCAATTTAAGATTCAGTCTCCTCTGTCCTTTTGCCTTGTAAGTGCATGATAAAGAACATTAAGGGCAATTCACTCAAAGAGTCTGCTTTTTTGTGTGGTGTATCAGGAGCGAACGAAGGCCTGCTGCTCCATTTCTGATTGTCCACGCAACTCCAAATCTACACAACGCAGAGGTTATTAGTGTCTTCTAACTGGTGTCACTAACCCCAGCTACATCTGCTTGGCTGCACATCAGTCAGGCTTGGCCCACCGGTTACACTTACACTTACACTATTAGATAAACTCTCTGTTCAAACTTCAATTTAGCATGCTTGTAGGAAAAAAAAAAAACAATCGGTCAGGTATACAGAAGGAGGTTATTTAAATAATACACATAATGCATGATATTACTGTGGACATTACTTTATTAAGTTCATGTTTAGGCTCCATGGTATAATACCACTAGTTATTTAAAATACTTACATCAGGTTGCTTTAAAATCAAAGATAAAGATAAAAAGGAGCAAATCAAATATAATATTTTATGAAAGCCAAAATAGTACAGAAAAAGAATGGCTCAAGAACATTTACCTGACATTTACATTTGTTTCCATACATACTGCATTTTACTTAAAATTATTGACAAAACATCTTTAGATAACATAACTTGACTTAACATCAGTCAGCACACGCACACGCACACACACGTCTGGCAAGGGTTTGTTCTAGTCCCTCTCAAAAATGTTTGAAAAACTGCAAATGTATAGTTTGTCTTCCACTTTGATACACATGCATTTACCCTGAAGGCAACTAACAGGAACTAATTCTGTCTTGGATGATTCCCAGCATTGCACAATGGAAATGTGTGGAACAAAACCACAATGTTGTGGTAGTGGAAATACTGCAGCTACCTTAAATGTTGTTAATAATAATGCTATGTGATCATCCGTGGCAGAGAAAGAAATAATTTTACTGATTACCCCACATGTTCCATCTGTTAGTTTCACATAGCTTTCATCTCGTCTCTGAGATAGGGTGTAGTCTCCGCTAGTATACACCAGACCTCCTTTGATCATACGCTTGTGTACTACAACTTCATCAGGTATGCACACGTGAGAGGAACAGAAGGCAACCTGTTCTTCCTGTGTAACAATATGCACGCTCCCATAGTCAAGTAGCGTAGTATTGTCACATTTGACAGCATTTCGGACCCTTGGGTACTTGTTCAAATCAGAACAGAAGCGTAACACCTCTTCTTTCACTGTGTACTTGGATGAGAAGTAAGGAATTGATCTAAACAGAAGAAACTTGGTAACTCTGATTAGCCACTCCTTTTGTTCCTTTTACCAAAGTCAGGAGTTTGCCATTTGCGTTCTCGAAAGGAAATGCAGAATGTGTCCACAATGGGCCCCACAACTTGACTGACTTGGCACGATGACTGAGAAGGTGAATATTAAGTGTCATCTGTGACTCGCCATATAAAATCTGAAACCTGAACATGAAGTCAAGCAACAAGATCTCAGCTCTGTTGATTTCACAAGGTTTTAGTTCATCCTTCAGTAGCAGATAAATGGCTGATACAAGTAGGCCAAGATGTTGCAAGTACTTTTTAGGAAGAAATCCTTCAAGGCTGTAGAACAGGAACCAGGATCTCCACTCTGAGGCTTTCCAGTGCACCCTATCTGACAACCCTCTAGGCAGTCGAGTAATCAGGTGTGGAGGTTGGATACCAACAATTCTAGCATCGATCTCTCTCAAAGTGGCAGGGCTGCCTACATAATATGGCTGGGTGGATGAAGAAGTATCAGCCAGGAGTCTAGTAATCTGTCTTGAAACCCCCAGTAAGACTGGATGCATGTAGTACAACATTAAAGTATGGGAAGTTGATTACACCTCTAATATTTGTCGCACCTTCTACAGCCAACGCTAACCATTTCCTCATTTGTTCTGTCACAATATTCTTCTGCTGAAACTGGATACTTTACTACCCTATCAACCAACTTCCCAGGATGCAGACAGAATCCACAGCCATAATATCCATTAAACTGGGTAGTGTTTTGCATCAGCGGTCTCGCTTTGGAATCAACACTACAACAGAGGCCAACTATTTTGCTGTTAATAACAGACCCTTCTTTATGCCCTGTGACACCAGTGTCAGCTAGGGTCTTGGCCTGGTCACCAAATGACTTCCAAGATTTCCATCACAGGCTCTTTTGGCCAGCAAGCAATACATTCTTAAACCTAAATTCAGGGGGAAGCTCATTGATCATTATGTGGATGGGCCATATAGAGAACTTTGAAGAATTTAACACAGGGCTTCCATCTGAGTTAAATATGTATGATAGGTTGTGAGAATCTGAGAGGATCTGATTTGGGCCAGACAAATGTCTGTACTTCTCCCCATCATAGATGTCTGACAACATCTTATTATGACTCTTTTGCCTATCAAAAAACCACCAATTCTACTTTCTCACAACTGTTTTTAAACGCTCTGTTAAAAAGATACTTGGATCGAGGTACAACCTCTTGCCCAAACAATTTATTTATCAACTGCAGTAAATCATGTAACTGGCAACCAGTTATTTTATGCTTTGCTGCATGGCTCATAATCATGATATGAGCATTGCCTCAGCTTTTGTGGTAGTTCCTGTGGCAGTCAAAGCAGTGTCCATGTCAGGCTGTAGGTCAATCATTGACAGGGGATCAGTGTTCTGCTTTGTGCTGCCTGTCCTATGGTCTATCTCAGACTCTGACACTCTTCCACTGCATGCCTTTAAAAAAGCAACATCTCTGTTTAAGGTATGGTTGTGTGTAGGTCTGCTCATACACATATTCACGTAGGTTCATAGTTATTAAAAAAGTCAAATACTTTGTTCAATTTATAATTGGTATAATGTTACAATCCCCCCCACCCCCCAGTAGTCCACTACAAATACCCAAACGCACACGTGAAGGTTAGATGCCAGAAGACACACAGCACTAGGTGTGAACATACCACTCTAATGGCAGCTTCGCCTTCGCCCTCCAGAAACCCCCAGCTCCTGCAACAAAGACAAAAATGGGAAACACACAAAACATATGAATACAATCCAAAAAAATAAGATAAGTCAAATAATTCAAGGATCTAAACCATTTGACATAAAATTAGGACTCACAGTACCACATGAAAACAAGTTAACATTGAAACTAACCAAGTTCACTCAGGTTTGCAGTGATCAGAAATAAGACACAGAATGAACAAAAAGAAGAAAACCAAATAATCAAACATAAAACCATACGTTACCCAAAGCTAAACATGCGTACAAGATGCTTACAAACCAATGGAATTCAATAGGCGGCGGCCAGAGGAGATAGCCAGCCAGCTCGCATAGTCAGACGAATGCACAATCCTCAATAGCGACGTGCGACAGAATCACAGCAGCTAATGGTTGCTATCGTGATGAACGTCGAGGCAAATCAGCGACATAGTCGCAGTTATATGCAATCAAAGTTCAGTGTTGATGCTCAATTCCCACAAATAGCCCAAGAGACCTTCAGTTATGCAGGCTACCTGTCGAGCATAAAGATAATGTATTAAAAAGAGAAAACGAATTACAAATACACAAAACTATAATCCTACATACTGCGGGATGATCACTGCACACAAACCGCTTCGCAGTCGCGTACCATATTGCAATACAGCGGCTCAGTCAGGAACATATAAGTGACATGCTATCAATGCCATCGAAGACAAAACAAATCGTAACTAACCAACCGTGGTCAATTTCTTCTTGTTATATAAAAAAAGGGCTACTCATACCTGTGAGGAGTGGGCAGCCAGCACACAGCAGACGGGGAAACCAGCTTACAGCCTAAGCCTGACAACGGAAAAAATTCACATCAACCGCCTGCACAGCACGAGAAGCACGAGTTCACCCCAAACAAATCACATACCTGCGGCAACCACAGATGACGTCACAGGGGCAATACCAAGACGCATGCCAAGTGGCCACAACCCATCCTTTATTTATCCAACAAAAAGGGAGGGGAATTAATAAACTAAGCGCAGGTGTATGACATTACCAGGGGCGTAGCAACCGGGGGGGACGGGGGGGACACGTCCCCCGCACTTTTAGAAACAGGTGATTCTGTCCCCCGCATTTTTTTTGACCCAGCGCCAATATTTCCGCCCGTGTTCTCTGATTTGTTACTTAGAGTGAACAAACATTCAGCCAATCACAGCGCAAATCATCTCTTGGGCGTGTCTGCCATGAGCTTCAAATCTCTTGTTGCTCTTGAGAATTTTCGTTCGTTCAGTCACTTTACTGTTTGGCCGTCTGGGGTAAAATGCAGAGGACGATTACATCCTTTTTTCAAACACACACTGTAAGTATAATGTATTACAGTATGTCGCGATGACATGAATCACGCGTAAAGTTTCCTTGTTATGATTTAACTGCTATTGTAGCAAAGCTTTTAAAACCCAAGTATCTTCCCTTGCGAAAAATACAGAACCAGCTTTTGTTTCAACTGGTTTCAAGAATTGGAAGAAAGCTCTTGAACGATTCAGTTCACATGAAAAATCAGATTGTCACAAGACAGCAGTAACAACATGTGTATATGAAGACAGCTCAGTTAAGGTACAGCTGTGTAGTGTTCAGGCATCACAACAAGAGGAAGCGAGAGCAAATCTGTTAAAAATCATTGGTGCTGTGCAGCTGTTGGCAAGGCAGGGCTTGGCCCTAAGAGGGCATGATGATAGTGAGGGAAATCTTCATCAGGTGCTGAAATACAAGGCAGAAGAAGATCTGTGTCTCAGAAAGTGGTTGTCAGGCAGAAAGGACTACACTTCTGCTCAAATTCAGAATGAGCTCCTTAGTTTGTTGAGCAGTTCTATCATCAGAGAGATCGCAGACAGTATAAGATCACTTCCTCAGCTGCAGTTTTCTGTAATGATGGACGGAACGCAAGATGTTTCAGGCAAAGAGCAAGAAGCAATTTGTCTCCGATATGTAGATAGCGATTTGATGATTCATGAATAGTTTATTGGCCTTTATGAGGTATCTGTGGGGACAGGAGAGAATATTGCAAAGGTTGTGAAAGATGTGTTGGTTCGTTTAAATTTGCCCATTTCTGGATTACGAGGGCAGGCATATGATGGTGCAGCAAATATGGCTGCCAGGTATTCTGGAGCACAGGCCATCATTAAAAAGGAACAACCTCTTGCCCCATACTTCCACTGTGGTGCCCATTGTGTAAATCTCATTACACAGCATGCTTGTACTGCCTCACGTGTTGTCCACAGTGCTTTACAGTGGGTTCATGAGTTAGGGCAGTCATTGTTTGGGCAGTCAGGTAAATTTAAATCTTTGTTCAAGGAAGTTGCAAAATCTGTTCAAGGGTCCTTTCAAACTATAAGGCCCCTTTGTCCCACAAGATGGACAGTTCGCTCCAGTGCTATCCATGCAGTGCTGAATCAGTATGAGTCTGTAATGCTTGCTCTGAATGAAATGGCAGCAGGCAGCTCAGACACGGCTAACAGGGCAAATGGACTACATGACAGATTCCAGCAGGGAAATGTATTTCTTGGTCTTCTGCTTGCCTTAGAAGTTATAGAAGAATTGGAGAATCTCAACACATCTCTCCAAAGTCGAACACAGACCATCAATGGTATGCTTTCTGCTGTTGCTTATGTGAGGGATGTTGTTGCAAATAAAATAAATTCAGAGAGGTTTCAAATTTTCTACACCAAAGCATCAGAAATGTGCCAAATCCTTGATCTCTCTCCAATTGCACTGCCCCGTACTCGTAATCCTCCTAAACGTCTAACTGGTCAGGCTTGTGCACATGCGCATTCATCTCCATCTGAATATAACAAAACGGAGTTTTACAAAGTGCTTGATGTTGTGGATATGCAGTTCAGAGAACGTTTTGAGCAGGAAGGGTTGCTGATGCTAAGGAATCTGGAAAACATCCTCTTAACAGGGGTGGTTGATGATAATGTGGTACAAATGTACCCAGAACTGGACAAAATATCCCTTAACACACAATTGACAATGTTCAGATCAAAGCATCCTTCAGGGGATGTGTCCAGAAGTCCGTAGTCTTTTTGATCAGGTGGAAACACTTGTCAGACTGCTGCTTGTCACTCCCGTGTCCTCAGCAGAAGCTGAGGGGAGTTTCAGTGGTCTCAGGAGGCTAAAAACATGGCTTCGTAGTACACTGAAAAAAATGATACTTTGGATTAACTTAAAAAAATTGATGTAATTTGTTACATCTATTTTTTTTTGATTTTCTCAAATTGTATTTATGATTTAGTTAAAACTGTAAATTTTGATTTAATGTCAAACCAAAATTTAAATTTTTTCCAACACAACGTTTTACTTTAACCCAAAGTAATAATATCGTTTGTTACAAAGAACGTGTGTAATTTTTTTGCTTTGATACAACCTAGTGTTTTTATTTTAGAAAAACGTAACATTTACAATTACATCCAAGTGAAGTTTTTACTTTGAAATAAACTAATTAAATAGATGTAATTAGTTTCTCTCAAATAATTTTTTTTTTATTTGGCTGAAACTATACACTTTTACTTGATGTTATTCAAAATTTTGCTTTGGTTCAAATTATTTTTTTCATTTTGGAAAAACTAATATTTTCAGTTTCAATAAAATAAATTGAATTTTTACTTTGGAAAAAACTAATGAAATTGATGTGATTTTGTTACAAGTTATTAGATTAGGTTTTTTCAAGTTGTAGTTTTTACTCAGAACAAACTGTCAATTCTAATTATAACTAAGTCAATATATTTAGGTCAATATTATAATGCGTCAATAAAAAAGCCAAAGTTGCTCCCGTATTCAAGTTTTGTTGTACTTCAGATAAAACTGAAAATACCTTGTTTCGGTCTGTAGCTCGCTTTCCTTAAATAAAGACACAAAAATTAATTTCAAAAGGACTGAAATTTAATTCTGCAAGCATTACATCTTTTAAAACATGTTCGCAGACCATGTAACATCCACAGCTTTGACAGTAAATATGGTTTGACCTTTTTTTGTAACAGCAATTAAGTGCAATACAGTTTCTACACTGTACAAACTTGGCTAGATTAACAAAAAAATAAAATAAAAACAAGTGCTTAAGAGTCCCACATCAATATTGAGCACATTACCAATCAATGAAGCAGTAAAATATGTAAAACTTGAGAAATGTAATGCAATAGCCTTTAATAACTGTAAAACTGTTTAAACATTTTAATGTTAACGATGTGCCCAAATATCTATACCACAAAACAACTTCACAATAAATTGAGTTTAGCATCAGTTTAAAGTGTTTTTCATTGAACAGTGATTCATTAACCTGCAATGTATTTGAGTACAAGCTCTAAAACAGAACCAAATACAACGTATCCAAATGTATTTCTCTTGGCAACTTTACTTTCACAGCTTAACACTGAGGCTGAGAACTTTGCGCGTCATTTTCTTTGGTTCAATCTCCATAAATAACTTTTGTAGTGCATCAAAGGTGTGTTCCAGCTCACCTGGATAGCTCAAGTTCAGCACATAAATTAGGCCAAATAACATGGCACATGCATGTGCGACTGATGGCAACCTGCTCAGGACTTTCACACCTTCAATGACTATACCAATGTCATGTGGTGGTTGGAGAGAATCATCTTCCCTGATGACGAACACAGCCATTGTGGAACTTGCAAGCTCTGTTTCAGCTTCATCCCTCTGGACAACCTGATAAAAGACGAGCTACAAGTTTTTCTGATGAAACCGGTTTCCAATGTACCGACATAAAGGACACAGACAGTTCCCAAAATCAAATAAAAAAATGTTGATGATGAGATTAAGCTGGTTTATATTATATACACAAGACTCAGGATTCACAGTCGTCTGATTGCCAGAGACAAGCAAGTTTTCGAGTAGGATGATTATAAATTGTAAGTAAAACGCCCTGCTGACGACTTGGTTTTGGTCTCTAGCGAATTCAAAATGTAATGAACTGATGCAAAAAAAAAAGAAGCAGCATTTTCTCATCAAAATATGACCAAATTAGCACTTTCCTAGCAACATTTTCTTTTGCTTCCACATGGGCAAGGGTGGCAATGTGTCCGATGCATCCTAGCCCCCCTTTGGGATTGAAATGTGCAAAAAAATAAAATTGTATGTATCCTGTTACTTGTTGCAGATATTTACAAAAAATAAATAAATAAATAAACACATAGCTTTTTATTACAACAATTTAACTGCTACAAAATCAGATAAAAATGTTTATAATTGTTTTTTTACACCTGACTGGTGATAATGATAGGGCACTGAGCATGTTATTTCAAAAATAGGACCAACATGTTTTGTGGACTGACATTTTTACAATAGTAAAATTATTTACTTCCACATCAAATGACACAACTTTTTTATATACTACATAATTTGGACATAACTAACACAAGTTCCATAATATGTTGGTGTAATATTAATGCTACATCCAGGCTTTCAGTGCCTGACTGCTGCTGCTCTGATACAGTAGATATAATGGATACATTTTGTACCAACCAGTCCACAAAGTGTCAAATCAGAATTGTCCATGAGTTTCTGTGGGCTAGCCGAGTAAGTGATTTAACAATTGGAATAAAACACTGCTAAGCATCTATCCCGCTGCCATATGGCAGAAAAAGAGCAGCAGCACGTGGCAAGCAAATTTAAAGTTTATCTGTGCGTATGTGCTTTATCATTATAAAAGCTTATGGATTCATGCAAAACTACTCACCAGATACTCCTTAATGAGTTGGTCCAGGTCTTCTCCGAAGTAGAGAATTAGACACTTAAGCAGACACTCTCTTTTTATATTGACTTTAAGGCTCTATAGATGAGTACACACACATACAAATATATATTTTTACATTTTAAAATGGAAACATGGACAAGACTAAGATGGGGACAGAGTTACAGTAATTGTGATCACATTTAGGTCTTTACCTGAGGTCTTAAAGTATAAAGGTAGCATGAAAAGACATAACTGTGATGTTTTGCAAGAACAATATAAAAGGAGCTTTATCCTGCTTTTTTAAGTCTTTCACAGTCAACTATAGGTACATATACAAATGATAAAAAGTTACCTTTGGCACAACATACTTGACATTAAAACTTGACATTAAACATTTTATTAATAGCCTTGCATTTTGACCCAGCGTCAAATCATAAATTTAACCTCTTAAGCCCCACCTAAACCAAGCACATTTTCTCCAGTTTGGCATCACCCAAATCTAAAAGCTTAAAAAAAAGCATCAAAATGGCGACAAAAACGAGGATGAAAACACAACAAAAATGTGACAAAAAAAGCGAGTAAAACATGACAAAAACATACTGGAAAAGCAACATACAAAAGAGGGACAAAAAAACTTGACAAAAAAACACGACAATAAAGCAATGAAAAAAAGAGCAATGAAAAAGCCACAAAAACGAGACAAAAAAAGCAACACTCGCATGTTTGGAGCAGCATTTGCTGCTGATTGGATCAAGAACACTGCAAATCCATTCAATGTTTAGTTTTGAAAAAAGTTATGTGTGTTTGTGTTACGTGTTGTTCAATGTGTCTTTTTCACCAGAACCAATTTTGGTTCTGTCCGAACGGTGAAGGCGGGAGCGGTTCAAGATGGATTCTCGTGTGTTTGTAAACTCACAAATACAGCGAGAATTCAGCTTGCTGGCAAGTTAACGATCTAACAATACTAATAGGAAAATAATAATAGGTGTAATTATGTAGAATTATGTTCAGTAGAATTATGTCCTGATAAAGACAGATGCCCTTCCCTGTGTTGTTAGGACTCCAGCATTACCACTGGATCTCTTCTTTGACCTTCATTCATTGACATTTCTGTCCCTCTTCTTAAATTACTTAAAATAAGAATCCAGCTAATCAGCCACTCACAAAATGTCGGCCACATTTGCCACGTTAACGGTTACCATGTCCTATCTAGAGTTTTCTTAAAGATATTTGGAGGGGCTGCAGCTCAGCAAGCAGGATCCACGAAGATTACTCAAACACGCATGAATCAAGTTAAAAAAAAGTTTGCGTGATATAGCTCCTTTAAGTGACAAAATTGGACACATAACCAACATATGCTAACTTTTACGAGGGAAATAAAACCATGAGAGCGTCACTCGATTGGAGTGCATTTACCATATCCAGTAAAATGGCACTTAATTTTAATTTTTAAAACTAATTTCAACCCACAATTGTAACTTTCTAATTCAGAATACAAGTTACAAGGCAAACAAAGGATCAAAGGATAGGCATACAAATGAATCTAGATCTATCTATATATACACAACATACCCGAGTACATACCAGATCAAGAACTTTAAGTATCTTCTGGGTCAATATATAATTGAGGGAGTTTTCATGTCCATGAGATTTATCTCGCAAACATGCTTATTAAAATAAAATTTTAAAAGTCTTCAGTGTTCTTCATGATCTTGTCTTTACAAATTCCATAGTTAATTATTATGGAAATAATCATTTATTTATAAAAATTTACTAGATATCCCTAAAATGTCAACTAAATAACCGTCCGAAATGAATTACAACCACAATCTCATTACCTAAAAAAACATTTTAAAAACTTATTCAAAAACAGTTTTAATTATATTATTTACATTAAGTTGAGGTAATTGTGAACAATGTGTCTTTTTGGGCAATATGTCACATTTTCAATAGAAATTGACAAATTGAATATGTGTCCGAGAAGTCGCTGTCATCTAAGTTACCCATAGCAAATACACCCCTCAAGGAAGAGTGTTTTCCAAATCACATGACCTGCTCCACATGATGTCATTTCCTCCTGAAGAGAAAACTAGCAAGACTCCAAGGTATGTTCTCCCTCCACATTTTCAGTTATTTCACCTAAAGTAGTGCTTGGGGCAAATGTGTACTTATCATATGCAACAATGTTACTACAATGAATTCATAAATAACTTTGAATTTCAATTTTACTCAGTTGTACATATAATATTTAGAAGAACCTCTCCGTAAAATGCCATGTGGTGTCTGGTGCTAGGCAACCATTTTGATTTTATCCCTAAAAACAGCAAAAATGTCAACTAGGTTACCAGTCACCTATGTTACTCTGCAAAGGTAACTTAGTTGACCAAGAGTAACATAGTTGACATTCATGACATGTTCTTATAGTTTTCAGGAGTTCATTTAACCCCCTGAGGTCGGCTATCGCACCGGCGCGATATGCTCGTATTTTTCCTTATCAGTGCAAAAAAATAAAATAATTAATTTTTATCTTATATGCTTGTGTTGTACATCAATCGATCCTGTTTAGTGTGTATTTTTTTTGTGTATACTCATAATGAAAACAAAGTGTTGTGCTTTTCGCCAAATAAAGAAAAATAAACATGATGCGAGTTCTGCCTACTCTCCGTCAGTGAAGTCAATTCTGAAACACATCCGAAAATGAACTGTAACTCAGCGAATACTCAGTCAAACAGACATACAGACACACAGGCATAAAGCTTGAATTCTCTTCTTTTAAATGAAGTATTTTTTATAAAAAACAAATATTCACAGTTTATGTAATATGTATGTAAAGAGAGAGATGTCAGTCGTTCTCATCTCAGCTAATTAAGTTGTAATGTGACTCCGCCCACGGAGACAGCGCGCTATTCAAACGCAAATGTGAGGCGATCCATACAAACCTGTGAAACGCCCACATCAGCTGGATAAGGCCGGTGACACACTGGATGCGTGGCGTAACCCCTCATTTACACCGCACACGTCTGCGGCGCATTACGGCTGCGACACGGCTACCGGAGCTGATCGCGCCCATTCTCAATGCTTGTGTTTACACCGGCCGCGACGCGGCGCGTTTCAGAAGCTTCCCAGAAGCGGCTCTCCGCGCCGCTTTGCTAAATATAGGCGCCTAGTCTATTTCTGATGGACGCGCGTCCAAGTCGCACCGGAAATACAAAATAAAAGTAAAAAAAAACATTGTCAAATTCAAAATAAACACCCTGTGCAAACTCCCTAACGTATTACACACCAATATCCTTGGTAGAAACCATAGACTGTATGGTAGAAACACAAAAATCAAGAAAAACTACGTCGGACAGGCAAATCACGTGGTCTCGCGCATCCAGTCACTCCGCTTCTGAAATGCTCCTGGTGTGAGTTGGCACCGCGTGGAGGACGGAATAAAACCTTGTCGCAGACATAATGCACCGCACACGTGTGCAGTGTAAACCGTCTCAGCTGCGTGGCGTGTCCGTTTTTATTTTGGCTCCCATGTTAACAGTTTAGAGCTTGCACACTGCCTGCGTGAGACGCGTGTCTCAGAGCCGCGCGGAAAACGCGTGCATGCTAGAAATAGAACCGACGCCTATTTTTCACGCGACACGCAAGCGTCTTGGAAGCGTTTCCATGCAAAATTGAATAGGAAAATCTGTTTATATGTCATTTTGACACGAATACATATTAATAAATGTCATTTTGATGTTTAAAAGTGTCTAGGTTTTGACATAAATGCAAATATAAATGTAATTTTACAAAATATTATCGATTTTCAAATACTGCTGTATTGAATGAACAGCTTTTAGCAAACTCTATTGCTATACTGAGATGAGGAATATATACTGTAGCCTATGTGTTTTGTCAAAAATAAAGTCATGAACTAACTAATGAATCCTTTAATTTGAAATACGTATGATAAAATGTATACTTTAGTTTTGAAAGACGTTGACTAGTTTTGAATAGATTATAAAGTTTTTACTGTACAATAGAGAATTAACTGCACAATTACTAGACATGTTTACCTTGGAAATTATACAATTTGCAAGCACAATTTGTGGAAAAATAAAAAAAATTGCGATGCTTCCAACTGTGAACCAATTTGGTAGTGTGTGTATATATATATATATATATATATATATATATATATATGTGTGTGTGTGTATGCATATATATATGTGTGTGTATATATATAAAAAGCCTCTAGATGCCATCTGAATTTTTCTTCTAGAATGATCGTTTTTATGAAGCTTGTATATTTAAGTTAGCTATAGGTGACACACCTGAATGAATGGCTCATTAAGTATGCAGGGGCATTGTCTCATCAGGTGTGAACTACTAAATATGCATGATGCTGTTAAGCGTTTACGCCCCATCCGCATATTGGCTTTCCAAACTAAAAGTGTTTCACAAAACTTAAATCAATGTATCGTTTTATGTGAATGATTAGGCAGGATGATTTTCACATCATTTTGAAGAAAACTCTAGGCTGACATCCATTAGTCAAAAGTCTTATTGACACATATTTAGTATGTGTTTTGTGGCCTTATTTCAGAAACTTTCATTTTTAGTTTTTTCAATAACCATGCATAAACATTATTCTCTCAAAAATGAAAACATGTACATACATGTGGCTCACATATTATGGTAGCCCTGTTTGTGCTATATAGAGTGAATTTACACCTTTGCCATTAATATGTTTATAAGCAACTGAAAAAAGCACAAATGTCAGGGCATGTCAGAACATCTCAAGGACCCCAAAAACACCCCAGACCCCAGAGGGTTAATATTCTAATTGTACAGTAACTATAAAATACTTTGCAATAAATATTATAAAAGTAAACTTGTTTTCAGGCAAATGCCACAATTATCTGCTGCAGAAAAGCAGCGCCGTTACCGTGCACGGCGAGATGCTGATCCTGCAAAAAGGGAGGCATACTTGGCAAAAGGCCGGCAGAAAAAAGAGGGAGCAAGGTGCATACTATAAGCCCATATCTGAACAGAGTGAGAGGGAAAAACGTGCAAAGAGAAAGGCCTGGAGAAGAGCCCAGAAACAGAGCAGACGCAGAAAGAAACAGGCTTCTGCTATTGTTACCCCACCACTGAGTCCTGACAGCGAGGAACAACCAGTTCCACAACCAGGAAGGTTAGAAGGTTATGTAGAAAGAACCTCAAACAGAACTATGTAGGCAGGCTATGTAGAAAGTACCTTAAACAGAACAATGTCTCATGGAAAAGTACTTGTTAGATTATAATGTTAGATTAAAATGCAAAATTACATGGTGGCATGGTGACAATTAATTTCAAATGCTTTAAGTGACACCTGCAATGTTAAAAAATAATAAAAAAATGTCTTCATGTAATTTCAGACAGAGAATACAAGGAAGAAGGACTAGAAGAAGACGGTACCAGAAAATATACATTGAGAATCAAAAACTCAAGGAAAAGCTTAAAGCTCAAACAAAAACATCAGACAAATACCGTAAGCGCTATGAACGGCTACTGTGCAGTGTCGACTCTCCTAGAAAAAGAACAAAAAGGATGCTCGGAACAAGTCCAGTCAGTAATGATGTGCGGAGAACTCTGGTCTATGATCATGCACTTGTGAAAAGCCTCAAACAAAAATTTCAGTGTGCAGCAAAAGAAAAGACCAGGAACCTAATCGCCAGAATCGTATCTGGAAAAATATTGAAAAAATACAGGTTCCAGAAAATCATTCATGACACACTGGGTGTCTCAGCCAAACGATTCTGCAAGAATGTGAACACAAATGGGGACGAAATAGCCTGTTTTGCCAGGAAGAAATACATATCCACACACTCAAAACTGCAAGACCAGGTTGTTGCCTTTTACACCAGGGATGACGTAAGTCATTCAACAGCAGGTAAAAAGCAGACCGTAACAAAGGGAAAAGTAAAAAAGCAGAAGCGGTTTATGACTGACACCATGAAAAACCTCCATAGGAAATTCCTGCTGGAAAACATCTCTAGCAAACTTTCCTATACACTCTTCTGCCGAATGCGCCCATACTGGGTAGTCCATCCAACCATTGCAGATAGAGATACGTGTCTATGTAAGGTGCATGAAAACTTGGAATTTATCGTGGAGAAACTTCATGGACTTAAACTTCTGGAGAGAACAGAGTTGGAATCTCTTGCTGAGGAAACTTGCTGTAATCCAACATTTAAGCCATGCATGTATGCGGAATGCAAGAACTGCGAACTACAAGACCTCAAGATTCAGTCTGGCTATGATGGTCAAACCCAAGTTTCTTGTGTGCAGTGGACAACTGAAACTGTCCTCAGAGAGAAGAAAAGTGGTGACAGCAAAGAAAAGTTGCCTGTGAATATCACAGTGAAGAGGGAAATGGAGAGTTCTTTGGAGGACCTGATTGAGACTTTCCATAAACAGCTCAAAAGTTCAAAAGGCACTTGTTCAACATCAGGACCCAGTTTAACTACTACAGGGAATTGAAAAAGAACATGAAGAGTAATGAATGCCTCATACACATTGATTTTTCTGAAAACTACTCTTGCAAGTTTCACAAAGAGATTCAAGCTGTCCATTTTGCCTCTTCTCATCAACAAGCAACTCTTCATACAGGGGTCCTCTACATTGGTGGTGAGGAAGACCACTTGTGCTTCACAACAATTTCGCCATGCAAAGAAAAGGGTCCACCTGCCATATGGGCACACCTCTCCCCAGTACTTAACCATCTCAAGGAAACATGCCCAACAGTGTCAATTATCCACTTTTTCAGTGATGGTCCCTGCTCACAATACAGGCAGAAGGGAAACTTTTACATGTTGACAACTGAATTGTACAACCAGGGCTTCACTGCGGGCACTTGGAACTTTTTTGAGGCCAGCCACGGGAAGGGTGCCCCCGATGGGGTAGGAGGCCTTCTGAAGAGAACAGCTGACAGATTGGTGAGCCAAGGTGAAGACATTTCCACTGCTAAACATCTTTTCAATGCATTGGTAAACACCAATACAGCTGTCAAGATCTTCTACATTGAAGAGGCTAGAGTGGAAAAGGCCATACAGCAGATGCCACAACGACTCCCCGCTGTACCATGCACTATGCGGATTCACCAGGTCATCACGCAAGCACCAGGGAAACTGACATACCGTGATGTGAGCTGCCTGTGTTCAACAAGGCAGATTCTGCAATGTCAGTGTTACCAAGCTCAGGCCTTCGACTTCAAAGTCAACTCTGCTGTTCCTGCATTGCACCAAGAACAACCAGACCTTGAAGTACAGTGGGATAGAGATGACATTGTTGGTCAGTGGTGTGTCATCAGATATGACGATGAGGTTTACCCTGGAACCATTGTTGAAGTGAGTGAAACACATGTTCATGTTAAGTGCATGCACAGAGTGGGACACAATCGTTACTACTGGCCAATGCGAGAGGATGCGCTCTGGTATCCATTTGAGGATGTGCTCAGGTTGATTCCTGCCCCACAGCACATGACAGAACGTCATGTTGAAATAAAAAGAGATGTGTGGGAAGATATTGCCAAATCATATCTTCATGGCTAAGGACATGCGCACACACACACACACACACACACACACACACACACGCTAACAAACACGTGGCACAAGCACACGTTCAAGCACACACACATATAGACACCAGACGTGTATAATCCAGGTGCCAGAAAGTAAAAATCCTGCCATGTTTTTGGATCTGCCTCTACATCTAGAACAGGTGTTTTCACTAACGAGCTCATCTACCTGGTAGAGGAGCTGGTTTAGTGATGGTTGGAACAGCTGCTGGACAGGATTTCTACTTTCTGGCACCTGGACTATACACCTCTGATATACACACACGCACAGATAAAGACACACACACACACACACACACACACACACACAAACAAACACACACACACACTCAAAGATTACTTGATTGAGCTTGACAAAGTCATTGAAAAACAAACCATAATTGGCCATGTTCTTGGGTTAGAAAATGGGGAGTGTGTTCTGTCTCCGCCGGTTTCATGGGTGCCTGGAAGTTGGAGGGTATGCCAATGTTTTACTTGGGTTCTGACATATGAATGTTTTTGAGATACAACTGTTTGCACTATTAAAATTTTGATCCAATGCAGCACACTTATTCTGTTAACCAACAGAATAAAACACTATTTGGTTATTGTTACTTATTGCAGTGCACTATTATTTTTTGTTCAATACAATGCACTACTGCATTTCATTCCACAAACAAGATTTTCAAAATGTTTACATGGTGGAATTTTTGTGTAAGTGCTGTTTTTGATACTTTTGTTGCTGTTGTTTTCTATGTTAGGATCTCTTGCTTATGATATATGTGCTTGTTAATAAAGTTGTGATTGATCCTTGTAAACTTATGTGCGTCTGTATTTCTCCTTTATGTCATGAAATATTCAACAGGTCTTGATTAAATGCAATAAAAGATTAGCTAACATATAATAATTGATATAGTTTAGGATTGTTTTTGTTAAATATATCATCCTACTTTGTCATGTCCAGTCAACTATGTTACTTTTGTCAACTATGATACTGGGCTGTCAATTAAGTTACCATTATCTTTTAAAAAAAATATATGTATTTCAATGGTTCCCTAATCTCCAAGTAAATATTTAGAAACTGAGTAGCTGTCAAATATATACCTCAGCATAATTTCATCAAGAAAATTATCATGAATCAAGCTGTTTGGAAACAAAATATACAGACCGGTTACTTCAGTACTTGAAATTTGGGGTTTCAATTGAACAAAATGTGTATTTTCTTAATTAATTGGGTATTTTAATTGAAAAGGTAGGTAAATAGACACATATTCTTCCAAGAGTAATGATTTTTTTAAATGTCTGCCATTTACTTAAAGTTAAAACTTATAGGTTTTGTCCGTAACATAGTTGACCAAATAATGAGTAAACTTCTTGTTTTTAAATCTAAATATCTGAAATCAATTATGCCTGAGCTTGGCAATGACTAAAAACAAAATATTTCAGGAATGATTTATCAGGGAAGATAATAATATTTTGTAAATAAATATATTTTTTCCCAGAATTATTCAAACTCAAAATCTCCCACAATTATATATTGACCCTTCTGGGTCTTCTCTCTGATAACTCCTCCCTTCCTTCTGAAGTGCTCGATCAGCTTGCTGTGGTGTTTGTCCAAAGAAGCCAGGAATCTTGTCTGAAGTGGAACAGTTGTAATCCTGAGAAATTCAGCGCTGATCTTAAAAATATGAAAGAAAACAAAACACAGAAGAATGATTACATGACAGCTACATGTGAGATACATTCTGAAATACAAAATTACAAAAAAAAATTTAAATGCATGTCATTTTGAACAAAATTGTAATATTTCATAGCAGATTTCTTATAATAGGCAATAAGTATCCTCTACTTTACAGGCCATTACTTATAGTTCAAAATATTACATGCCTCATCCTCTGTGAACAATGCAGGCCAT
Organism: Abramis brama; assembly: GCF_963993115.1. Classification (NCBI taxonomy): domain Eukaryota; kingdom Metazoa; phylum Chordata; class Actinopteri; order Cypriniformes; family Leuciscidae; genus Abramis; species Abramis brama. Next base: position 16,933,898 of record NC_139966.1, read on the forward strand.
CTTTCTATCAACTCGCAATTCCTTTTCCACAATTTCTTGTCTTCGCAGTGAAAAGGTTTTGGCCATTTTGTCCTTTACCACTGCATGATTGTCTCGTTTCTTTACTTCTGTCAAAAGTGAGTGTCTCTAGCTGTATAAACCTTGAGAAGTTAAGATTTTTGCTTTCAGGATCCCTTAAAACTTTTCAGAAGACCTGGGAACCTGTCCTAGACTATATAAAAGGTTTACTGTGTTCTTCTGACACTAATGCTATTACACAATAATTGGCTGTTACTGGAAAGAGGAAAGACCAATACTAGAGAGAGGAATGTTTATTTTAATCTATTTATTCTCAATTATTTGGTTATGATGATTTATTTTTTTTTTTTTATTTATTTATTGTGGGTGGGAGGGTTCTGGAAGGGTTTAAATTGAGACAGTCTGTAATTTCTTACTTTTAATTGAATGTTTCATTATGTGTTGTCTTGTTAAATACCAATAAATAAAAAAAAGTCAAAAAAAGTAAAAAAAAAAGTGAGTGTCTCTCATTTTCCAGTTTTTCTCGAGTCTCTCCAGTTGGAATGTCGGGTATGTGGTTAGCTTCTCCTCTCTTTGGTCTCTTTACTTTTTTTGCTGGCAAGGCATCCTCTGGGGCTTTGGACTTCAATGAATTTACAAGTAACTCAGAACACCCAGTGCCCTTTAGCTGAGTTCGGTAGTTACCCATTTTTGTCTTAAACTGCTGCTTCCAACCATAGCAGCCATTGTACGAACCAGGTTCGGAAAGGCATGGATGCTTCTTGATTAGAGCTTCTGCAACTTCACTGAAGCCAGCATCTGATGGGTAAGCTTTGAACTTGAATATTTCTTCAGCTACTGTCTCGGTGTCAGGTTGTGTTCTCCATGTGTCCACTAGATGTCCTCATTCCTCACGGTGTCTGTCACATTTTGGAACTACATTCCCCACGATCCTTGTCTCATCACTGCACTCAGCTGTCCCTTATCACTGATCATTGCACTCAGCCATTTCCCCATTATCATTGTTGATTCCCTGTGTATATAACCCTGTCTGTTTTAGTGTGTGTCACGGAGTCCTTGTTTGTATCACACCACTTCCCAGTTCTGTTCTTGCCGTTTGTTTTGTTCCTGTTTATGTTTGGATTGCTCTATTGGATATTGACCTTTGCCTGGACTGTTTATGAGATTGGATTACCCTAACATTAAAGTAACACATACTGCATATTGGATCTACCTTTCTTCTGTTCTTGTGTGGATCGTGACAGCTACCTTTTCCAGAATATCGGACTTTGTTTTTGTACTGTGCTTAAACCTCGTCTTGTTTGACCTATACTCTGCATTTCCTTTTTCTAACTGCAGTTCAGTGTCATACGAAAACTTGGGGATTGGAAACTCTCTAGGCCACATTTCACATCTTGTAGACACTGAGCTTGATGGTGAGGAAAGGATCTCCGTGTCATCTGAATGGAAGCTTGAAGATTGAGCATCCTCCAAGACAGTGACATTGAATCTTTGGCTGCAATCATCAGTTATTGGGATGACCTTGATAGTTGTCAAATCCTCTAGTTCAGCTGTAGATGTCAAATTTACAAGTGCATCTCCAAAGTCTTTGTCTTGGTACTGTAGTCTGAATTCCCCATTCAAGCCACACACTTTCCTGACTTCATCCGTGAGTTGCTCCATTGTTTTTGGTATTCCATCTGGCAGAAGTAGTTTCCTGGTGTCATCGGGCTTCAGAATAATTTGCAACTTGATTGGCATCTTCACTGCTGTGTCACCCAATACAGAACAATCTAAAAACAACAAGAACAAAAGGCGAATATTATTACAAATAATGGACAGGTTTAAGTGCTACACTGACATATTTTTTCTTTCACATGGTAAGCTACTATTCTGGCCACATCTGCCCTGGGGTAGACTAACAGATGCAAGGCTGCCAATCTGCACCATAAACCCCTCCGACCAACATTTCACCCACACACACTATATTCACACAGGCTGTAAGTGTCTTGCTCAAGGACATCTTATACTGCTCAGCATTAAACTAATATATTTACATATTTTTAAAAGATAATCAGTAAAATATATATATATATAAATAAATATATATATATATATATATATATATATATATATATATATATATATATATATATATATATAGATGAGGCGCCGTCCACCAACCACGTAGTAATTTAGAGGGTAGTGATCTGTCAGTTCATGCAGGCCAACAAGCTTTAGCACTCTAGTAGTAGACATGACCAAGTCATAAGCTCGATAATGTTCCAGGTACCAGGCATCCAAGTTTTTTACAATGAAAAGCAGGGTCTCTTGTTCAACAATCATATGAACAATTTCACAAAACTCTGGAAGTTCAGCCAGCGATCCATGGGACAACACCATTCCAATCCTGTAGTTTAAACCATTGTAGAAAACGTTTTTTGCAAGGTTCACAGTCTCCATTTGTGGGTACTTCTGTTTCACTGCCCATGTTATATCTTCGTTAATAACATCAATGGGTAGTGTTGATACCTCACTGACCTCTAAGGATGGTTTAGGAAACCTACAGATGTGCAGATTATGTGCAGACTGAAATTGGTGTCTTTGTGCTAATGAATACAAAACATTTTTGTAACAATTTGTATGACGTATTACTCTTTTGAAGAAACTATGTTTAGCTTCAAATCTCATAGTCCATAGTGCAACGAGCGGGCCAAACTGACGGATCAGTCATGGATAATGCTCCAAGTAATGATGTTTAGGTAGAATTCTTTCATGAGGGAATACTTCTTGAAATACTGTCCTGTGTTCTGATATCTTAAAGTCTAGATAACAAATTGAGTCCTCAGTGTGAAAAGGTGCAACAACAAGTTCTACAGTGTCCTTCAATTCACAGAGTACTTGCCACGCTGGTTCATTGGCAGGAACTTTGTGTCCGATTAAGAGAGGGAGAAATCTTAAAAGGTTCCAATTCTCGTGTGCGTTTCCTCCTATTGTTCTCTTTGTTGTGTAGGTTTGGGGCACAAGATGGGGACGGTTTGTCTTGTCAGTCCATTTAAATTGAAACGATGTTATTGCTTCATTCAAATTGGATAATGCAAAATATTTTTTGGAAATTAATACATTAAGACAAAGAGCAATCTCAACCGGTATAATCCCTTCAAACAAATCATGAACAATATCAGGGGGAAAGCTTTGTGTCAAATTGAAATATGACAGATTTTCTGACAGCACACACTTCCTTTTTACACCAAAATAATTAGCCAATATTTTTTCTTCAATTGCTTTAAGATGAGAAGCATGAATTTCCTTGCTTCTCATGCAAAATGCTCCCGAGTTCACTTCTTTTGTTTGAATATCCAATCTTTCTGCACTACAAAATCTGCAAGAGTATCTGCCAGAAAAGTTTTCCACAAATCCTGCAATACTGTGTGCTCCAAGATTGTCTGCTAAAACACAATGAACAAAGCCTTTCACATTTTTCCCCAATTTGGCAATAAACAGTCCTTCTTGTTCTAATATAATAAGATCCTGTACTAAGGGCTTCAATACATTTTCATAACCATAACATTTAACATCGTCGCTATGAATAAGTGCAGCTAAATATATATTAGACAGTGAGGAGTGACAGCTAGCAGGTAAGTTACCCAATGTCCAATATACCCCACAGACCTTATACTTTTTTCTGGAGGTACCAAGGGGATTACAGATTTCAAAGTCATCTATGTACAAAAAAAGTGAAATAGCACACTCTTTTGAAAACTGAAAATTTTCGTCATAATTACTACCATCATAAAATGACTTGTACTGTCTTTGACCAGACTGAATTTGATGGGGAGATTTCAAATTAATGGCAATATCCAAAAATGTTTCACAACTTAAAATCTGCTGTAAGGATTTTAGTAAAGGGATGTATTGAAATGATTTTTTGTTTTGGGGGCCAAGCACAATTTCCACAGGTTCAACAATATCAAAATGTTCTTTATAGCAGGGGCGTCGCACCCGTGGGGGATGTGGGTGTTTTAACACCCACACTTTTCCCGATGAGAGGGTTAAACACCCACACTTTTTCTGCAGGTTTTCCGCAGTTTTGCACAAACGCCTTACTACAGTCGTTCCTCCGTTTCACTGGCCGCTCTGTGTCTGCGCTCGCTGCGGCTGCCTCCTCTCCCCCTCCCTCTCAAACGTGACACCGGCTTTGAGTGTGACCGGCTGATGATTGGCTGTTCTGCCTTAAGTCCCGCCTCTCTTGGTGTGTTAGATGTATCGCCAGCTCGTGCTGAGGCGGGAACTTGATTCAAGTTACTTGAATGTTTATCGTTATTTACGTCTTCCTTTTCCAGGTACTTTGAATGAGTGTTTATGCTTTGGAGGTTTTTAAATAAGCTTGATATGTGTTTGGGAAGATGTTCTTTTTATGTTTTGTTGACATGTCGAGTGTTTTCTGTATTATATTTCGTTTTTTAGACTAATGCTAATTTGGATATTGTTCAGCAGCTAGCTAAATTCAGTTATGTATGTGGTATGTAGTGTATAAAGTAACTGTGATGAAGAAGGCAGGGGATTGACGAGGAAGAGGGACAAATTGCCATTATTAAGCAGTGTATTTATGGGTTTATTGCCAGTGCAATTGATTTTGATGTTTTGAGCGTTGTTTGTTGATTAGCTGAATACTTTAGTGGATACTTACCTGTTGTATTTGATTGTACCTTTTGAGGAGAAAAAAGTGAGAAATCATGACCTTGGGTCTCATTCATGAAACATTCGTAAATATACGAGTAAATATGTGAGTGATTTGCGAGACATTCCCGAAAATTCTTCTCCTGATTCACAAATACTTCGTAAACGTCAGATTTGATAGTGAAATGTGTGTGTGGTTTAATGAATTCCAATCAGTCGTAAATGGGACGCGCGTGCACGCTCATTCTCTCAATTACCATAAATCCCGCCCATTAAAACCGACTGACAACTATATATGGGCATCATATTATGACACGAAACGAATTAAGGATTTCAACATGTCTTCTCAAAAGCGAATGAAGAAGAGAAATTTCTCAGATGCAGAAATTGAAGTTTTATTATCAGAAGTTCATTCAAAACGCCACATTTTATTTTCAAGCATAGGCCTACATAGTGGCGTATCAGGTCCTAAAAAAAAGGATTTTTTAGGTGCTTTAGGTAAAAATGCTTGGCAGCATATTACAGATGCAGTTAATGGAGTTTCATCTGTTAATCGAACAATCCCAGAAGTAAAAAGAAAATGGTTCGACATGAAGCTTGACTGCAACACTTGTGACTTGCGGACTTGTAAAAAAAAAAAAAAAATGAATAAACAGCTTGAATATAAAATAAATAAATAAATAAGTTAAAAAAAAAAAAAAAAAACTTGCGGACTTGTGTGCCGTTTGCAGATGCTATTACTGGCTCTCGTAATAAAAGTAAAAAGAAAAACCGTATGTAATTACTATAATATTTTTTCAAAATGCTGTGTAAATATGTACCCGATTAAGGTGAATTAAAATGCAGCCTTATTAATGAGCAAAACGTTCGGATGTTAAACGCACTATTTACGCGTGGCTGGGAGCAGGTGTAGATTTCTTTCGTACCAACTAACATTTGGAAAATACGAACATTTTAATGAATCCGAAAATTTACGCCAGAACCACTTTACACACGATTTACACAAAAATTCGTTCTGCTCGTGTTTCATGAATGAGACCCATTGTTTGCATATCTGTTTAAGAACTATGAAAGAAAAGTGTATATTATTTTAATGTTTAAAAACAGTAAATTGTTACATTATTTATACCACCAGAGAAAAAGCTTTGTGTGGCCTTTTTTTTATTTTTATTTTTTTATTTTTTATAAATATATCTCCCCTCTTCAGGGCGCAAGTAAGCAAAATTTAGCAGTCACAGTCCTGTCAGACCCATGTCACTATTAAGCTTACCACTGTCTTTTTGTCACGCAGTATCATTAAGATGCAGAAAAGAAAGAGGCAGGAGAAGATTGACATCTTTTTCAAGAGAAATCCTGTAAGTGAAGTTGAAAGCTGAAAGTTGAAAAATGTTGACATTAAACAACAGTAGCCTATTATCATTAGATATTGTTTGCATTTATTTCATGATATTACTTTTCAGTATTCACTGAGGTTTGCTAGTGCCACAGCTGTAACTGTTTGACCCTATTCCTTTACCACTGCACCCTTGTTTAGGAGAGAAAGTTGCTGGAGCCATCAGTTTCAGATAGAGCACAGGAAGGTTCACAGGTGAGCAATGAAATGAATATTACAGTTTCTGAAAGAGTTCTATGAAGGAAGAGAGGCCATGCGTGTGTTTGTGTAATGTTTGGTGCTTATTTCCATCCCAGGTGAATGCGTGTGTCTGGTGTGTTTATATCAAATTCACAATTTAATTTCAAACGTTTTGATTAGGGTGTATGTGAGGATGTGGCCAGGAGTGAGGAAGACAGAGATGAAGAGGGAGGAAAAGGCAGACACGAAGCAGGCAGGTCCGAAGCAGGCAGGCACGAAGCAGGCAGGTCCGAAGCAGGCAGGTCCGAAGCAGGCAGGTCCGAAGCAGGCAGGCACGAAGCAGGCAGGCACGAAGCAGGCAGGCACGAAGCAGGCAGGTCCGAAGCAGGCAGGCACGAAGCAGGCAGGCACGAAGCAGGCAGGTCCGAAGCAGGCAGGCACGAAGCAGGCAGGCCCGAAGCAGGCAGGTCCGAAGCAGGCAGGCACGAAGCAGTTCTCTGTGATGATGGATGGGACACGAGACGTGTCTGGAAAAGAGCAAGAGGCAGTGTGTTTGAGATATGTTGACAAGGATTTAGTCCCTCGTGAAGAATTTATTGGTCTTTATGAGGTTTCTTTGACAACAGGAGAAAATCTAGCAAAAGTAGTCATGGATGTTTTGCAGCGCCTAAACTTGCCTATCACTGGGTTGCGTGGCCAAGCATACGATGGGGCCGCAAATATGGCTGGCAAATACAATGGAGCACAGGCCATTGTAAGAAAAACACAACCTCTGGCTCCCTATGTTCATTGTGCTGCCCACTGTGTTAACCTAATTACACAGAGGTCCTGTACTGCCTCAATATTTATACGGAATTCTCTGGATTGGGTCAATGAGTTGGGAGTGTTGTTTGGGCAGTCAGGGAAACTGAAGGACATATTTAAGGGAATTGCAAGGTCTGAGGAGGGTGAGGGTCCATGTCACACTATAAGACCTCTGTGTCCAACAAGGTGGACGGTCCGCACTAGTGCCATCCGAAGTGTGCTAAACCAGTACGAGTGCATAAACAAGGCTTTTGGCTGAGATGGCAATGAGTGAGTCTGATGCGGCTAGTAAGGCACAGGGGCTGTATGAGACATTTCAGCAGGGAAATGTTGTCCTTGGTCTTGTGTGTGCTTTGGAGATCACAGGGGAGTTGGAGGTTTTGAATATGTCCCTCCAGAGAAGAACACAGACCCTAGATGGTATGCTTTCAGCTGTTGCCTGTGTTAAGGAAAGTTTCAGCAAAAAGAGAAACACAGAGAGTTTTCAGGCTCTTTACACAAAAGCAACAAGGATGTGTGAGACACTCCATCTCACTCCAATTGCCTCTCCTCGTGTCCGTATCCCACCTCAGCGCTTCACAGGTAGTGCTCCTGCACATGTACATGTGTCCCCTTCTGACTACTACAGGACTGAATTCTACAAAGTTCTGGATGTTGCTGACATGCAGTTTAGAGAAAGATTTGAGCAGGAGGGAATGCAAATGTTAAGGCACCTGGAACAAATTCTCTTAACTGGAAAGATACATGATGTTGTCCAACAGTACCCAGAAATCAACCCAGACATCCTCAAAGTTCAGCTTGCGTTGTTCAGAATGAAGTACAGCTTCCAGTCTAGTACTGAAATTGTTGCTGTTCTTCAATGGATGACCCCAGAGGTCCGTGGTCTCTTTGACCAAGTCGAAACAGTTGTCCGACTCCTCCTAGTTGTGCCTGTGTCATCAGCAGAGTCAGAAAGGAGTTTCAGCAGCCTCCGGAGCACGCAGCACCATGACCCAAACCCGCCTCAACAGTGTTGCTGTGTGCCATTTACATAAAGACAAGCTGGACAGGGTAAACAGAAAAAAGATTGCTGAACAGTTTGTCTCCTGTAAGGAGGGCAGAAAGAGCACTTTTGGTTCTTTTAAATGAGAGGTAGTTGGTCATATGTTCATTGGTCAGTTTGGTTGTTGTTGTTTACATATATATATATATATATATATATATATATATATATATATATATATATATATTGTTCTTAATATATATATATATATATTGTTCTTAATATATATATATATTATATATTGTATATCTGGAGTTTGCTGTAACAAACATAATTTCCCCCTCTGATTATTAAAGTATTTCTGATTCTGATTCTTTAGCAAGTCTACTGTTGCGTATTTTCACTTATTTTATTATTTTCCGTGTTCCGAGTGTGTTTTTATACTTTTCTAGTATCACTAATTTAAATGGGAGCTTTTTATATCTTTTTTTTTTTTTTTTTCGAAGAACTATACCATACAACATGTTATCAAGAAACAAAAAAGTAAAAAAAGAAACAGAAAAAGATGGAAATACAAATTACAACAAACAAAACAATTGGGGAGGGAAGTATTATACACGCATAAAATCAAATAAATAAATTGCAAAATTTACAAATTTTTAAAGTTCTTACTGCTTTCTTATTTACAGAGTCTCTGATACTGTCAATATAAATACATATTTCAGTTAACAAAACCATAAAATTGTTTGTTTTTTTTATTGCTAAATTTACACTTATGAATGTGAAATTTGGTCAACAGAATAAGTAAATTAATTAAGTAAAAGTACTGTTCTTTTTGGTCAGGATAGTCAGTTAAGCCAAAAAGTACATCTTCCCATAAGAGTGAAAAATGTTTTAAACACTGAATATTCTCCCTAATAAACCTTTGGACCTTACCCCATAGTGTAACTGAGTGCACAGTGCCAAAATAAGTGCAAGGCAGTCTCCTCATATTCATTACAAAAAGTACAATTTACATTTATTCCTTTTTTTTAATTTTTGTAAGTAATGACTTGCTGGATAAAATCTGTGAATACGTTTATAAGAAACTTCTTTAATCTTATTTCTAAGATAGCTTTTTATATCTTGTATGCTATACCTTTTGTACCCTTCTGTCATTGTATTCATCGTTTTTATTGTTAATAAACAAACCACATCCATCCCCCCCACTTTTAAAAAGCTTGCTACGCCCCTGCTTTATAGTATGCCTTTCTCTTCCAAGCAGTGGAAAGAGGGCCTGGACTTCCAAGAGAGGCTGTAATTGGATGTGATTTACAAAGAGCAAATACTAGATCTTTTACAACTGTTTCATCTACATGACTGTTACCATTCCGCAAGTGCTGAACTATACTTTGATGGTTAAGAGGGACAGAAGCAGTGCTTATCAAATGGACAAACTCTTGCAAAAGTTCATCAACAGCAACACTAGAAACAAGATAAATATGTTCGAGCTTCAACAAGAAAGAGGCTAGTTTGAGCTCAACGTTATGTTTCAAGTCAATTAAATGTTCCCCATCCAAAGACGTATCATTGAAATCTTCGGTACTGAAATCATCTGCGGGCTCAGGAAGAATGCTATCAATGTGGATATGATCAGAATCACTTGTTTCAGAACATGTAGTTTTTTCAAGAATTCCAGGTTTTAAGTCATTCACTGAACAGCCCTTATGATTTCTGCTTTTGTGTGTTCGAAATGAAGCATAAATATTTGTTTTGTACAAACAGTCCTGAAAGACACAAACTACTGTTTCACTGTTCAGAAGATGCTGCGAAATATGTTTCAAGTAGTCTTTTAACGTTGAGAATTGATTGCAGTGGCAAGTGAGGCATTTAAATGTGGTCGCTTCAGTTTGTGAAGGCTGATGAAATCTGGACAAATGAGTCAAAAGTGCCTTCCAAGTCTTGCAGGTGCATGGACAACTGAAATAGATGCAAGGATAGGAATGGCGACGTCCATAGTGTCTGTGCTCAAGCTTATAATGTTTAAGAAGTTCAGATCTTCGTAAAACAGAAACACCACAGTCTTTGCATTTCCACATTCACCAGAAAACTAAGAAAAAAACATACAAAAAGAACCATGTTAGGCATTTGCTGCTTAAAGGAACAGGCCACCGTTTTTCCATACTGAGATATGTTCTTACCTGAGCTTAGACGAGTTGATGCGTACCAGTCTGGTCTTTGTGCGTGCGCTCAGTCACGCACAAAGACCAAAGATGTTGTTAGCATTTAGCCTCTCCTCCTCTCCTCTATGGACCCAAACGGGGGTGAAGTTAGAAGCGAACAAGCTCTTCCACGTTTTCCCTATTTAAATACGGTTACGTGAGTAGTTACATGATCCAAGTATAGTTACACAAAATTAAACATGTCGATTTTCTAAGCGGATAAAAAGGGGTACTATATTGTAAGGCGTAATAACACCTTAGGAGCACTTCGACGTCAGCGCAGTAATATCTTCAGAATTCTTTAGGAGTGAAGATATTACTGTGCGGACGTTGAAGTTTCTAAGTTTAACACCAGTATCAAACACACACACATGCACACTAATAATTGTGTTGGTGACATCAACTGGCCTTATTTGGAATTGCACCTAACAGATCTTACAGAATTTTTTTAAATATTTATATTTTTAAATGAATACGATCAATATACAGTTATGTAGCCTACACATTTAAAGATTAATAGTTTTATGCAGCATGAAGTCATTCAACAATTATTTATATTACATCGGAGGCTTCTACTTTGTCTTAAAACGTTCTGTTACATTATTACACGACACGGTCACTCATTCTGCGCGTGCCATACGGAAAAATTGCAACTGTCATTCAAACTTTGATGCAGATTGTCATGAACAGTAGGTGATTGCAGCTTTATTACCAAGATATTGCTTTAGAATGTGTTTCATGTCGACATGGGTAGAGTGAAGAGAGGTAAAAAAATTAGAAAACATGATGCAGACTAACTTTTTGCAGACTAGTCTGACTAACCCGCGGGACCCGACGCAAAACAGAGCGGCACGGGACAAATTTTGAAAGGTCATTGCGGGAGCGGGCGGGATGATGAAGGTGCACTTGCGGGTGCGGGCGGGGGGGATGATACGCTGCACTCCCGCAAATTAAATATGAGTGTAAAGTAAAATATATAAATGATTAAAGTAGCGTACATAATTTGTAGTTGTGAGGGAGATTCTGTTTGGCAGCAATAAAAACGTTTTAAGCAGCCTAAACTTGGATGTTGTCGTTTGGGGTAGGGCGGGGCCTAATCTCACGCACACTTGTTTAGAGACAATTTCTTCCCGCTGCTCCGTGTTCGAATTCAAAAGCTTCAAGTTCAAAATAGACAGCATGGACGAGGAAAAGAGCACCTCTAGTGCTTCAGATATAGGCCTAAACGCTTCAGATGTAAGCACTTCTCTAAAGAAAGGCACATTTACTACAAAAAAAAAAAATCACGAAACCTCAAATCAGACATTTGGCAGTCTTTTTCGGTTGTGCATGATGGAGAGGGGAATCAACTACCTTTTGCCTGCTGTGATAAATGCCAAAAGGTGTTAACATACAACGGACACAAATCGCATTTTTTTTCCAAGACCTTTCGTGAGACAGAAAGTGAACATACATCCTGCCTGCCGTCTTGCAGGCATTTGCGGGCGGGAGCGGGACATAATATCACAGATGCGGGCGGGAGCGAGACTAAAAATGACAAATCTTTGCGGGAGCGGGTGGGAGCGGGACTGAACACTGCGGGAGCGGGACTGAACACTGCGGGAGCGGAAATGTTTTAATCTTTTAACTCAAAAAAAAAAAAAAACCTATTAAAAAAACCATGTATGTTCTTTAATGTTTGATTATAATTTTACTGTCTTCACATAGGGATGGGAATTGATAAGATTTTATCAATAATAATGCCACTGACGATTCTGATTATCGATCCGATTCTTTAACGATTCTCTTATCGATTCTTGATAACACTGTGTGGAAAAATGTAGTCATATGCTTTTCAAAAAAAAAAACAAGTGGTTTTATTTATTTTAAAGTTTAAGCTTGAGTTAGCAAACTGTACTTTTTATATAATTTATGTAATAAATAGAACCTTATTGTAAAGTGTTACTGATTAGTTATACACCGATTCAGACGTCTCCTGAGTTCACTGCTGGAAAGATCAGTTGTTTTAACCATTCATTAAAATTAATCGGTTTAAATGAGTCATTAGTTCGCGAATTGGACATGTCGTGCGCGTTGTGATTATCCCAGCAGTTAGGACATGGACATCCAAGATTTGTGTCAACATAGAAAACATTTCATCACTGTATAGTTTTTTTTTTTTTTTTTCGTTTAATTAAAGTGTTGTTTTATGTCAGCTGAATGTCCGGAACGCTTTTCAGAGAAGATAAGGCAACTTATTTAGCACAATTCACACCCAGCAGTAATTCAGGGGAAAAAAAATCTCTGAATGCTCCACATGAAACTTTGGTCTTCCGACCTTTTACCACCGTGACGATTTATTTTGATTAATATGTGCGAGGGAGAGAGAGCAACACAGCGCTTAGTTTGGAGACGGTGAAGTCGTTTACACAGAGAGTGCTCTCTCTCTCTCTGCTCGTTCTTTCAGTTAAACATGCGCCCTGTCACAAACGCAGCCGTTCATCTACATTACTCACCGATCAAATAAGACTTTGGCGGGACAAAAATTCACTTTGGCGGGCGCTAAAACAAGTTCAATGCAGGAAAATTCATGCGCGAGTTTCCATTAGACTCGCACGGTAGCCAGGCGTCTCATCCAATGGCGAGCCCAGCTCAGTTGACACTGTGTGCTTCAAGATTCTGACGCAAGTGAAGCAAAGCACTGAAGCAAAGCACTTAGCAAAGTGCTAAGATTCCGATTGGCCCAGAGAAATGTCAATTATAAGAATTATCCAATAATGTTTCGCAATTCTAGCCTGCATGGCAGTTACTGTGAGTAACATTACAAATTTTACCGAAAGTTATGTGGACACAATGACTGAAACAGAACTCAAACTGAATGAGTTATAGAAAATTTATAGTTCCCAGCATGATAATTGGGTAATAATTGTGCCGATTGAGCATTAGTGATGAACACCTGCTGTTAACAAGCAGAATCACTGAAGGAAAGACAAACACAAGGACTACAACTGACTTCCAGCCACAGCCTTAGATGAAATCAACTGAAGAAAAAAGATTATATATCTCAAGATCTCAGCAGAGGATGATTAAACAACTCCACAAACAGCATTACCAGCTTTGCTTATTACTAACCAGATTTACTTTATTTCTGTCAGACGTCTACAGATGTTCTTATTGAGAATTAACAGAGGTTTAGAAGTTGATGTTTTATTGAGCTTCATTTGAAGTCACCATGATGGTGATCAGTGTTTGCTTTAGGGCTCTTGACTTTTGCACATACGTTTTTCACTGGCTGGGTGTAACAGAGTGTTCAAAAAACACATTTGTTATGGCACAAAAGTGAAGAAAAAATATGATCTGGTGGTTAAGTATTGATGATAACAATCATAATTTAGTGACCTGATTCACTGATTTCATTCAGAGTCTAATCTCTGTTTAAACAAGTGACATATTATTAGTTTTATTAAAAACTGATTCTACAGCAAAAGAGCCAACAGTGTTGTGACAGTCAGATAATTTGAAGGATTTAAAAAAAAAAAAAAAAAATCTATAGCATTAGGGCCTACTTAGACTGACACAGATATCAAGAGTCAGCATATGAATCTCAACAATGGTGACCATTAAAAAACGATTCATGCTGCAATGCGGCATGAATAAATAATACAGGTTACTTCAACTTGTCACGTCAAGTCAAGTCACCTTTATTTATAAAGTGCTTTTTACAATACAGATTGTATCAAAGCTTCTTCACATTGATAACATGCAGCTTCACATTGATAACAAGCAGCTTCACATTGATAACATGAAAATAATACAACAAAGTTTGTTTCTAGAAGAAAATTGCATCATCGTCCACCCTAAATAAGGCAGATCAATAATATTGTTGAATATTAGTGGCAAGGAACCAAAACTCCATCAGGTGACAGAATGGAGAAAAAAAACCTTGGGGCTTAACATATGACGACAGAGTTGCGACGGTTACCTGGCTGCGACTTGAAAACACTGAATGACGGCTGCTGCTGGAGAACAGTCTTTCGAATCGGCTTTGTCCGCGACTCTGGAGGACTTGGAGTTAAGTTTTTCTTTGAGAAAAGAGCAAAGAACGGCACTGAAGTCATTCTTAAAAAAAGGAAGATGTGTTCGTCATTTTGCCGGCCAGATATGGCAAAAGTTGAATCTATCGTTAGCTCCGCTTTTGGGAAAACGCTCTGGTTGGTTGAAGCGCTGTCCTATTGCGTGCAGAGGGAATTTGAAAGACAGCCGTTTATCCCGCCCCTCGGATTAAACCGCGTCTATGGTGAGTTTCCAGACCTAACATCTTGATGTAGGTCTAGCTTGCCAGGCTAGGTCAAGACCCCAACTAAAGCAAACACTGATCACCATCATGGTAACATCAAATGAAACTCAATAAATCATTAACATCTAAACACCTGTTTATTCTCAATGAGAACTTCTGTAGTCATCTAAAAAGGAAATCTGGTTAGTAATAAGTGAAGCTGGTAATGCTATTTGTGGAGTTGTTTAATCCTCCTCTGCTGAGATCTTGAGAGATTTAATGTTTTATCTTCAGTTGATTTCATCTAAGGCTGTGGCTGGAAGTCAGTTGTAGTTCTTGTGTTTCTCTTTTTTCTGTTCTTCTTCTTCATCTTCCCTTCAGTGATTCTGCCACTAATGCTCAATCATCACTTAATTAATCACTTAATTTCTTGACTGCAATGTATATCTTCTTTTAGTGAACTCAACTGATATAATTTCAGAGTACTCATAACTATTGGTTTCTACAATTAAATGAATTAAGGTAATTGGTGTCCTCAAATGTTATGTGTTATCTTAACTTATTGGATTTGACTTTGTATGTGATATTGTGAGCTAGCAAGTGCTCTGAGTTCATATAAAATTAAGAAATATCCTTGTTTTAGTAGACTCGATTAAAATAAGTTCAGAGAAATCATAACTATTGTTTTTTTTATCAAATTAATTAAATGGAGGTAATCGGTGTCCTCAAAATAAATGAGCTACTTGAACTTGTTGGGTTTTAAAGTTCTGGTTAGATCACACTGTAAAACCCAACAAGTTCAAGTAGCTCATTTATTTTAGGCAAGGCAAGTTTATTTATATAGCATATTTCATATGGCAATTCAAAGTGCTTTACAGAAAGGAATTAAAATAATCACAAAATAAAAGTTATAAAACTTTTATAAAAGAAATTAAGAGAGATATATGATACAGTTATAAAATGATTTAAAAGAGTAAAAAGATTATACATAGATAAACTCATCTGAGAAAAAACTGGTATATCATATTTTTCACAACTCCCAGTTTTACTCTGAGATTTCCCATGGTGTGTATGATGAACTGTTCCCACTGTGTCTGTGGTTGTAACGGTCACTCACCTTGAGAGCCACCAGAGGGCACTCCACACCAGACTATTATTACTCCCTCACAAACTACATTTCCCATAACTCACTGCCCAGACTGATCATCACTGATTGCATTCACCTGTGTCTCATTACCCTGTTAGTCTCAGCCTATTTATACCATGTTCACTCATTCACTCACTGCAAAGTTATGCATGTTGTTGCACTGCATTTCCGAGCATTTTCCCTGGTTTGATGTCTCTTGGTTTTTGCCAGAGATGGGGGACTCGAGTCACATGACTTGAGTCACATAACTTGACTCGAGTCAGACTCGAGTTGCAAATTTAAAGACTTGAGACTTGCTTAACTAAATTAAGAAAATGACTCGACTTGACTTTGACTTGAGATCCAATGACTCGAGACTTGACTTGACTTGAACTGTATGACTCGAGAATGATTTGATATACTTTTTTATATAAATCATCGCAACATCAATTGATGAACAAAATGAAAGCAACGTAACCATTGACGCCAGTCATCAGATTCTGCGCGATTGCGTGACGCTGCACAAGCCCAGAAAAAACAAATCGCGGTGAGCGCGCTAAATACAAAAACATCTCCCAGCATCGTTTCTTTTTGGATATAAACACTAAAATTGACCATATTCATACAAGAAGATTTGCTGTACGCATAATAACTGGCAAGGGATATCGGACGACCATCACAACCTCGAACTTCATTCACCACGTCTAAAAGTAAGCTATGGCTTGTTTAACCTGTTTGTTATAGTTAATTTGACTATCGTTAAATCTAGAGAGAATATTGGTCAAAACATCATGCTTTATATCTCATCTTTATACACAATTATGTTTTCAAATGTAGCTTAATGTTGTCAATATTCAAATGATAATTAATGATGGCATATGTTTTGTATAACATTTGCCACATTTCTTTCAAATCATGCTTTGAAGCCAAATATGTCGTTCTTTCCAATGACGAAAAACAACATAGAAAACTATTAATGTTTTGTCGTGTTTTATGTTTCTCTTAAAGCAGGGTCATATGTTATCAGGGGGTTGGGGGCAAAATGCCAGCAGAATTAATATAAAAATTGCCCTAGTATGAGTTATTTTTATAATTATAACATACGATATTAAAAAATATTTCCAGAATATTGGCGCGATTGCAAATGTGATGATTTTATAAAACAGTTCAGTAAACAAAGGGTGAATATTGTGATGTGACATTTTAGACATAATATTCCAAATATTCTGTTTTTGCTCTTTCTCCAATGACAATAGTTCCAAACAAGCCACAGAAAGAGTTATGCGTATCTGAACAAATTCGTTTTTTTGTGATTCAGTGACCTAGTTGGTTAGTTCCAGAACGAATCTGCCGTTTTGAACAAATCCGTTGAATGAATGCTTCTATGACTCTTACATTAAGACAGTGATTTGGCGCCACCTATTGGCGGTTTTAACTTCATAATTAAAAATATATAATTTATTATTTTTTAGCATCTAATTTTTTCTATATTAATTATAAGTCATTAATCTCATAACATTATTTATGGTGTTGTAATTGCGGTTTAAATGCATGGTTAGAAAAATAAATGGTTAGAACATAGTTAGAAAAAAATGCCCCTGGAAATCAATTTAAGGGGTCAAATATTGGCTCTTAATGGGAAAGTTAATGTCTGCCGGTGATATTCCATAAAAAAAATATATATATAAGCAAAGTTAAACATATGACATTTACTATGAAACCAATTTAATTAATGCATCACTCTTGTGAATTTACCTTCAAATGTTTTATCTTCAAAACATTTTGTATCATTGTTATTATAATAATAATAATAATAATTCCAAATTTTGATAATCAAATGCATGCTAATAAATTATATGAATATTACGATATAAATGTATAAGAAAGGTAATCGTTTTTGAGGGAAAAATAAATAAGTTTGAGGCCAATATAAACTACTTTTTTTCTGTTTGGTATTGTAACTTGACTTCGACTTGACTTGACCCTTAGCAGGACTCGACTTGACTTGCTTGAAATGAACCACTGACTTGACTTGGTTGTGTGTACTGCGACTTAGACTTGCTTGAGACTTGATGGTAGGGACATGAGACTTACTTGTGACTTGAACATGTGTGACTTACTCCCACCTCTGGTTTTTGGATTTCTTGCCTGTTCCGTGGATTACTCTTTTGCCTCTGACCCCTGCCTGTTTTGTTTGTTTGGACGGACGGACGGACGGCCTACCTTTGTTTTGACCTATTGCCTGTATATTGGATTACGTGTCTGGATTGCACCTTAAGTGGTGTTCTTTTGGCGTGCCTAAGAAATGTATTGGACGTTTCTGATGGACCCGATTTTCCTCTAAAAGTAAAATCTAAGCAGTCTGTAGCCATGTATTTTTTTATTTTTCATATATTATTTGTATTTTATTTTATAGGGGTAGCTAATAATAAGTGAGTATTAACAAAAAATGAATTAAATAACAAAAAATATCAGGGATTAAAAAACAACCCAATTTACTGGGTAAAATTAGCACAACGTGTTCTGTCCTATATTCACACAGCCCAAATTGGGTTGTTCTTAAACAAGTGTTTTTAGAGTGTGTTTAAATTTTTCACATATGTATGTTGAATGTTTTACGCTTAATACACAATGTTGAAATTGTCATTGTATGTGCTTTCTTGTCAAGTTGCTATGAAAGTTTTTACACCAGTGCATGGGGCCAATTTTCATGATCTCGTCAGATAAATCTCCAGAAGAGTGTGTGTGTGTGTGTGTGTGTGTGTGTGTGTGTGTGTGTGTGTGTGTGTGTGTGTGTGTGTGTGTGTGTGTGACCAAATACAATGCCCTAAAAAAAGAAATCAGAGTGATTAGTCAACATCCTCATAATTCTTTTCTAATACTTTCATGCTTGACACAGAGTCCAAATCTCCTAATTATCATACCAAAAGACTTGCGCCCCCAAAAAAAGGCTTCAGACAACAATGGTCATGAGTGCTTGAACAAATGCCTTCACAATGCTGTCACTATGCCATTCTCAACTCTTTAGAAATGCAAATAGACTGCATGAATATGTGATTCTTTTAGAAACTCGCGAGCACGTGAATGGCATGTGAATCATGAGAGAGAATGACTGATATTTCTTAATACTTCAGAGGTTTAGCGGTCTGCTTTGTTTGTCATCGGTTATTCGACTATTAAACTAAACTGTCAAAACACAATTTTAAATAGAATAGTTGATTTAGGATTTAACATTAACAACACTTTAAAAATATATCAATGTTAATAATGACATCCTTTCTCTTTGAACACTGAAGTGATTACACTGCTGTCAACTGATTGTGGTTCATATAGATATATTTTGTTTCTCCTTAACAACGATTTAAAGATCCTTTGTGAGGTGTAAGCAAAAAGATTAGAAATAGCCTGCATTTGACCCAGCTTGTTCCTATGGATCAAAACGGCTTTGTTTGGGGGAAGCAGGGTTTTCATGACCTTTGAGAGTAGGCTAATCAAAAAAAGCTGGGTTGTTTCAACCCATGGTCAAATATGCACTAACCCAACCTTGGTTTAAAACATTTAATTACACTTTTAAACCCAATGGTTGGGTTTGACCATATTTGACCCAAACATGGGTTGTAACAACCCAGCATTTTTTTTAGAGTGTGCTTAATATACTGCATGATAAATCTAATACTTATGACAATGCACTTCTTTCATTTGATGCTGACAAAGTGTTCCACAGGATTAAGTGGCAATACCTGTTCAAGACTATAGAAAGGATGGCATTTGGGGAAAAGTTTATGAAATGGGTCTAGATCCTGTATGTTAACACTTCAGATGAGATACTAACAATTTATTTGACAAGTAATCATTTATTGTAGTGTGCTAATCAGCAGTAATGACATAACACACTGTTAATATAGGCATCTGTAAACTTGACACCTATAACACAGAATAAATTGATAACAAAATAAAACAAAACAAAAATCTGCTGCTTAATCTTAAAGATGGGCCTAACACAAATCAATTTAGGAAAATTAATTTATCTGTAATATTAACATGCCTGCTCAATTTATAATAGCAAAACTAAACCATTTATTTTACATGTTATTTTGTAGTTATTTTAGTATTCATGTTATCTGTTCTCTGATAGCGAACAGTAGCCAGCACAAATCTCAAACGTGATTTATCATTTACAATATATATTGCTATATTAAGCACTAACACTTCAAAATAATTATATTTGAAACTAGACTTCTTAGTAATTCTAAAAATATTACTATAAATTACAGCAACACCTCCCCCTTTGCCTTTCAGACGAAGTTCATGTTTATAACCGTAATCTTGCGGGGTGGTCTCATTTAAAGTAATGTAATCATTTGTTTTCTAGTCAGGTTTCTGTCAAACACAGCACATCTAGGTTATAGTCTGTAATCATATCATTAACAACAAGTGCTTTTGAAGTAAGGGATCTAATATTCAGCAACCCAAGCTTTATCATTTGCTCATTTGTATTATATCTGTTTTTTATTTGTTGAACATCAATAAAAATTTTACCCTTAGATGGGTTTGGAAGTTTTTTGTATGTCCTAATTTGAGGAACAGACACAGTCTCTATATGATGATATCTAGGTGAAAGAGGCTCTATGTGATGGGATTTATCTAACCTTGGTGACGTGAGACAGCTAGCAGACGGTCGGTTTAGCCAGTCTGTCTGCTTCCTGACCTGAGCCCCAGATTGTCATGTTTGAGCTCTAAGACTATGTGCCAAATTACTAGAGAGAAGAGCAGCACCATCCCAGGAGGGATGAATACCATCTCTTTTCAACAGGTCAGGTGTGCCCCAAAAACTTTTCGAATTGTCTATAAATTCTATATTAATTTGCGGACACCACTTAGACAACCAGCCATTGAGTGAGGACAATCTACTAAAGTATCTCATCACTCCTGCGAACAGGAAGGGGGCCAGAGCAAATTACAGTGCCTGACATCGTACTTGCGAGTTCACACACCTCTTTAACATTAATTTTGGTGATCTCTGACTGGCGGAGTCGAACATCATTTGTGGCGACGTGAATAATAATCTTAGAGAATTTACGATTAGCATTAGCCAGCACTTTTAAATTTGCTTTGATGTCAGGCGCTCTGCGCGACTACAGCGTCTCACTGTCACCCAGTTGCCCTGCTGCACGGGCTCTACTTCAGCCGGAACCGAACAATGTACAGAGTTCACTAAGCTAGTCGTATCCAAAGCAGTATCTAAAGCCCTTGCACTCTTACAATTAACCTTGATTAAATCTTGGATGCGTGTCTCTAGTTCTGAAGTCTTCCCCGTCAGCTTTACTATCTCCCTGCATTTATCACATGTAAATCCTGTGCTGACAGAGAAGGATATGCTAAACATGTTGCATGAGGTGCAAGTAACAATAAGAGGAGAAGATGACATGACTTACCGTATTTGTTGACTGATCCTACTCACCCAAGTTGTTTGATGGACTCGTAAAAAGTGCGAGAAAAATAAACAAATGCAGAACAATTAGTCCATGCGTACATGACATCAAGGCTAGATTATTGTAATGCTCTACTGGGTGGTTGCCCTGCACGCTTAATAAATAAACTACAGCTGGTTCAAAACGCAGCAGCTCGAGTTCTTACCAGAACCAGGAAGTATGACCATATTAGCCCAGTTCTGTTAACACTGCATTGGCTCCCTATTAAACATCGTATAAATTTTAAAATATTGCTGATTACTTACAAATCACTAAATGGTTTAGCTCTGCAGTACTTGAGCGAGCTCTTAACGCATTATAGTCCTTCACGTCTATTGCGATCTCAAAATTCCGGCCAGTTAATAATACCTAGAATATCAAAATCAACTGCTGGCGGTAGATCCTTCTCCTATTTAGCGCCAAAACTTTGGAACAGTCTTCCTAACATTGTCCAGGAAGCAGACACACTCTGTCAGTTCAAAGCTAGATTAAAGACATCTCTTTGACCTACCATACACAACACATTATAGACTTTTATAATTCAATGTTAAGCTGCATAGATTAGGCCAGCTGGAACCGGGAACACTTCCCATAAATCCTGATGTACTCGTTACATCATAAGAAGAATGGCATCTACGCTAATATTAGTCTCTCTGTTTATCCCGAGATTTACCGCAGTCTGCCAGATCCAGGCTGTATCCAGATCTGACTAAGGACCTGCGCCTGGACGCGACGACAGCGCGGCCCTGAAATGTCAACTAGGCTCTTCCCTGTGAAGGCCTCCATCCCCTCCCATTACCTCTCTACAGATAAAGCGTTGTCGGGATAATTCCGGTTCGCGTGGCTACGTGGAAGCGATAAAAATTCTGTATTATAAATTTTAAACTAGACCAGACTAGTAGTATGTTGAGGGTTGATTTGTAGGGAAGGACTACACGCCAGCGCACATATATTCAAACACGCATCCCTATAGACTGAACTCGTAATACGCATGTGCACGCCATCGGCATTCTCATTGGTTTGCGTTTTTGAAGTTTGCGCAGAAAGAACTTGAGTTTTCTGTTAAAATGGTGTCGTGTTAGCGGCCCCTAAGTTAATAACTAATGATCGTTGTGACGGAAGTGAATCAATCAAATTAACTTTAGCTGGACAATAACTTTATTCTAGAGCTGCTATAAAGCCAGAATAATCTTTGTTGCTTTAATTTCCTATTATCAATGTAAAGCTGCTTTGGAACAATCTACATTGTTAAAAGCGCTATATAAATGAAGATGACTTGACCGCACACCACTACAAAATGTCCGACACCGATATAGTGCACTATATAGTGGATAGGGAGCAGTTTCGGACACAGCTTTAGTTATGTTTGTTCTTAGTTTCACTTTCATGGACTTTTAGTTAGTATTCATTGGTTCCTGACTTCCTTTGTTCCGCTCCCTCTACTTGTTTGCCTCCATGGTTACTAATTTGATTTGTCATTCTGTTCAGATGTGTTCACCTTGTCATCATCTGTATATAAGTTCCTGTGTTTTCTAAGTTTGTTGTCCTGTCTCCTTAATGTGTTGTGGTGTTTATCTGTGAGTTTCATCATCTGTGAGCTATATTAAAATACCCTTTACCGTCGTGTTTGTGATCCCTACAATCAGTTGGAGGCTAATCATGTAATTGCCTAGCCTAGAAATCTAGACGCACCCTAGCGGCAGCAAAATGTATTTCGCAGCCAGGTGGGTCTAGCAACTCTCAATAGACCTTCTAGCTGCAAAAACCTAAATTGGGTCAGGCCAATCACGTCGTGTATAGAGTAGGCGGGGGCGGGCTTAACATATGACGAAAGAGTTGCGACAGCTGCCACTTGAAAACAAAGAATGACGGCTGCTGCTGGAGAACAACGGTCTTTCGAATCGGCTTTGGCCGCGACTCTGGAGGACTTGGAGGTAAGTTTTTCTTTGAGAAAAGAGCAAAGAACGGCACTTAAGTCATTCTTAAAAAAAGGAAGATGTGTTCGTCGTTTTGCCGGCCAGATATGGCAAAAGTTGAATCTATCAACTAAGCTCCGCTGTTGGGAAAACGCTCTGGTTGGTTTAAGCGCTGTCCTATTGCGTGCAGAGGGAATTTGAAAGACAGCCGTTTATCCCGCCCCTCGGATTAAACCGCGTCTATGGTGAGTTTCCAGACCTAACATCTTGATGTAGGTCTGGCTTGCCAGGCTAGTAATTGCCTGTTCTTGTAAAAATTAGAAAGTTCTGGGGTGTCTCATTACATGCATGGGATGACCACATGTCTTGCCTTATAAGATTCATTATTTAATGAAAAACAAACTTCATATATTTTGGTCCATCTGGAAAGTGTTTGACTTTTTATAAAAACCTTGATGGTAATTATTTTATAGATCTAATAGTTAGTATAAGAGTAGGCTACATAACTGTATTTTATACATGGAGATGTTTTTTAAATATATATGTGGGCAGTCGTGATTAAAGAGTCAGACTGGTAACTCGAAGTGTGAGGGTTCGATTCTCATTACCGGCAGGATCTACTGAGGTGCCGATGAGCAAGGCACTTTATCCCCAATCATGTGATGGTTTTCAGTGTGTGTGTTCATACTCACTGCTTCTAATGTGTGTGACTGTGCACTAACTTGGATGGGTTAAATGCAGAGGACAAATTCTGAGTTACCATAGTTGGCCTTCACATGTCACTTTCAATCATTGTTTTATCGTTAATGTTGTTGTTGTTATTACTATTGTAACCTAGCCCACTTAATGAGCTCAGGTAAATCATGTATATAAAATAAACCAGCAGTCAGGACTTTGGTATAAACGCTTTTACAGAGCAGTTTTATTTAACAAGTGCCTTATAGACATATAAAAGACACCTAATCATCAACAGAACAAAATAAACCAACCCAGGCAGTACACTGAGGTACAAGTGGAGTGAAGAAATTAATACTCAAAACAAACCATTAATTCACCAAAGCATTTACCTATACTATGTGAAACCCTCACACCAAACCACTGCATCCAATTAAAGTAAACACCACACGTGCGCCCACTGTCCCTCAAGTGCAACCGCCTGGGAAAAGAACAAACAAAAACACATTTAAACAAACAACTCAACAATCCTTCATTCTCATCCTTCATTCCATTCTCATTTCCCTACAAATGTCATCAAAGAGGGACTCACTCGACATTTGCTTGTCACACTTAAAACACTGTTTCACGCGAGTTCAAGAACTCATTAAAACCTCATATTAGATAGAAACAGTAGGAAACAAAACTCTAAACAGATAACAATCGGTGCCAGTCCTTGTTTTAGTAACTTGTGCTTTCCAATGATATATTAGTCATCAGCCCCGCTCATGAAGAATCAAAATGCTTGTTTTAGCAGTTTGCATTATACACTGAATCAGCTCGCCCCTGAACAAACAAAGAGCCCAGCTTCCCGTTCACCTTCTCGTCTACTGATCGTTTGTCTCACTTTAAATATGTTGTTTCACCTGGTCTTAATTGGTGTGATTATTAATTCTAGCACCCTTACCAGTCATGTCCCACACAATTCTTCCCCAGGTCCTAGTGTCCCCCTCTCTGCCACACTATTATTATTATTATTAGTAATTTATTTGGTTTTGATGAAACAACCTATGTACACACACACACAAAATGTTAAAATCTTAAGGAATTTAAATTGCATAGTAAAATTCCAACAAATTGAATAGAACAATCCTTATTATTATTCATATTATGAATTTTAAATGAGTAAAAAAAACTAGAGCTTGATAAAATATTTTGTAAAGGTCTAGGAACAAGGAAATGGACCATTTTGTGTGTGTGTGTGTGTGTGTGTAAGTAAATGAATGGTCCATTCCCTTGTTCCATTAATATTTATACAAAATGTATATATTTATTAAGCTCTATTATTTTAAACTGATTTAATTTTTTTACTTCATAATGTAAATAATATGTAAGGATTATTCAATTCAATTTAATGGATTTGAATTGAAATTCGTAAATAAAAAAATAAAAACACTTTTTGTAACTTTTTTTGAGTGTACTGTCTAAACTTTATTGTCTTTATAATGTTTGACGAATAAAATTATTGACCTTATTGTTTAAAAAAAAAGAGAAGGAAATCAAATGTAATTTAAACGTTGTGTAAAAGTTTAGCCAGTTTTTGAGGAGTGCGGATGTGCACAAATGCCTGAAACCACGTATGACAACAGGGAACCCTCGATGAATCAAACATAAATAAAACGGTAATAAAACAGTAAAGTAGTCAGTTAGTTACAGCAGCAAGGCAGAGAAATTACGTTGAGGAGAAAGCTTCTGACTCAGACTTCTGAATGAAATAGCTAATGTAGCTAAGTGCATTTTAATGTGATTTCAAAAAATTAGCGGTTTGCTATTAATGTAAATTAACTAATGATATTAAATATGCTACATTAATTGCAATCTCGAATCGATTAATTAGCAGAAGGTATTACTCTACCACTTGCACGTGACGTAGCCTAATTGACGACAGTATAGCCTATACTAACTGTTGAACTAACGTTGCTCAAAAGACAGGCGTGATAGGTTTCGGGAAACAGCTAGCCATGTCTAGCTATAGTCTCTACAACGATATCTTACTTGTTATGCAGTGAGGTAGCCTACGTTGTTGTGCGGAAAACACATCCCTGAATTGAACCTGACTAGCAGAATTTGAACTTGTCTCAAGTTTGAAGTTTGCATGAAGTTATTTCTATTTCTTTCCTGTTTATTCTAATGTAGCCAAAGCGCTATAAAACTCGACTTGAATTCACTTAGGCCATTTCAGTAAGCAGCTACCCAGCAAACACATTTACGTTGTGGCAACGTCTGTGGCATGTTACATTTCTACTATGGCAACGTCGCTCTCTATGTGCTCGCAGCATTGTAACAACGTAGAATTGTAAGACTCGACAGGGTAGTAGCAACGTTGTTGCGCGACATTCAGCAACTGAGAGACAACGTTCTGACAATGAATTTTTTTTTAATGCTAGATATAGATATCCCCCATTTAGAATGTTTTGTTTTGTGGTTCATTTTTAATTAGTCATATGTTAGATAATTATATACTTTTTAAATATTGTTTATCCATATTATTATGTATGGGCCTAACCGTAAATTAATTATAATCAACACCTGCAAGTGTACACTTAGAAGAGTAAAAATTACATAGAAGGTTAGCAAATTCAACCTTATTAAAACTGCATATGGTAATCAAATTGCACCTCCAAAAGTCATACATTTGTGAGAAAAAACAAACAAAAACATTGTATAATACAGGGAGTGTCTAACGTTAACTAGCATGAGCAGACATGAGAAAATCTAGCAAAGAAATTAATGAGATGACAAATCAAAGGGAAAAAATAATCAGGTGTGCGAACAATTACAAACATTATTTTTTCTCTGTGCGTTTCCAAAAAAAGGAAAAACCATTAACGTGCAACAAGTACGCGCTTAAGTCGCTGTCTGTTCAAGGAGTGCTGATATTAATTACTCATCATTAAAATAATTGTATAAATAGCTATAGACTATAAGTCATATAAATGCCTCATTCATTCATTCATTTTGGCTTCATTATGGCTTATAACTTTTGGCATAAAGTTAAATATTTGTCATATCTGACCAGAAGATGTTCAAATAAATGTCACATTAAGGAAGTTGTATGTTGTGTTTGAAATAATTATGTATCTTTTATTTAGCTGAGGTAAATGAAACGCAATTCTCTCGTATCCTTGCTCGATGAAGAATGAGACAACACAGTGAGCCCAACGATCAGTTGAAATTTAAAAGGCTGATTCGCGCTTCAGGGCAGTGACGAGTACATATGTCGTCCAGTGGTTGTCCAGACACCCTAGGCCTAGGCACAACCTTAAGCAATGGCCCTGAACGGTGGTTCAATGTCAACATTGTGACAACATTGTAACAACCTTAACCACACAACGTTATAGCAAGTTATAGCAACCGTTTGGCCATGTTGTTAAAACGATGTTAAAAGGTTGGGTACGTTGTGCCAATAAACTTTTTTTATTCTAAATATGATCAAATATAAAATAAAATTAATATAATTAATATAAAATTAACCTACACTTAGATTTAAACTTAACGTTATCTTATAAACCAAACAAGTGCAAGAGAAAAATATTGCCACAATCGTAAATTGCATCTCGAGCACAATGGTGACAGATGGATTCCAACTGTTTCTTTGTGGCTCTGTTATAAGTGTTGTCCAGTGAAGGGGAAACCTCCAGAAAATCCCTCTTAACTAGCCGTGGCGACCTCAGAGGCTCCCTAAACGCGTTTTAATAGGGCCTTCAAGTCGGCAGGGGCAATTCAATGGCCAGCTTAATTTAGTCAAAAGAGTTACGACTGTTGTGTCCCGTGGAGGCGACACGCATATGGCGCTGTCTTATTGTGTTCAATCTAAACGCAGACAGGAGAACTCCTGGGACTTCATCTCCCTCCGGCTGCCATTGCAAAATCATGCCATTGACGTCGCATTAGGATACCCCGCTAAGCTATCACATGTGCTGAAGAGGGGTTCACAAGCATTTGATATTGGCTAATCCTATAGAAAGCCCTTTAAATACCCTGAAGCTTTAAATAAATCCTATTTGAAAAGGACCGTTTTACCCCTGACACAGCAGGCTAGATTCCAGAAGGGAACAACAGAAATGTTGTGCTGTTGACATGTCTCGTAAATTTAACAGTTGACTAGTCACCATTAATGCTAGGCCTATATAAGAGGAAAAAGCTTTTATTTATTCTTTACAATGCCTTATAATGGCTTAGCAATAAATAAGTAATCATTTAGTTCAGAGATAATGTCTTAAAATCAAATCTAAAACTAGTTTGAATTTTTTTTTTTTTTTTTTTCGTCAGTTTATGAGGGAGGACATGGCTTGGTGGATG
This sequence comes from Abramis brama, assembly GCF_963993115.1. Lineage (NCBI taxonomy): Eukaryota > Metazoa > Chordata > Actinopteri > Cypriniformes > Leuciscidae > Abramis > Abramis brama. The sequence goes on from NC_139966.1 coordinate 16,961,919, forward strand.
TCAAGAGTTGTATCTGTGCTTTCAGATTACAAGCAGCAAAAAAAAGAACAAAATCTTATCTTATTATAAAGACTTGTCATGGACTTATATGTGCCATCGTGCAGAGGGCAGGTGGGTTTGGACTTGACAAACACCTGTTTCTAACAAGACTGGAAGATATGAATTTGTCTGAAATGACACGTTTTTATCAGACAATGTTTCACATGAAGGATGTTTTAAAGGTGGACACAGATATTGTATCCTGGGGATTCTATGTGAAGTTGGGTCACCCAGGATAAAGATGGATGGAAATCTGTGAAAACTATTCAGAAAGTGATAGGCTTATGATCACAGAGACTTGCATCAAAACTGATAGAGGACATTTTTCTGGTAATACAAAAGTATGAACCGGAGTGGCAGACAAGAGTTTGAAGAGACAAGGATTGGTATTGCACCGCTAATGTGTGATGAGAATGAGGGTGAAATTGCTGACTCAATCCAGAATTTCTGGACTCCTCAATTAGATTATCTGGAATGTGCTTCAAAAAGGGCACTTTATCACACAACATAAATCACTAAAGAGACACAAAGCCTCCAGATGGTCAGGGGCCATCATGTATAAACTTCCTGTAGAGAAGCAAACTGTTGATCTACAGTGGAGGATTATTCACGCGGCGCTAGCTACGGACGGACGTGGCACACCTGAATCCAGCAGTGGGTGAGTATTGTAGGGTTTTTGGCAATTGAGATTTTGAGCATCTGTTTTTAAAATGTTTTAGACTTTTAGTCTTTTAGAAATACTTATAACTTAGTTTCAGGGCTTTACATAAGACTTTTCAGATAAAATATTCATAGGACTGAAGTATAGATTTGTATTAAGAAGGAGATTATGTTTATTGAATCTAATAGGGACAGCAAAACTGGCCATATGGAAAACAAGAAAGAATAAGCGTGTAGGTTGTAGCAACAGATGCTAAATCAAGCAATATTGAGAACAGTATTTGCATATTACAGTCTTACAAATAATGTTCCTGTTTTTTGTGAGATATGGTGTATTAATAAGGTTGTTGTAAATTGGTTGGCTTTTTTAACTTTTAATTAATTTTATCTATTTTGTATTTAATTGCTTTTCAATGATTATGTAATATGATGTTTGAATTAAATAATATAAAATATAAATAACAATATAAAATATGACAAAATTAAAGTTTTCTACCCCTAAGGGGCCCCCTTTGAAAATAGTTGGCACTAAAATGCCTGCTTTGTGGCATTTATAATGAGCTTTTAAAAGACCTTTTTTCAAAGCAGGGATTAGTCACACTTTATCTCATTTGCATTAAGATGTCTATAAACCACCCCATCCATTGCAGTTTTCTCAAGCTGCCCGTAGAGCTGACAGTGTGCGCACCGAGAGACAGCTTTCTCCTTCTGGCTTCAGAGAAACAAAATACATGTTTATTTGACAATTGTTGGCTTTAAAATATTTTCCTCAATTGAAGTTACATACAGCGGTGACTTCTTGACAAACCATGATGGGAGGTACTCCTGGCAGTCGAGTTTTGTGCCATTGGTGGACAGAGGTTGCCTTTGTACTGCCTTTTCTGTCTACTTTAGCAGTGGGAACGATCATGACATATCAGACTTATGAAGAGGACGCTTTATTCACTGTCATCGGAAACTTGGCCAAGGACATGAGCTTAAATCCCTCAGATGACGCTAAGACCAATTTCAAAATGATGAAGCAGTTCAACGCATCTTTTATTAGGCTCCGAGAAAAAGACGGACAGCTAACAGTTGGAGAACGAATTGACAGAGAAAAAATATGTAAGAATGTGGTCCAGTGTCTTATTGTATTCGACGTTGTGAGTCTCTCGAATGAGCAATTTAAATTAATTCATATTGAAGTGGAAGTAAAGGACATCAACGATCACGCTCCTGAGTTCTCTAGAAAGGAATCAACTTTGGAAATTTCAGAAAACACAGCAGTCGGCACTAGGATATCTCTAGATGTTGCTATGGACGAGGACGTGGGTTTGAACTACATTCAAAGCTACCAAATATCTGTCAACAGTCACTTTACTATTGACGTGTTGAGCAGAGCTGATGGGGTTAAATATGCGGAGTTGGTGCTAATGAAAGAACTAGACAGGGAGACACATGCATCCTATGTTTTGGAGCTCGTTGCAATAGACGGAGGAAATCCATCAAGGTCCAGCACCACAAAGATCAATGTCAAAGTAAAAGACTTTAATGACAATAGCCCTGTGTTCGACCGGAACAATTTTTCAGTTGATATACTGGAGGACTCGCCGGTGGGATTTCTGCTATTGGATTTAAATGCAGTTGATCCAGACGATGGATTGAATGGGGAAGTTGTGTATGGGTTCGGAAATCAGGTGCCCTTGGAGATCCGACAACAGTTCAGCGTTGACCAAAAATCCGGGCAGTTGACGCTCAAGAGCCTGATTGATTTTGAGAGCAAGAAAACATATGAGTTTGATATACAGGCATCTGACTTGGGTCCTAATCCGAGCCCATCCATCTGTAAAGTTGTTGTTCATGTGCAAGATGTGAATGACAACGCACCAGAAATCACAATCACACCACTACATTACATCACTATTGCCTCAGTCACAGCGGAAATAGCGTACATCACAGAGGATGTTGCTAAAGAAAGCTTTGTGGCTCTGATCAGCACGGCGGACAGGGACTCGGGCGCAAATGGACAGATTAACTGTGCCCTCTATGGGCACAATAACTTCAAACTCCAGCAAGCCTATGAAGACAGTTTTATGATTGTAACGACATCTCCACTTGATAGAGAAACAATTGCGGAGTATAACTTAACGGTTGTTGCCGAAGACCTGGGATCACCTCCCTTAAGAACAATTAAGCAATATACTATAAGGTTGAGTGATGAGAATGACAACGCTCCTGTCTTCAGTAAACCTGTCTATGAAGTGTCCTTGGTGGAGAACAATGCACCAGGTGCATATATCACAACTGTAGTGGCCAGAGACCCCGACTTAGGGGAAAACAGCAAAATCAGCTATAAGCTCCTGGACACCTACATCATAGGCTCTCCGGTGTCAACTTTTGTCTCTCTAGATCCCGCAACGGGCTCGCTCTATGGGATCAAAAGTTTCAACTACGAGGTCCTCAAACAGCTACAGCTACATATTCAAGCAAGTGACGGAGGCTCGCCACCACTCCAAGGCAGCGCAATCATCAATCTAAAAATAGTTGACCAGAATGATAACGCACCCTCTATCACACAGCCTGCGCTAAATAATGGTTCTTCCGAGGTTCTACTACCCAAAAACGCGCCTTCAGGTTACGTTATAACACGGATACATGCTAGGGATGCTGACGAAGGTGTCAACGCAGAATTGTCATTCAGAATCTCAGAGGACGTCACCTCTATGTTCTCCATTAATGGAGCCACCGGAGAAATTTTTCTGAATCGTGAACTCAACTACGATGTTAACGATAACTTGAGAATAACAGTAAGTGTCAGTGACAACGGGAGACCTTCACTAACTACAGTAATCACAATCGAATTCAAGATCATTGCAAGATCTCTTCCCAGTGACCACAAAATATTCAGGCACAGAACTGACGAAGAGATTCGGGAAGGGGATCATTCACTCGTTATAATTGTGGTACTGGCGGGGAGCTGCACATTGCTACTTTTAGCCATTATTCTCATTGCAACTTCTTGTAATAAACTGAAGGTGAATAATCGAGGAGACAGCCATTCTGGAAACGAGGACAGAGTTAAAGCGGACCACAACGACCCACTAATTCCCATTCACAGTGGCATCGTGTTTGATATTCAACCTGGCTTCATCAAGACAGACAGCGATATTTCCTGCAGCTCTGAAGATGGTATGTGTGTCTTTGATCTAAAGGACAAAAGCCGCGGAGTCAACTCAGAAGTAAGTTATAGCCTAATGTCTTGCACTTTGAGATTCCATCTGATATTATCTGGTTCATATTCTAAAGTTTTTTTGTTGTTGATGATATATATTTTTATAGGATTATTCCACTCTACCTGGTTATGGTAAAGATGCTCTGAGACTTACTCAAATTTGGAAAGGCACCTCAACTATATCAGCACGAGACCCTCAATTCAGTGGAAAGGACAGCGGGAATGGAGACAGCGACTACAATGACAGTGATTCAGATACAAGCGGCCATGGACAGAGAAAAGACGATCATCAAGACAACGTTCAAAATGGTAGCCCTAAGCATCAGTGGCGTCTAAATATGCGCATGTAGTGTAAAGCAGGGTGTGAATTATACACAATGGGCTTCAGGGAGGTCAGAGAGGGTTGACTGGGGATGTGCACACATCCCTAATATTTTAATAATGCAACTTTAACGTGCAACTGATTAATAGATAACCTGCTTGCTCCCATTTCAGCGTTAAGTTGTGTAAGCTACAGTATATTTTCAGCAAACAGCTTACTTCGTACATTTAGTTTAACAGCATTAAAAAGGGCAAATGTTTTCATTCAACTGAACTGTGTATCTGCATTTTAAACACTTTATGTTTTTCTTCCATGCATTAAATGCACGTCCCTGAAAGTGCATGGTTTTTATAGACTATTTAATTCTGCCGCTTAAGTAATGTCAGACGTAGCCAAAATTAAGAGATCAAGCCTTCTTTAGGGGCTCAGATATTTTTTAATTACCTTTTAATATAATGGAAAATATTCTGGAGTCTATGTAAAAGAGCACAGCTGAGATTAAAATGTCAACAAATTGAAATTAAGATTAAAAATAGTGTAAACCAAATAAACAATTAGTAAACTACTATACTATAGTATAATAGCATATTTAATTGCTTTTATTATAGATAAATGTCTCCCAAAATGGAATTTGTGCGACAATTTACAAGCTTAAATGAACACATGACGGTATTTATTTGACTGCATCCTGCCTGAAACTCAAATGTAAAATTTGCTTCCGTAATTTACATTCAGAGAGATTCAGCACAGCATGTTTTACTGAATGATTTCCTCACTTATTTAAGTGTTCCTTTTAGGATAAGCATTTTTGCTGGTAGATGTTGCCACTATATAATAATTTTGTAGCAAAAAACATCTTCGCATATAATATCAAGTCTTAAAGACATAGCAAATAACCTATATCAGAAATGTGGTTTTATTGAGAGACAAGAGATGTAGGCTACTACTAATATCAGCTGACATATATGGTCTATTAAGCATGTATAATACCTCTACATTGTCTGTTTTCATAGACTAAAAAGCTTATACCTACTGATAATGATCTTCTTTTTGTTTATCAAGGTCTGTGGGCATGCACAAGCAAATGCAAGATTTTGGGCCATTCAGATGACTGCTGGTGTCCAACTGCTGCCATGACGAACAGCAATTTAGCACATTCCTTTGCTAAGATGGGTTCACTTCAACACAACACTCTCAGGAGGGAAAACTACCAAGCCCACATTCCAAAAACAGAGGGATTGCAGAATGTCTGTGAGAAAGTAATGTACAGAGAATATGACTATATAACTATAGTTAATTCACCTCATCAAGTCAGGGTACATGAAATAAACAATATTACAATCCCAGTGTATTCACCAACAGAAACACACTTTTCCACACATGAAGTGTAAAGTTAACAAAACCTGCATTACTGACAGCTGTTGGCAATTTGTTTATTGTGTGGGGATGTGTGAACAGTGTAATGCTCTTAAGTTTTTTTTTTTTACACAGTCAGACTTTGTAGATATTTTTTTTGTTTAAATCCTTTTGAAAAAGCTGAGTATATTTTTTATAATGCCACTATAAACAAAAGATAACTAAAATGATATTGCCTACTTGATTGATTTTAAAAGCATGTTGATATATTTTTCATACTTTTTAGTGAAGTAACATTTATCTGAATTCAAAATGTGTCTGTTTATATATTTATTTATTTGTATAGTATGTCTGTAATGTTAAGAAAATAAATGGTAAAACATGTTTGAGTTGCATTTGGTTAAATGTCTCATTTTATATTTATTATTTGACTTGAATCTTAAGGGATAAAAAAATATTTAAAAAGTGCATTAGCTGTAAATGTGTCTTATTTGTTATACATTCAAAGATGTTGCACACACAGAAGACTCTTGTTTTTCTGGTGGCACATATAGTTTTTATTTCTGTCACACACTGTGAGATCTGCAAGTTCAACAAAGACAACAGTATATATTAGTTTCTGTATCACACAGTGTTTAAATACCCTTGTGAAAAAGAAGTGTACTTAATTGTATTGTAATTTTTGTGTGCTTCAAATAATAAAAGTATACTTTTTAAAAAGTGCACTTGCAGATAATATAATTAAAATTAAAGACCACTTAAGTGTACTTAAATGGAATATGCTTAATGACAATATATCTTAACACACTTAAGTGCACTTTTTACAAATGCACTTTGTAATAATGTCTAATTAAGTTTTACTTGAAGAGAGTACACTTTCCGCACAATATTTCTAAACACACTTAAGTGTACTTTTTAAAAATGCACATTATAATAATGTCTAATTAATTTTATTTAAAGAAAGTACACTTTTATGATAATATTTCTAAATAGGGGTGTAAATATTAATCGATTCGTATCGATGCATCGATTATACAGCCGACGATTCGATGCATCGATGCATCCGCAAGAGTATCGATTAATGTGTTTATTTTGCCGCCTGTCTATTTTCAGCATCCGCATATTAAGCATATTAAGCTGCGGGTAGCGCTAACCTCATTATTGTCTTCTACTTCACACGCGTTATTTACGTTTCACAGTCTATCTATGTTCACACACATTGTTGAGTCTGACTTTCAAGAGCGATGGAACCGTCAGATCGAGCTGGCAATTAAAGTGAAATGTTACACACTCCAGTCAGCGTTAAATCATGGGTGTGGAAGTATATTGGCTTCAGGAAAACAGATGGAGCAGTGGTAAGAGATGTTGCCGTTTGTCTGTTTGCACTTTATTGTAACGCCCGTTTCACACATACTCCGTTTGCAGTGCGTATTTTCTTTCCGTACCCATGTTAACAGGTTAGAACTTTCACACTGCACGCGGTTGCAGTCCGTCGATCCGTTCCAGGAGCGGTGCGTATACAGCAGTGCAGCGATCGTTTCCGCACCGAGTCTATTTCTGCTGTGCTGCAAACGCTGAATTAAAGTGACAGCGCATGTTTCGTGGTCAAAATGAACACACTGCAAACGCAGCATATGTGAAAGCACTATAGCGCGTGCTGCTCCTGCAGTGCGCACACGGAGTATGTGTGAAACGGGCTTAACTGTAGATGCAGTAACTGTTATATTTGCTGTTCTATTTGCAGTGCATTGAGCACAACTGCTATAGTGTAACATACACATTATGTGAATAGAATACTGTTTCTGTATTCTCAATAAAAGGGAAATTATTTATTATTTTTGTTGCTTTATTTGAAACTTAATAGATATCATGTAAAAATATCTAGTATTGAATCGTATCGAATCGTATCGCAGGGAATTCTGAAGTATCGAAAATAATCGAATCGTTGGCTTAAAAAATCGGTATCGTATCGAATCGTCATGAAGGCTCCGATTTACACCCCTATTTCTAAACACACTTAAGTGCATGTTTAAAAAAAATGCACTTTTTAATAATGTCTACTTAAGTTTTACTTAAACAAACATTTTAAATAATTATGATTTTATAGTGTTTTAAAGTTATTAAAGTTATAAGTTATTAAAGTAAATTTATTTTGATGTATTGACTAATATACTAAATAAAATAAGAATTTTAATGGAAAACATGGAAAATAATTTTAATTTCAACTCAGGTGTGTTGTCCAAAAATAATTTGTTAATGTATTTTAAATGTGTTTAGTCTATAATATATACTGTGTGCATTAATGCACTTGAAATGTATTTTTCCAATACATTTGCTTATTGACATTTGACATTTTTGTCCGTTTTCTACATAATAATTGACAATAAAATGTAATTTATGAGAGGAGTCTTAGCATAATAGTAATGTGTTGTACTTTACAACTGTGAACAGAATACTTTCAATATCATTATGTTGTTATAAGTCAATTAAACACATTTAATTGTAATCAGACTACACTACATTGAACAAAAATATTGACTTTTAGTTAGGTGAAAGAGTAAAGTTTTGTGAACTTAGGCTACAGAGTCTAACAACATAATGAGTTAGAACAACTTCAACTTAAAGGTGAACTAAGTAACTTTTTTACCTTAACCGAACAGCTTCGGAGTCATTGGAATAGTTATATGACTTATTTCGGGTTGAATGGTGGTCGTCTCGCACCCCCCAAGCGTCTGTGAGCCGAAAAAACACCCTTGCAACTTTGGGCCGGTGGGCTACTGCTTACAGAATACTGGTTCTGATTTTATTGTTTGTCATTTAAACGTGCCTCTTGCATATCTTTATTTTATATATTTTATGTTGTCTATTGGATTAGCATTTATATATGGGTGGTTCTTCAACTACAGGCACTTTTGGCCTTGTGAACTTGAGGGGAAAAAAAGTGTTCAAATCAAAATTGTCACAGTCTAACAGTTAAATATAACTAGTCTAGTTTAATGATCCATAAGAGAACGCACTTACATTATAAGACAAATTGGTGTTTTTTGACATTTTTTCCGATCCGCACTGAACAAATGTCATTTCCATCACATGTAAATATTTGATTATTATTTAAAATTATTATGATATACATAATTTCTTAACAGTGTAAGACCACTTTCACACATAGTTTTACCAATTTATACCGATATTGTAATTACCATAGATTTGTGGATTAAGTAAATTAATTGTCATGAGGCCCAAACACAAAGCTTACATCCACCACAACCTGAAATATAATATTGCATTGGTTAGATACATTTCAGAAAAATAACTACTTGTGTTATTACATTAAGTGGAATATTATCCCATAAACTATGCAGACATTTTTAATGAGTGATTAGAATTTTGTACATATTTTTTAAAAAGTTATGAGGTGGTGGAAATGACTGGGTGTTGTGGAAATGACAATGAATGGACGTCCATGTAGAAAAACAGAAAACATTTATTTGAAACCCATTTAACAAATCATTAGTCATTAGTCTGTTTGGTTCCATAACCAGATGAACAGTTACAGTCTTACTGTAAACAACTTTAACCACAAATAGTCACATGAAAAATGTAAGTTACGCATAAATTGTAATTGTAAAATTGTAACATTCTAATTAATTTGTTACATTTAATAATTTGGTTTAATAATTGGTTAGATGAACACTGTTTTGAATTTTGGAATACTTAAAAAAACACCTAAACTTTAGTCATGTCAGTGCATTGTAACATGAACTATAAAGCATCCTGAGCATGCACACGCTGTATGTGAGTTAGTTTGGTATTGTAAAATTCTAATCGGTCTCTTAGATGAACACTGTGCTGAACATTTAAAAGACACCTTAAACTATACCATATCAATTATCATATAACATAAACTGTAAAGCACCTAGATCACGAGGGCTGTGCGTGTATGAGAGAGAGAGAGAGAAAACATGGAGGTTTGTCCAGAGGGCAATTATGGTCACCAGACGGTATGTGTGTGAGAGATAATGTGCATGAAAGTGAGGTAGTGTGTGTGTGTGTGTGAGAGAGAGAGAGACAGTTTATGAAAGAGGGAGTGTGTGGCCTACACCTGGAAGGATGTAAAGTCATTATGCTCAATCAGCTCTTCTTTTCGCCACGATCCCTCAGCAATATGGGCACATCTAACCCAAGTGCTAACTTACTTGAGAGAACAACATCCCACTGCCCACTGTGTGTGTGTGTGCGCGCGCGTGTGTGTGTGTGTGCGCGTGTGAGAGAGTGAGAGAGAGAGAGAGAGAGAGAGAGAGAGAGAGAGAGAGAGAATGTGATTCAAGGCCAAATCTTGCAGATTTCTTTCCAAACTTCCGTCTTAATCTCCTTGTGTCGTTTTGTCACTGGTGCAGGCTCAGGGATGAGGCCTATTATATCCATGGGTTGGTACCAGATGACATCATCTTTCAGTGGCCAATAAAAGCGATTGATCCCAATACCGGTCATTGTTTTCACTTGAGCACCACTGTATAACTCAACATCCTGAATAATACCTGGGTACACATCTCCATCATACACCACTGCACACCACTGACATTTAAGACCCTCATGCAAGTCCAAAATTGGTTGCAGAACTTGATCTTGGGATGTGACAGGAAGTGTACTGGTTGTGGGGGTACTAGCTTCATCCCATGGCTGAAACCTGACCGTTTCTGGTGTGAAACAGTTGCAATCGTTGGGTGCAGAGCAAAAACAACTTAGAATCCTCCATGACATCTGACTTGGAGAATGAGAGGTGATCTGCAAGGAGATTAAAAAAAGTCTGTCAGAGCATTCAATTAGTCATAACTTGTGTTAAGAAACAGCAGCAAGACCATAAAATGTATAAAGAAACAACAGCGAGACCATACCTGATGAATTTTCATCGTGCCACGAATTGTCTGTAATTCAGATGGAACGTGAACATCCATTTCCTCAACGGCATCTGTCTCAATATAGAACAGCTCTGTGGCAGACTTTTGCTGCTTAAGCTCCTCAAGCAGTACTCGTGCATCTGGAATGTCCTTCCCTCTTGCAATAAGATCATCCGCTCTTCTCTTCACCGCCGCTCCAATCCCATCAGCTGGGCCTTTGCCGTGGCCAGCCTCTAAGAAATTCCAGGTTACCCTTCCAACCCATTTGGTAAGGAACATTGGTGAGGAGGAAAAAGTTTTTTTTTGAGCGATATTGTGTCGTTGGTCCGTCACTGACCACATGAAGTGTGGTGGCAGTGGGATGTTGTTCTCTCAAGTAAGTTAGCACTTGGGTTAGATGTGCCCATATCAGTGTTGTAGTCGAGTCACCAACTGTCGAGTCCGAGTCGAGTCTCGAGTCCCCGTGTTCGAGTCCGAGTCCAAGTCCGAGTCACCAAAGAAGAGACCGAGTCGAGTCCGAGTCGAGTCACCCCTGAGTTCGAGTCCGAGTCGAGTCTCGAGTCCCCAGTGTTCGAGTCCGAGTCGAGTCATCAAGGTTGAGTCTGTGTTATATTTCAAGACCACATTTCTCTACTCTGGCACCTTTAAAGAGCTGATATAATTATAAAAGAGGGTCTACATTAAACAAAAATGACACCACTGTGTTGACAAATATAAATAATAAATAAATAAATACCATATAAATAAATAAAAATAAAAATTTTGATTTCAATAATGTAGGCTATTAGTAGGTTAAATGTTAAAATTAACATTAACAATGCTGTAGAAGTGCAGTTTATTAATAGTAGCCTAAATGTTAACTAATGTAGTTAACTAGAGTTTAATAAATGGAACATTATTGTAAAGTGTTACCGATTTGTTATACACCGATTCAGACGTCTCGTGAGTTCGTTGTTGGGCAGATGGACAGTTGTTTTAACCATTCATTAAAGTGAATCGTTCAAAGGAGTCATTAGTTCGCGAATCGGACGTGTCATTAATGGACGTGTAGCCTACGGCACGCCTTGTCTTATTATCTCGGCAGTTTAGGAAAGGACAAGATGTGTCAACACAGAAAACATTTCATCACTAGATAGGTCTTTTCGTTTATTGAAATTGTGGCTAATGTCAGCTGAATGTGCGGAACGCTTTTCAGAGAAGATAAGGCAAACGTTTTTTTTTAGTTTTTTTTTTAGCACAATTCACACCTCACGGTAATTCAGGAGAAAAAATCTCTGAATGATCTATGTGAAACTTCGGTCTTCCGACCTTTTACTATCGTGTCAATTGATTTTGATTAATATTAGAGGAGGGAGCACCGCTCGTGTTGTTTGAAGACGGTGAGAGTGCGCGCGGCTGGGGCTTTCTCTCTGCTCGTTCTTATATGCAGGAAAAAAAGAGATCCCGTCCGATCTTGGAGCCCAAAACAGGAAAAGTGTAACATCTTATATCAAATTTTAAAACCTATTTAGTCAGAAACTTCATCCAACGTCATTCATTTGATGAATGCTCAAGTCTGATTTTATATATCCTCGAGTCCGAGTCCAAGTACGAGTCATCAGTCCGCGAGCCCAAGTCAAGTCACGAGTCCTGAGAATAGAGTCTCGAGTCGGACTCGAGTCCAGAGAATAGGGACTCGAGTCGGACTCGAGTCCGAGTCCAGGACTCGAGTACTCCATCACTGGCCCATATTGCTGAGGGATGGTGGCAAAAAGAAGAGCTGATTGAGCATAATGACTTTACATCCTTCCAGGTGTAGGCCACACCAGTATGGAGTGAGACCTGGTGATGCGAATCTCCAAAATGTACCGCCTGGACTTCATTGTTGTACTTGCACTGGAAGTTCTCTGCAAAATCAATATGCAGAATGACCTCGTCCTCTCTCAAGTTTTGCTTTAGGCCACGGAGAGCTGCGTACTGATGCCTGATGTTATACACATGCTTTCCAAGTTTTTGTTTTAGATCTGTTGAAAAGTCTTCTAGTAGTGTGCAGTGTGCCCTCTATTTTCTCCTTAACAGTGAGATGAACTGTGATTTTCTCTTTAGTTCCATCTTTCTTTTTCTTCTCTCTCTCCTCAGCTTTTGCCTTCCATGTGTGCCAAAATGTCTGTGCCCCAGGGTCAAAGGCCGAGATCTGCAATTCTTTGTCCACACAGTTGGGACATTCTCTGTACATACACTCATTGGTGTATGGTGAACAGCACAGAGAGACAACCAAATCTTCAATTTTACTGCTGTTGATCACTTTGTGCTGCAGCAGTTTGTCTGCCATTAATTGTGGGCTTTATAATCCAAAAAGGACGTTTCTTGCAGAACACACTGTAAGAAATCTGTATGTCAGGATACTCCTTCTTAAATTTCTCATGAAGTATTTCCATCGGTTCATTAAGGAATCTCTTCTGTTTTTTCTGTGTCACAGTCTCCTTTTTACCAGTTGTTGCTCTGCTGTTTTCATCTCTTTCCAAGAATTGCTTGATTTTCTCTTCTGTGTCTGTGGTGATGCTGTTTTTTTGCTTCTTCCTTGTGTATTTAAGTGCTGCTGACCTCTTTTCATTATTTCTCATTCTCTTGGCTAAGAAGCCAATTTCTGTTCTAGCCATTTTCAGAAGGCGATACTTCTTGAGGATCTTTCCTGCCATTATCTTCGAAATAAGTTGTTTTTCTCTCTCGGAGGACAGATTTTCATATCTGTCTCTCAGCTCAGCAAGAAGAGCATTATGGAAAACCAAAGTTCTTCTTAGAGTGTGTGGTGGTGTTACCATCTGCTTTTTTGACTTGGCATTTGGGGAGTCAGCCTGCTTCACTTTCTTCATTAATCGGTCATACCGTTTGCGGTACATCTCAGCCTTCTGCAGAGCCTTCCCAAGCATAGCTTTGCTTTTATACAATGCTGCATAAACTTTTGAACGGTTTCTTAGAACCTTTTTCCTTCCCCTTTGTTTTTGACTTAAACGTTGAGCAGAGGGTGATGGTGAGGTTGGTGAGGGTGGTGTGGGAGGTGGATCAACATCATGTTCTGGCTGGACAGAATCTGGAGAGTTTGGTGGTGTAGTGGTAGAAAGGTAGGCCTGTACCTTAAGACCTTTGTTTATCTTTTCCCGATCATTTTTTTTGATTGGTTCTCCATTGTCTCCTTCTTTTGCGTTGTTCGCGCTTTGACAAATCTGCAATTGGCTTTACAACCCCTCTTTCTTTTTTCTTTATGTATCTCTCCCTGTCTCTCTTCAGTCGCTCTTCATATTTGACAGGGTCCTCTTTTAGTCTGTCCCTATAGGACTGAGACCTTTCTCTAGTTGACTTCTGCGACATCTTAAAAATAGATGAAAAGGCATTTCAACAAATATATATTTGAATAAATACATTAGCGTTGTACATTTCAATAAATAAAATATTCATATGTAGCCACTCAATCTATGAATTGCACCTTGTAAGCATAAATGTCATTTCCACCTCACCTTTGTCATTTCCACCCAAGAAGGTAATGTGGTGGAAATGATGGTGGTGGAAATGACAATACTACAGTATTTTGTAAAAAAATCCAAGCTAGTATTACAGATTAGCTACGAATTGGTAGCTAGCATTGCATGCATGCAAAATACATCTATTTGTGTTAAAATATCAATTTATTTACAAACTCATTTGATGTTATGCCATGTTTGGAAATGACATACAATAAAAATATTTTCATTTCAAGCAATATTTACCTTGAGTTTTCTTCTCCAAGTTGCTGAAGAAATTTAAAATCTCCTCCATGTCAGACATGTGCTGTGATGTCATTGTTCATCTCCATAGAAACTACCCAAACAATCTTTCAAAAAAACTTTTTAAAGGGACATTACAGCGTTGTGGTGGAAATGACGGCAATACTGTGGGACAACTACATTTTGTATATAAAATCACATTAATAGTTGTCTGACCTTAAATACTTCAATTATGTTTTGATTCTTTTACTGATACTTTATTCAGTCATATTAAAAAAAAAAATAGATAAATCATTTTTTACACTTCTTTTTCATTATTGAAGATCAGAAGTCTGGGTGTGGGACAAGCACAAAACAGCAATATTTGCATGTATAATGATGTTTAAAAAGGTGAAAAAATCATCGGAGACTACCGGTAAAAAGTTCCTAAAGTACTTTCATTGTAAATTTAACTATAAAAATTGCGAATTTTTCAAAATTAAATGTTTTTTTATAAAATATGATCAAAGGACATGAAAGTGCCCATAGTCTAAGAATTGCCCATATATATATATATATATATATATATATATATATATATATATATATATATATATATATATTTATTTTTATTTTTTATTAACAGAACTGCTTTTGACTATTACGAAATTACGATTGGAGTCATTGTATAATATTTGTTCCTTAGTGTAAAATGGAAATGCATGGTAATTTTATTTTATAAATATAAGCAAAAAACTATGGTGTAACAGAGTTTTAGAACTAGACAAATCTCTCTGCATCAATAATAGGCTATAAAATGCATTAATAGGCTAATATAAAAATTTCAGTAGTCCAAGTTGGTTCGGGATTTGAACCCGTGTCATCTAAATGATAATAACGTACGTTCTACCACTCGACTTTACTCGTTGAGAAATGCCCAAACGTTCTAATGTGTGTTCGCTCACACGAGCGAGAAGCGCTCTTCATTCATTTCGTTCTTTAATAGAATAGTGCAAATAATCAGCTTCATTGCACATAATTTAATTTTGTTTGTTATTTTTGGTATTAAATTTGTTTTTGTGTTTTTTGTGTGTGTGTGATTTTTTTAATCGCACTGCTCCCCGGGGAATAGGCGTGTCACTCACCAACGTCTAGGCCTACAATATGAAATAGCCTACAGGTTATAATCGTCTCTATTTTTAACTTGTTATTCTATTTTTCTGGCCTTATAAAATGTTCTATTCTGTTTACCATAGTTGTAGTATTTCATCCTTACTGTTAATTGACTGAGGTTCCGGTACGGAGAAAGATGGCGCCAGTGTGTTTGTCGGCTTCCCGTCAGCTCCTACCTGCCCGATTGTTGTTCTACCTGTCTGTTTTCCTCCTGTTGTCGCTGTGGTGCTGTGCTGATGCCCTTGGTGTCCGAGTTCGAATCAGTGGATCGGCTGTTTCCATTTTGCAGCGTCGGATATTCTCAATCGACATTGCGGGAGGCAGAAGCCTTCACTTGACTTGACTCACTTGATCTGAGATGCACCTGTCACATTGCCATCTCTCCTGCTCGGTCATCGACGCTTTGCCCTGCAGCGCCACCAAGACTGCGCATCCGAAGCGGCGGGGTGAACTCCCTAAACATTCACCCATTGCGACGCTCTCAATCTTCACAGCCTCTGGATTATTTTACGGCTAGAGCGGCGCTACTGAACTGCAGGTCCGTGTCTAACAAGTCCTTCATCTTAAATGACTTTTTTAACAAACGTGATCTGGACATGTTATTTTTAACGGAGACATGGATTGGCTCCGGTGCTGATGAAACATCTGTTTTTGGCGAACTTTGTCCTACAAACTGTTCATTCATAAGTACGCCAAGGAGATCGGGGAGAGGAGGAGGAGTGGCTTTGATTTTTAAAAATCGACTCAAGGTACAAACACTCCCTGCTGATAGTTTTACCTCCTTTGAAGTACAATGTGTAAAAATGGAATCTGCTACTACTCCATTGATATGTGCACTTGTATATGTCACGGGACACTGAACGAGAGACGAGGATTCAAGTGCAGAGAAGATTTAATAAACAAACATAGACAAAATACAAAAACTCAGAACTCAGATACCAACAGCACAGGAACATCAAAAACAGGTAACACGGACAACGAGCCAGCACAAGACTACAAACACAAGGAGGCTAAATAGGGGAACAAACAAAGGAGGGTAACGAACACAACAGGTGGGACAAATTAACCAAATAATCAGATAACAAGATGGGAGGGGCTAGACAATAAACAAGAACACATGGCAAACATAACAAAAACACCCATGTGCAGCACAAGACAGGACAGGCATGTGACATTACCCCCTCCCTACGGAGCGGCTACCAGACGCTCCACAAGACCCGAACG
Organism: Abramis brama; assembly: GCF_963993115.1. NCBI lineage: Eukaryota > Metazoa > Chordata > Actinopteri > Cypriniformes > Leuciscidae > Abramis > Abramis brama. The sequence continues at coordinate 16,978,521 of NC_139966.1, forward strand.
GAACGGGAGGGACAGACCAGGGCGGGACGGGAGGGACAGACCAGGGCGGGACAAGGGGAATAGACAGTTCAGAAGTCCGGGGAAGCACACAAAGTTCAGGAGTCCAGGGCGGGACACAAAGTTCAGGAGTCCAGGGCGGGACACAAAGTTCGAGAGTCCAGGGCGGTGCAGACCGTCCATCTGGCAGCCAGGGCGGAGACTCTCTCTTGGGCGGCCAGGGCGGAGACGACCCCTCGGGCGGCCAGGGCGGAGAAGACCCCTCGGGCGGCCACGGCGGTGAAGACCCCTCGGGCGGCCACGGCGGTGAAGACCCCTCGGGCGGCCACGGCGGTGAAGACCCCTCGGGCGGCCACGGCGGTGAAGACCCCTCGGGCGGCCACGGCGGTGAAGACCCCTCGGGCGGCCACGGCGGTGAAGACCCCTCGGGCGGCCACGGCGGTGAAGACCCCTCGGGCGGCCACGGCGGTGAAGACCCCTCGGGCGGCCACGGCACCGGAACAGACACCACCGGCTCAGGAACTGGAACTGGCACCACCGACTCAGAAACAGTAACTGGCACCATCGACTCAGGCACTGGAACTGGCATCACCGGAACTGGCACCACCGGAACTGGCACCACCGGAACTGGCACCACCGGAACTGGCACCACCGGAACTGGCACCACTGGAACTGGCACCACTGGAACTGGCACCACCGGCTCAGGAACTGGAACCGGCACCACCAGAACTGACAGTGGAACTGGCACCACCGGAACTGGCACTGGAACTGGCACCAACGGCTCAGGGACTGGAACTGGCACTGGAACTGGTACCACCGGCTCAGGCACTGGAACTGGCACCACTGGAACTGGCACCACCGGCTCAGGAACAGACACCACCGGCCCAGGAACAGACACCACCGGTCCAAGTGTGTGTGTAGCCCACACACACCACATGGCTGTGGCCATAATGGCCAGTGTCGCGGTCACTGAGGGCTCAGGAACAGACACTGGCTCTGGCTCCGGCTCAGGGACAGACACTGGCTCTGGCTCCGGCTCAGGGACAGACACTGGCTCTGGCTCCGGCTCAGGGACAGACACTGGCTCTGGCTCCGGCTCAGGGACAGGAACAGACACTGGCTCCGGCTCAGGAACAGACACGGGCTCAGGAACAGACACGGGCTCCGGCTCAGACACGGGCTCCGGCTCAGGAACAGACACGGGCTCCGGCTCAGGAACAGACACGGGCTCCGGCTCAGGAACAGACACGGGCTCCGGCTCAGGAACAGACACGGGCTCCGGCTCAGGAACAGACACGGGCTCCGGCTCAGGAACAGGAACAGACATCACCGGCTCAGGAACAGACACCACCGGCTCAAGAACAGACACCACCGGCTCAAGTGTGTGCGTAGCCCACACACACCACATGGCTGTGGCCATAATGGCCAGTGTCGCGGTCACTGAGGACTCAGGCTCAGGAACAGACACCACCGGCTCAGACACAGGCTCGACGGCGGCCATCTTGTCAGGGGACACAGGCTCGGCAGGCGTGACGTGAACAGGCTCGGCGGCGGCCATCCTGTCCGAAGACCCAGGCTCGGCGGCAGCGACGACCATCTTGTCCGAAGACATAGGCTCAGGAACAGTCTCTGGCTGGGCAGACGTGACGTGAACAGTCTCTGGCTGGGCAGACGTGACGTGAACAGTCTCTGGCTGGGCAGACGTGACGTGAACAGTCTCTGGCTGGGCAGACGTGACGTGAACAGTCTCTGGCTGGGCAGACGTGACGTGAACAGTCTCTGGCTGGGCAGACGTGACGTGAACAGTCTCTGGCTGGGCAGACGTGACGTGACGTTGAAGTGGCGCCTTTCTCCTCCTCCTCCGTCTCCTGACCACCGGCTCCGAAACCACCGAACCACCTCCTCCGATCTGATCACCGTCAGACATGGTGCTCTCCTCCTCCAAAGTTCTCTGAACACACCTGGCAAAATATTCAAACAGGGAAATGGAGTTTCCCTTGTTCTCCCCCGGAGGAAAAATCTCGCTCCGCTGAATCCACATACTTGGCTGGCTCGTTCTGTCACGGGACACTGAACGAGAGACGAGGATTCAAGTGCAGAGAAGATTTAATAAACAAACATAGACAAAATACAAAAACTCAGAACTCAGATACCAACAGCACAGGAACATCAAAAACAGGTAACACGGACAACGAGCCAGCACAAGACTACAAACACAAGGAGGCTAAATAGGGGAACAAACAAAGGAGGGTAACGAACACAACAGGTGGGACAAATTAACCAAATAATCAGATAACAAGATGGGAGGGGCTAGACAATAAACAAGAACACATGGCAAACATAACAAAAACACCCATGTGCAGCACAAGACAGGACAGGCATGTGACAGTATACAGGCCTCCTAAATCAGACAAACATTTCATAAAAGAAATCTCAGACTTCTTATCTCATTATGCAACATCTTATGACCGTTTGTTGATTCTGGGTGATTTTAACATTCATGTCTGTTGCCCGGGTAAACCCTTGGTTAATGAACTCTGTCATTTAATGGAGTCATTTGGCCTTATCCAGCACATAGATCAAATAACCCATGTTCAGGGGCACACTCTAGATCTGATTATGTCGCATGGGTTCTCTATTGAGAACATAAGCTTTGAGGATGCATCCTTCTCTATATTCAGCCAGATCTTCTGGCCACTACTTTCGTCATATTAACTCCTCTACTGCTATTGGGTTTTCTGAATGTTATTTGAGAGATGCGGGCAATGCTTCTATCACTGCACATGAACACCTCTTGAGCCCTGATGAGCTAATATCCTCTTTCAATGCTTCTTGCTCAGCTATCCTTGATATTGTGGCCCCTCTGAAACTTAAACGCCCTAATTTTAAATCCCAACCGTGGATGGATGATTCCACTCGCCACCTCAGGCAGATTTCTCGAAGAGCGGAGCGTAAATGGAAAAAAGACCACCTCCAAGTCTCTTTAGAAATATTTAAAAACTCTCTGGTCAATTACCAAAGTGCAGCAAAAAAAGCCAGGGCTAAGCATTTTTCAGATATTATCACTAGACATTCTCATCACCCTAGAATTCTATTTAATACTATTAACTCAATAGTTAACCCAGAAGTCTATCCAGAAATTGAGGCATCCATTAATAATTGTGAAGAGTTCGCAAAGTTTTTTACTCTGAAAATTGACCACATCAGAGCACAGTTTGCTCATGTTGTTTCTGACACCATACCACTCCACCCTATAACTACAGCTACACTTGATCAATTTCAAGGAGTGTCCTACAATGAGCTATGGGACATTGTTAAACACATGAAAATATCAACAACCCCACACGATCCCATTCCACCACAGATCATCAAGGATGCCTTTGATGTTGTTGGTCCCTCTATTCTAGTTATCCTTAATTCTAGCCTTGCCTCTGGCACTGTTCCCACATATCTTAAGCACGCGGTTGTCCAGCCCATGCTAAAGAAACATAATCTAGATGCAAAATGTCACAATAATTTCCGGCCCATATCCAAACTGCCATTTATTTCAAAAATCTTGGAGAAGGTGGTGTTAACTCTTATCTCCATCAAAGAAATTACTCAGTTAACATAGGCCAGTATTCTTCATCCCCTGCACCTGTGCTTCATGGTGTCCCCCAGGGATCCATTTTGGGTCCAGTACTCTTCTGCCTCTACATGCTTCCCCTAGGAAAAATTATTAGAAAATTTAATATCGCTTTCCATTTTTATGCAGATGATTCCCAACTGTACATCCCACTAAAATCAAGCAACTCAATGCAACCTCTTTTAGACTGCTTAAAAGAAATCAAAATCTGGATGAGTAATAATTTTCTTCAGTTGAACGAGAACAAAACTGAAGTTATCATCTTTGGCCCCTCAAGATCCAAAACTGCCACCACCGCTGACATTGGTCCCCTTGCACCGTACGTTAAAACTCACGCACGTAACTTAGGCGTTATTTTTGACTCAGAACTCAATTTGGAAAAACAAGTATCATCTGTAGTGAAATCCAGTTTTTATTAGCTGAGAATAATATCCAAACTCAAGCCTGCCCTGTCATTCAAAGATTTGGAAAAAGTCATCCATGCCTTCATAACCTCCCGTTTAGACTATTGTAATTCTCTATACTTTGGTCTCCCTCTGACTCTAGTGGCACGGCTTCAGATGGTTCAAAACGCAGCGGCCAGACTGCTCACAAACACAAAAAAACGTGAACATATTACACCCTTGCACTAGCTTCCTGTCCAGTCTAGGATACAATTTAAAATACTGCTAATGGTTTTTAAATCTCTACACACACTGGCCCCAAGCTACTTAGCAGATACCAAGCAGCTCCCAGAGCCCTCAGATCTTCCAGCCAGGGCCTGCTGCATGTCCCACGGTCCCGGCTTAAGCGAAAAGCAGAGCCTTCTCTGTTGCTGGCCCTCAGCTGTGGAACCGACTGCCACCCGACATCAGAAATGCCCCTCATATTAATATTTTTAAAGTTAGACTTAAAACCCACCTTTTTACATTGGCCTTTTAGGCATCTTGAATGTTTTTCCTGCTTAGTGTGTTTTCAACCTGCCGTTTCTCTGTAAATGTTGTTTTAGCCTAAACTAAATTTATTTGTAAATGTATTTTTTTTACATGTGTTTTTATTACCCTGTGGCCAGTACAATTATGTACAGCACTTTGGTCAGCGCAAGCTGTTTTAAATGTGCTATAGAAATAAACTTTACATACTTACTTACTAATTGACATTAACCCCACTTACAATTGAAAAAATCATGGTAATTAGTCACCAGCCGGTTACCTGACACCGCTAAACCTACTGGGCAGATAATTCCAGTTCTCCACCAGGGGGAGTTATAGGGGGATATACCCAATCTGCTACATTTAGTTGGGGACATTTAATATTCAACAATATTATTGATCTGCCTTACTTAAGGTGGACGATGATGCAATTTTCTTCTAGAAACAAACTTTGTTGTATTATTTATATGATATCACTGGGAAGCTGCTTTTATACAATCTGTATTGTAAAAAGTGCTATATAAATAAAGGTGACTTGACTTGACTTAATTGTTTCTCTATCTTATGCTTCTGAGAGGAAGAGAACAGTGGAGAACAAGGAGTGGAGCCACTTTCTTAGTGGATCGCAAATGCAGCGAGGCGAAGCTCGCACACTCCCAGTGAAAGCGCTAGTCTTTAATGAACGAGGCTTGGGTGGGCGTGGGCCTGGCTCTCATGATCGAGAGAAAGAGAACGCTGGAGTAAGAGGGTATGAGAAAGCAGTCTGTGAACACAGCAAGGCGAGAAATTAAGGCGTCTTGCGGGGGTGGGCCCAGCAAGCGACACAAGAATATGCTTGTGAGTCTCACCTTATAGTCACAGGGGAGAGTGTCATTGTCAGCGCTGTGTACATCTGAGAGTAGTCAGCGCTGTGCTCGCTCTAACAGTGCAATCAAAACTGAATCCCCTCGAGGGAAATCCCCAGCTGCTAGACTCGCGCTCTCTTAATGAGAGCATCAGTCTTCATTGAACGCGGCTTGCAAGAATAATGCTCACCTGAGGGAATCCACTTGCTGCAGGGAGGGTGAGACACGCGGGGATTAGATCGGTGTTAGCTCACTCAGTCCCATTCACTCAGCACTACAGCTCTATTGTTTATTAGTCTCATGCTTGAGAGAAAGAGAACGAGGGCAGGAGCCGCAGCGAAGTGAGACTTGCATAGTGAGAGCGTCCGACTTCAATGAACATGGCTTGCGGGTGGGCCTGGCAGGTGGCACGCTCAGAGGAGGGGCATTTTTAAAAACGGCGCCAAAAATATGAGGCTTGTTCGACTTAATGCAGCTCTGCGCAGACCGATCGGCGGCTGACTTGAATTTTGTCCAACTTGATACAGCGCCGACGCCACGTGACTGTGACGTATGCCATCAAAGTACCACGAGAGCGATTCGAGAGTAGCCGAAGAACTCAGCCAGCGCAGCTTCTCAAGAGTGGCTGCATGAGCTCTGATGACGACACAGCTGTCCACAATTGGCCAAATCCTCGAGCTCTGATGAAGACACAACTGTTCCACGATTTGCTGGATTCACCGCATGACAACGATCAATTGTGTTTCTTGTTTATTCTCACACATTTAGTTCCACTAAAGCTGATTCTTATGGCGAAATTAGCTACTTTTATAAGACAGCCCGTACCTTTTGATGGGCTCTGCGCTCACTCGGTGGGATGCGCCACGATTGGTTCCTCGCCATGGCTTTGTGCAGTTCCCAATGAGCAGCCAATGAGTGCGCTCAGAGCACCACTCTGTTGTGGCTGTGCAGTAGGCACTGTGTGTAACCGTATAACAGTGAAAACATATTTACGGAACAGTTCATTAATGGTGGGGAAAGGGTTAAAAGGAAATCAGCTATCTTGGTTGAGTTTACTGGAGTTCAAAGACATGAAAAGCTTGCACCTGTGAGGCCGATCTGCGAGAAGGATCTTTGGTCTTGGGAAAGTTACAGCTTGTGTGAATCAAGAAGATTAGAACCTAACTTCGGCAGTAAATAACAGGAGTATTAAAGACCGAAGAGTTGATTGTCTCTTTGGATACTGATATGTCATTAAACCCCATACACCTATAGAAGCTCAGAGCTTAAGACAAGAAACCCTGAGCTGACTCGGGAAGCGGGATTATTGTAGTTTATACTTTAATGATGGCGTTTTATTTGCTTTTACATGTTTGCTTATTATAAAAAGAAAAGTAACCAATTAATATAAATGCAATTTATTACAAAAACTGCCTTCTGAAGCTTTGATTTGATTAAGAACATACCACAGAGAAGTCTTCTGACCACATTGTAAGTAATTTAAAATGCTTATAATTTAGGCCAGATTCGATTTATCTTACCTAACCTGAGAATAATAAATAATAAGGTAAGGTGTTAAGATCAAAGTACACATTGCGAAACAACAGCTAACAAAACAAGTTAATGGAAACTTTATCATAAGGCCATACATTTCCCAAAATCTAGGGCATTCTTGTACATGAAAAGCTGTAAATCAGGTTAACAATTACATTTAATGTTTTTATACTGGTCATTTAATTTAATATCTAACATTTGAAGGACTTTTGTGGATTCAACACAAGTTAAACTCTATCAGCATCATTTGTTTCATTAGTATTAGGTTTCAACATTATATATGTAAACGTCACTTAATATTTATTTTTTTCTGTGTAAATTAGCATCCAGTCTTTACTTTTTTGTCAAAACATAGAGCTTATAAGCCTGTTAACTTTTATACGATATGCACATGGATACCAGAGAGTGGTGTAAACATCTATATCAGAGGTCAGAAATATATCAGAGGTCGGGATAAGCACTGGCATGTGACAATAGATAATGTATTTAATTTAAATAAAGTCACTCAAACTTACATACGGACGTTTTGAGGTAATTATTCCTCATAGTCATACAGCATGTTTATTAAGTTAGATAGTATAAATGCTATTGAAGTGTGATATTTTAACCTGCGCTGGTGCACAGATCAGACAATCCATTCACACAACTGGAGCTTTCTTTGATCCCTTCACATGCTATAAGGTTATAAAGATGCCGACCTCTTATTTATATAAAAATTTAATGGTTTGAGTCAAAGTTATTTTCTGTTGAGATCAACACAGTGTAACACATGTTGTGAATAGAGATAAACATCTACTGAACCCGGAACATCCCTTTGATTATGATTAACAATTAACTTGAACTACTTATTTATCTGAAGCAATGTAAATCATGTACAAAAGACAGTAAATCAGGACACTATAAAAGGAACATGAGAGGATGTGAGGATGAAGAGCAAGAGCTGGAAACAAACATCAGTGAAGAATGAAGGGTTTAGTGTGTTTACTGCTGCTGTTGGAAACCTTTGTGTTTGTCGTACAGCATCAGCATCGTACAGCATCAGAAGACAGAATCCACCTCAAACAGACACTTTGAGAGATGAAGCTTCAACTGACAGCCAACAAAACTACCATCTGTGCTTCAGTGACATCCATGCAGCGCTGAGAGAACTGACCGCCACCGTTACAGAGCAGAAAGGAAACATCAGAGAACTGACCGCCACCGTTACAGAGCAGAAAGCGAACATCAGAGCTTTAGAGACGAGACTGAGGGAACAACAGACGTTTATCCTGGAAGAGATGAACAAGAAAAATGATGGTACCTCACCAAAACATTCACTCTTTTATCAATGATCCTCAAAGTAAAACACCAATGAAATACATTGCATGTTATACTTTGTAAAATGTGTTATCTATCTATTACAATAAGCAGTGTGAATGTCATTTAACAGAATATTTATTCCTTCACAGAAATTTCAAATCTTACTCTGGGTCAAGTGGAGGAGTTGAGAAAGGAAAATAGAGGTGAAAGTGTGCTTGAATGATGTTAAATTCAGTGTATACATTCTCAATGAAATAGTAATATGTCACTATATTGCTTATATTTTTCAATATCAGACAGAGAAATAGCTTTTTCAGCTTCACTGATGCAATCTGGCAGCGGAGATATTGGTCCTTTTACCAATGAAATCACAGTAACCTACAGGAATGTCTTCACAAATATAGGGAACGCCTACAACCCAATTACAGGTAATTATTAATTAATAAAATGGAGTCATAAAACCCAGTTTATAGTAATGGAAACCCTTCTGCTCCATTCAGACCTCTCTGCAGTTGTGTAATGTGTATAAGAGAATTAAAATTATCTGCAATCTTTCAAAACTATTACACAGTGTTCTTTGTAATTAAGCAATCATGCAGGAAACAGCTGATTCTGTATCTTTTGTTATTTGATTTAGGTGTTTTCACAGCCCCACTGAAAGGAGCGTACATGTTCAGAGTCTCTGTATTTGGTCATGGCCCAACTCCAGCATCTGTAGCCATTATTAAGAATGGAGAGCATGTGGTTGTAGCCAATGCTCTTCAGGCTAAGGATCGGTTAAACTCCTCGAATGGAGTTGTGTTGCTTCTGGAGGTTGGAGATGTTGTCTATGTGAGACTTTGGTCTGGCAGGAGGTTATATGATAGCAAGAGTAACCACAACACTTTCAGTGGTTTCCTACTGTTTCCCTTAAGAGAACAGGAGCTTTGCAGAATGTGATTCCAATAATTCTGAACCTTCAGCGTATGATTTAAGATGAAAATCATGAAGAGTCATTAACATATGAACCTTTATTAATGAGGACTAATGTGTGTGTTTGAAATTTGCAATAGATTACTGTATGACTTTATATGAGACACTATAATCATAAGTTCTGTCAGGACCACTATCGTCAAATATGATTGACAATTAGCATACAGTTTGGATTGGCGGTATGGTTCCGTTCTGGGCAAGAACTCCCTTCGCATCCATGAAGCCTAGCATAGATAAGAGCAGGGAGAGCAGCAATAATCCCCCATGGGGTAAACAGAACAGAACCAACATGAAAGTTTGCAAATATATTTAATTCAAGATTTTAAAGTACAACATAATTCAAGAATTTATTCTGATTCAAGGGGAATCAGAATGCCAAATCCTGACTGACAAGAGGAGGAGCTGAGGAGGGAGGAGGCTAATTAGCTCCTGAGAAACGTAATAGCTGCTGATAATACTGAAGGAGCTTATATATGTATACGGTGATAGGCGTCGTATTCCTATAGGTAGACGTGGATCAGCTGAGAGTCAGCTGATGCGAGCTTGACTAACGTGACCTTCCAGAAATGACGCTACGCTTGATTTCTGAACTGTCTATAAATGTAACTTTGTATAAAGAGTTTCAGCACTGAGACAGACAGGACCCATGAATATCACAATGGACTCAAAAGTGTTATGTTAAAGTAGTAAATCTAGGCCCAGTTTCAGACAGGGCTTAGATTAAGCCAGGATTAGGCCTTAGTTCAATTAGGACATTTATAAAACATTACTGTGAGCATCTTGAGACAAAACAAAGGCACTGACATATTTTACTATCAGGTACAACTTGCAGGTTGTTTTCTGTTAAAAAAGCTCAAACATCCATTTTAGTCCAGAACTAGACTAAGCCTTGTCTGTGAAACCAGGGTCTTGAATGTTAATTAATATCTTTTTAAATGTACTGTAGCTTGTTATTGATCCTTGATCTGTATCTCTTCATCCTACATAAATAAATAATATAATAAAGAGACAGTGTGGCATTTTCTTTTCCTCATATCTTCATGAACATTTCCCTAACAAAGTTTGATTTGAAGCACTTGTGGTGTCATATGTATCAGTTCCACCAAGATTTCATGATTTAAAAAAAAAAAAAAAAAATTGTGACCAGAATGACTGATTTCACAGAAATTTGTGAAAAAGTGTTTATCAATCATTAGGACACCCTATTTACCAGATTATGCATTATGTTAGATGCACAATAGTCATACATGTCAAAACTGACAAAATCTGATACATTTTAACTTTTAAGACAACCTATTGACTTTTTTTTTTTCAGGCTTGGAAAGGGGGGTATTGAGTGTAGGGCACGGTCTAATTACACAAGTCTTCACATCTGAAATCATATTATTTATTTATTTTTCAAACTTGTTAGGCTATTAAAGATAGCTAGTCTAGTGGTGTACCAGCTTTTAGCATGAACATATATATGGGATTTATGAGTGTGACAAAGAGGAGGAAGCTTATGGACTGCTTTAAAAGGTAGACTAGGTCTGCATTAGTCATTACTGAGTCACTACTGTAGCATCTGGACCAATCAGACACACAGTTATTCATTATATTTAATGAATAATCCAACAGACACCTCAAGACTGTAACAAGCAAAGGTCCACGCAGGCGCCGGGATGTCTGCTCTCCCACTGATCATTATCAGTTTTTATTCCCCCTGGCTGACACTAAGGGTGGCTCGATACCACTTTTTCAAGTCCGATACCGATTCTGATACCACAACCTTGAGTATCTGCCGATACCGATGCACTACCATCTTTTACTCCCTCTTAAACAATTAAGCTGTTAATTACACATTTGTCAGGAGAATGCACTATGCTTAACCTATCCATCTAAAAAGCATCATGTTCAAACAGTGCAACAAACGTTCTACTCCGCTAAAGGAAGAAATAAAGTAGCCCACAACATGACTCGGTTGTGAAATACTTATGCTTAATTATTATTATTATATTTTCAAACAGAACTTGTTGCAGCATTTTTAATTAGTCAGCACAATTCATAGTCAGCTGCAAATATGGCTTGACCCCAAAAAAATTCTAACAAAAGGTTTCTCAGTGGTTTACAGTAGTATCAGATGTACTTAAAAACATACTAAAAGTTTACCAAAGTTTGACTCCAAGAAAGGCCCCATTTTCAAAATGGCGGCCGTCAGGTCCTTAAAATGACCATTACTCCTTTGTATTCCTCCTAGACCAGGAATACTGGTGTCTGATACCTGTTTTGGCCATGTAATATTCTAATTAGCATATTTCCATGATAAATAAGTGATTACAAGTACAATTATATATTAAAGCAATTGGTTACAAGCATATTTATGTGAAAAAGAAGTACAATAATTGTAAATTTACAATAATTGCATATTTCTCCTTTATCATATCGTTCTTCCTAGTGTTGGTGGTTTCTGTGGTTCATAACCATTATTTTGATTCCAATAAAGAATAAATTCATTAGAACTGTGTGGTACTGTAAAATTAGTCAAAACAGGGCAGCCACGTGAAGGCTCAGTGCCGCTAACCCCTTGTACTGTTTTGTGTTTCATTTTTTTATATATATATTTTTATATATATTTTATAATGCATTTTGTTTTGTTTTTTTGCCTTTTGTTTTTTATATATTTTTTATTCTTTTCTTATTTATACATATCTTTTTCTATTTTCTTCAGTTGTTTCCTCTTATTCTGGTTTATTTTTTATACTTTTTTGCACTGTGACCTTCACTAGATTCACCATTAGTCGTCACACTCTTCCTCCCAATGAGGTTGATTATAGTGTTTCTCACAATTCCCAACTTGCCATGGTCCACAAGCAGGCATGCATGGTAGTCCATATGCCCTGCAACTGCACCGTTGTGTTCGGCAGGCAGTTTTCTGGGGCAGCAGCCTTACTGGTCATAACTGGCAGGAACTGGTTGTCCACCCGTTTCCATCCCCAATCCACTGTGTTCATGTCACCTTCCTTTCCAATCCACACCATGATCTGGAGGTAAACTCTTTGGCAGTGGTATTTGGATGAGGACTCAGTTGGAGGCAGACGTTCTGGGGTAACAAATGATTTGGCGGTAATGATTTTCTTGCTAAAAAGGTTGTAGTGCAAAGAGGCAAGTGAATCGGTACTCTTTCCGCCAAACAACACTGCCATTGCCTTGGTCCTCTATGACATTCCTTGCTTGATGTGGGAGCAGAAACACATTTGTCACCCTTTTTCCATGCCAAGCGGTGAACCAGGGAGCAGTCAAGGACATAATGCTCAGTTGGTGGGATGGAATCCAGGACAGTTTTGTTAGATTTCTTGCTTGAGAACTCAGTGACTGCCTGCGCTAGTCGGGGCTTGTTGGCTTTACGGAAGATTTCCTTGCCTTCGAACAGGGCTGCAGGAAATGAGCAGAGCTCATAGCTCATTACATCTTCCAGTGAAAACTGTCCAGTTTTCGACATGATCAGGAACCGTTGGAACAGCAAAGCAGGATCAATGGTTCGGTCTTGGGCAACTTTGATGGTGGAGTCATCTGCAAGGGTTTTTGCCCGGTCTCTCCGTTTGAAGGATATTCCAAAAACGGGTTTTCCAATCATCTTTTCAATGATCTCATTGCCAACAGTCTCAAACTCATGGACATTTACCTCTTTTTTGGCAACAACACCAGTATCACCAGTATGTTTCTCAGAGATGGGTCTGGAGAGAATGGTGTGCAGATGGTAAGCTTTTCCTTGATCTTTTCTAGATCAGAGTGATCTCTTTTCATCCTTGCTTCTGAGGATTCTCGGTGCTGCTCGCTGGTCGTGTAGGTGAGGTCATTGATTTCCTGCGTGGCGTTGTTGTATTCAGATGTGATGGGTGTAGACATGGTCCACAATGCTCTCATTTCTTCAGTCATTCCACTTCCATGGGTCAAGCCTCCACTGCTTTTCAAGGATCGCATCAATGTCTGCTCGATGACAAGGTCAGAGCTAAGGCCTGCCCAGTACTGGTTGCTGCGGCGGATCACATGGAACCCCCTGGAAATCTTGTCATGTACATCAGGGTGTCTGGTCTCGAGTTGGCACATTTCTTGGAGGTAGAAATATGCCGATTTCAGGTAGTTGTAGTGCCCAGCGGCAGCAAATATTGGCAGACAGTCCAACATTGCTCGCAAATGCATCTTCCAAGATCCTGTATGATCTGCTTTGATCAGAGCTCGGGCTGTCTGCAGCATCTTCTGATAGTTTACCCACAGCCGGCTGGTTTTTGACCTTGTGCTAAGGTGTGCCCTCTTTGTGTCCACCTTTTCCTTGATTTGGTTCAGCATATCTGATGCTGCAGCACTCTCCAAAGTTGTTTCTTTCGTTACCATGGATGAGTACATCTCTCCAGCTTGGTTCACCAATGACTCAAACTGTGAGTCATCCTCCTGCAGCTCTGACACAACTAGGTGATTGAGACATCTGTCCACCAGCAAATGTCCACGAAAAGCTCTTTGCACTGACTTTCCAAGTCATCATGTGCTGGACGGCATTTGATCCATAGACAACTTCCATAATGTTCCTGAGTCCTGTGCCTTCCATCAGTGTGCCTATTGCACCAAGGCCAAGTTGTAATGGAGCTACCACAGCACGTGGTCTTGCTGCCTGGACAATTGCCTGTCCAATTCCTGCAACCTTTCGGCTTGTCTCCTTACCCACAAAAAGACCATTCAAAAGTGTATGGAGAGTCTCAGGAACAAACGAAAGGGCAGAGTCAAGCTCAAGTGACTTTGTGCTCGGATACTGATCCGTAACGGAGAGGACATTGGACTTGATATCACTTTTGATCAATCGCACAGCTGTTTGAATGATTGCTTGTCTCTGGGATTCCTCATCCTTTTCTTGTTCACTGAAATAAGATCGTAGTATTTGTGATGTCTTCTCTCTCATTGTCACTATGTCATGGAGGCCTTCCCCTTCAGTGAAATGTACATTGTCCTGGAACTGTTCTCTCAATTTTCTCTTGAGGTATTGATTTCCATATGGTTCAGAATCTGGGTTTGTCAGAGATTCCTTCATTTTGTCTCGAAGATGTGTAATTGTCAACTGTTCCTCATCATTACTCTCGAGGTAAGAGCAAACTTTCATGAATGCCTGCTCCTGATCTTCATTTTTGGGGCGGCCAGACTTTCTGTGCTTTGCCCCTGGGTCTTTCTGGAACTGTATCGGGATGTTATATCCATTATGAAAACTACTACTGCATAAGTGGTGGTAAACACAGTCTGCAGCACGTAGATCATGTCATAATATTCAATCCTGCCTTTCACAGTGAAAGCCCATTGATCTGCACGATTGTCACAACACTCAAGAATGGACTCTGCCAGCGTCTTAACACTACTTGTGTCTTTACTTCCATGTGTTATCGTAGTCCCACAGAAAAGACAATTGGTTTGGCTGTTGAAAGGACCAGTTTCTACTCTGGCACTTCTTTTTGGTGGCTCAGCTTTATTCTCTTGTTGGATTTTAATGTCTTTTTTATTTATGTACTTCTGTCAACATTTTGAGTGTACTATTTCACCAGCGGAAATGTGTACGTCGTCGCCTCTTTGTACACTTGCATTGTTGATTCCATCAGCTCCCTTCTGATGAACCTCAACCACATAGGAGCCATCTCTTAAATTTTTACAGCAAATGAGGCAAGTTTCTTGGTTTACAACGACGTGACTCATGGTCAAAATTGCATTTAGAGTGTACCTCTCTCCTTACTCCTCTCTTAACACACGTGTTAGAAATCTGTCTATTGTTCTGTTGACAGTTGAGTTACCATGGAGACAGGGAAAATAACTGCCAGAAAATAACTGCCAGAAGGAGGGGTGGGGTTTAAATAGTTTTAAGGAGGAATTTTGTTCAAGCAAAATGGTATACACTGTGCTGCCAGCAACATTTTAATGGGGCTAGCAATATCAAATGTCAGTATTATCTTCCACCATCTTCTGAATTGCTGGAAATTGTGAATTTAGTTTTGTTGGGTTTAGTATAATGCCATCTTTATACTCAAAAACATCTATAGAGGATGCATTACATATGTATTACCTTATACAAATTGAAATGAGTGACCATTTTAGAGGGTTCACACACAGGCCTAATTGAAGTTGTTTATGATCAAAGTTATACAACTCCAATTTAAGTTACTTTTAACTCTTACATTGAATGTCAAGTTTGTGTTTTAGCAAAAAAAAGGGTATGTGTCCAACAACACGTACTGAGTAGGAGTTACATGACATAGGCTAAATCGTTTACATCTCTGGTTCACCCCAAAGATGAAACCTTACAGTAATATCACAAAATCATGTATTCCATAAGTATGTAATCATGTCAGTGCAATTTAGACAAATCCAATGGATTCATAGACCCAGAAAACATGGGGTTAGACACCAAGATTACTTGGCTAGGTCAGAGAATGTCTAATAGGAAGAGAATTGGCACTCTCTGCTTACTTCCGGGTTCTGGATTGGTTGCAGTAACACGTCTCTATCCATGCGGGGGCGCTCGCGAGCGAGTGCAGAATGAATGGAGGTCTATGGCGAAATACCCCTCAAAACCCACTTTTCTCAGGATATAATTTTTTGTCTAGTAATTTAAATGTTGTATTCGAAAGGGGGGGCTAAGATAATACACTCAGCTGAAAATTGCATTTTTAAGTTCACTTATCTGCTCTAAAAAAGCGTTCAAAAATGTGATGACGTCACATATTTTCACACTGCCAGAGGGTCTGCTTTACGGCAATTTCTGACTTCCGCTTCATGGCTTCCTTACTCGTGGCATTGACGATAACACCAGCTGCTACTTGAGGTAAGGCTCTTTCGGTTAATACACGAGTTACAAAGAGTTTTAGTTAGCTAATGTAAAAAGGAAAATGCGCGAATATTTTACATATGTATATTACTTACAATGGTAATGGCAGCGACTTTGATTTCTTCGGCTGGCTGTCGAAGAAATCATATTTTCTTCGACAGCCAGCCAACAGTTAGCTATCTGTTATGTAGCCTAACGTTAGCCAATTTATGGCGGCAATGGTGAAGGTAAAATAACCTTATATATTAACATCATTAATTTACGGATGTTGCCTGTATTGATTTTTCTCTAGACAAAGATATACCTACTGAGCTCACAGCTAAAATACATGGATGCATTAATTGAAGTTTGATTTTCTTTAAAACAATGTAGAACAATGGTGATGGCTAATTAATAAATAACAATCGTTCCATGTGGTATTTTTTTTATTTAGACTACTTGTTTTAAACTTCGTTAATATTAAGAAAAAACTTCTTCACAGGAACAGCCACAGCAATAATGGTCTTCTAGCTCCAGCTCCATTCAGGCCGTGAAGGAGGACAGCTTTCTCTGAGCTGCTATGGCGCTTTGTTGTTTGCTCAGCCTCCTGTTCCTCTCGCGGATTTCTGCCCCGAGCCTGCACATCACAAATTTTTTAATAGCTATTGTCTCCAATAGGCTGGCATGCTCAGGGTGCGAGCTAAAGAGGCTGTTGAACACACCCAGATTGCCCAGAGTCCTTTCCATTTTTTGGGTGATCTTGTTGTGAGGCCAGAAAGTGTCTATGTGCCTCGCAAATTCCCCCTCCAAAAGCTGGATTGCAGCGAAAAAATTTTCCGATGGCTTCATGAGGTTTGCCGATGCCGTGTATTTTTTGGCCTCCAGGAATGGGTGGTCCACACTTGCGGCATAGCTGTGGTCCTGATGTCGGTCACCCAACAGCAGCACCTCGCAGTGTGGACAGGCTTGGATTATTTCCTCCTGCTGAAGGACCCGGACAAGCCAGCCAGCGACGTAGAACAGGCCCTCCTCCTCGATGCAATCGCCAACAGTCTACAAGTAAGAGAAAATACAGTGTTACATTGAATATGAGCATTAATATGAGCATTATCATGTCTGTTCCATGTGATTTATTTGTGTCAATGCAGTGTTTTGTGTTGTAGAGATGACCTTATCTTCTACAATGTCCGACATCAACACCAGTTCTTTGTCCTCGATCTCTGTTGTCAGTGAGGTAGGGAGTGCCAGTGAGGTCATTAGAGCTGTTGTGGAAGAGGTAGAGGGGATTGCATCCTCTGAGACTGTGGCTAGTAGGGTTGTTCCATCATCCACCTCGCAATTGGATGCTGCCGATGCAGAAAGGGCAGGTAGGATATTGGAAACACTCAATCCCCTGAGCGCAGCGGTGAACTCTCTCGCACTTGGGTTGTATTTGTGGCCCCCTTTGCCCCGAATCAAGGAGAATAGGTTCTAACAGAAAAAAGCAGGTGGTCAAAATCCTAGTTTTCAACTTTTTATTTTATAAACTTTTTATTTGAAAAGTAATTCTGTGTTGCACTACCTCAATGCAGTCCTGATTTAATTTCGAGGTGCACAGATACTTCATTCCAGCATCTGTGCACCTCTTGTGGACTAGAAGAACGCTCTTTATGGAGAGGCACATTCCGTGCTGGCACGGTGGTGGTTTACGCTGAGATCTGGGGGGTGGGGGTTGGTTAGTGTGTGCCTCAGCCTAGATGTTGATTTGGTGTAGTTTTTCTTTTCTTATTGACTGACCTGAATTGCCAGCCTGCCACCCAATTGACATTCACTCAGGAAGTTCTCTTTTTCCTGGTTTCCAGTACCGAGGGGTCGTCGCCAGGGATTTGAGTCGTTGACGGATCTGCAAGTAGGATAGGTCGTAGTTAATCGTGTGTAGTTAGTAAGTTGTATGTTTGAAGTTAAGGTGCTATTTTTTTTTTTACATAATTACCTGGAATTTAGCACGTCAAAGAGGTGATTTATTTTTGCAACAAATTCTGCTGTATCTTTTGCCTCTGCTGGCAGTCTCTGCAATGTTACCATCGCAGAAATGCCTGGGTCACAACAGATTTGACAATTGAATAGGTGGTCAGTATCACATTACAATCTGCAGTTAGTTATTGAAGAAAAGTTTTTGAAAAGATGGATAAACTTTACCAGCAGAGACAGTGTGGCTAAACACTTGTGTAGCCAAGCTGACGCGCATTTTGGAAAATGCAGGCAGGTGGATGTGCCTCTCTGTTAGTTTTGGGGCCATTCTAATGGCGTGAAGCTTGTCCAGCTCGTAGAATTTTGTGATGTAATTCCAACGAACATTTTGTCCTTGTGTCTAAGGATATAAATAAATATGTACTGGTGTGTGAATCAATGTGATATCTTTTATGTTCAGTATGAGTCATTGCAATTGTGATTGCTTTGTTTACTGTGCTTACCTGTAGGCCATATTTGAACAGGTTGTTCCTGATTGATTTCAGAAGGTGAGGTACATCAAAGATGACTGGAACCCTCTGAACCCCCACCAGGATGCAGTGGGACTCCTCACCTCCCAGAGGGTCCAGGCTAGCCCCGAGGTTACGCACAGCCTTAACATTAGGGCTTCCCTGGTCACATATTACTGCCTGCACCTTTGAAATTGGTTTATACATTTTGTCACACAATGCAGTAATGCATTTGTTAATGCTGTTATTTAAAAAAATAAAAAAATCTGTGCACTACATACTGTCAGCCCTATGTTTTGTAGGTGGTGAATGGCATCTTTAATAATGGCTGCAATTTCCTCCGCTGGCATTGAAGTTGGGGAAAAGAAATATCCTATGGTCTGTTGAAAGACATGATTTAGGTAAATGCGTTTGAATATACACAGCAATATCCAAAACAAATGTTTTTCTTAAATATGGCTTGCCTGCTTCCACTTCCCCATAATGCCCCTAGCCATGACGACCATTGTTTGTTTGGCAGCAGCTCCTGATCCGGATACACCATAAATGGCGTCATTTCTCCGGTCGTAATCAAATTGTTTTTTGATTGCCATCTCGTCCAGGACTACTGTGCACATTCTTTCCACAGGGGTCATAGTGGTGGCGATGACTCCCATTTGGGAGATGATTCCCTACAGGAAGCCAGGCTGTCGGAACAAGTAAGTTATAATCAGAATAATTATATTTATACTTACTCTAATAACTTACTCTAGTTATAATAGAATAATCAGATTTTGTTATATCTTCAAATTATGAAACTGGTCGAAGTTGAGTAGACTAATTTCATAAATTGGTATTTACAGAGAAATATCCCACACGTCCAGTGACATAACGCCTAAGCGTTCTTGTTGAGGGAAGAGCAAATATCGTCTTCAGTTGACGATAGGCCTTTGGACTGCTGTGTAAAAGCTGCAGCCCTAGGTCCTTCATGTTCCGGTCAAACCTCCTTCCTCTGTCTTTTTTCCCTGCCTCTGACAGCTGTGCCTTGATGAATTTCCGGCAGCCCTCAGGACACCTCTGGAGCATCTCAGCCATAATTTCATGGGGACTATGGAAGAACAAGTAAGTAGATTGTAAGATTCAAGATGCATTCCCTTTTTGTTAAATCAAGGGTTTATAATTCTAAAGGCAGCTTTTTTTTGCCTTTTTTTTTTTACATTACTTGGGTTTTTTAGGCCTGACAGTTGGCTTTCTTTTCCTCCGTTTTAGCCTTTCCAGCCGTGCAAGGCGTGCCTCTAGTTGTTTAATTCTCTGTAATAACAAAAAAGGCATCCTGTATGTGTGTCTTGTGATAATGCTAGAGTCACAATCTTGAAATTGAAGAAGATCAGATCATCACCTGGTCCTTTTGTTTGAGTGGAATGGTCACCTGAACCTGAGCCTGTTCTTTTGTGCCTCCATTATCTGTCCCTTCTGTGCTCTCCTCTGTCCTTTCCTCTATCTCAACTGGTGTCTCGAGAGTCTCCTCTGACCTTTCCTCTATAATTTCTGGTGTCTCCTCTGTGCTTTTTCCTGTCCCTCCCTCTGTGTCTATTATATCCCTCTCTTCTTCCTGCTCCTCAGATTGTCTTTGCTTAGCTTTTGAGAATTGAATCAGTCAATTAATATCAAAGGATCAGTTAAAGTTAATTCATTTAATGTAATGTATGTAAATGTAATTTCATGGTCTTGTGTCTTAATTATTTGTTTGGTCTTAGCCTCAGTTGTCATTGTTACCTTCAGTTTTTTTCCGCCTTTTTAGAGGTGGGGAGGCAAGTGTTGGCGGGTTGTCGCAATCCACCAATTTAGGGATGGCATCACTGGTGAGTGTCGCCTTTCCATTGTGCTATTAGAAGCACACAGCACAATGTATCAGTAATTCTATTAATTGTATTATTTATTGTATTATTTTTATTTAAATTGTCATTTCCTTCCAAATGCACAACTCACTTTGACAAGGAAGCATTCCTCAAAATGCATTTCACAAACAACATATCCCCCCTGTATTAACTCCTCGTGTGACATGGAGAGTCTGAGGTCACTTCGTCTCATGTTCATGAGCCATTTCTTTCTCCTGAAATTGAAGCCTGGATTAGAATCATAATTTTCCTTATCCACATATTGGTTCTTCACTAGCAGTTTTCTCCTTTTTATTGTTGAACCACCTTTGTGTTACAGACTTAATGGACTTTATTTACATCATCCAACAATCTCCAATTTATTTAACATTGGTTATTCTTGTTATTATTGTTATTGTTCTTATTGTTAGGTATTCCACTTGTTCTTTTGATAGGTCTTTCACTTTTTATTGTTCTGTTGAGAAGCCCCCTCGCACACACACATACTCCTGAATTCTTTGTTCTTTTGATCTCTTTGTTCTTTATTCTTGAATTTGTAGGACTTGACTTGACTTAGTATAGTAACCTATCCTATCATTTCTCATTATTATTTACTATTGGTTGTGTCCAAGGAACTAAGGAGAATAGGTTCCACCAAAAAAAAAAAAAAAAAAGGTGTTTGAAATCTTAGTTTCAGCAGGCTACTTTTTATTTGAAAAGTAATTGTGTGTTGCACTACCACAGTGCAGTCCTGATTCTATTTTGAGGTGTAAAGATGCTTCATTCCAGCAGCCTGCCACCCAATTGATGCATTCTCTCAGGAAGTTCTCCTTCTCCTGGTTTCCTGCACCGAGTTGTCGTCGCCAGGGGTTTGAATGTTCAGTATTGTTGTAGTATAATATCCTATCATTTTTCATGTTTGTTCATTTACTAATTTACTATTGGTTGTGTTCTTGTTGTTAGACCCCTCGTTTTTACAGTTCTGTTGGTGTGAAGTTTACTGTAGATGTAGTATAAGATGTTCTTTATATAGATTTTAATCTTCTGGTCTTTATCTTAATGTTTTGATGCCTTTTATTTGTATTTCCTAAACTGTGAATAAACTAGCCTGTTGCAATGTTTTGTGTAATTACTGTTTCAATGTGATTATCTGTCTGTCTATTAGGAGGTCATGTAGCCTAGACCATGTTCCTCATTTAACAAATTTGTAGCTTATAATGTGTTGCAGGGCTGATGGTTAATTCAAATTCAATTTCAACGGCTAACAACAAATTATGTTGACAAATTTAACTAATGAATACATACATAACATTTATAACATCAACATAGCTGAACATGAATTCCTCAATTACCTACTTGATTATCTGTTTTGTTTGGTAAAGTAATATTTAGTAGTAATATTATTTACGTACTTTTGTATATGTTATGCATTCTAATTGTATCAACATCTTTTCATTGGTAATGAGAGGCTATCTGACCTACTGCTGCACTCCATCGAGCGAGATATTCCAAATAATTGTGAGAAAGTCATTAAAATATATAAAAACACAACAGACAGACGGGTACTGCTTTAAATACAGGTGATTTATTTTTAAAAAAATCTATGTTTTTTGTGCCCTTTTTGGTTCTTCCGCCCCTGCCCCGGAGGTCTGTGCACACCACTGATACAGTCTAAGCAGATGCTGAAGTTGTTAAATCGTAAACAAACGATCTGTATGTAACAATTGGTTAAGGTACGTTAAGTGTTCGACACCCAACCACTTGGAAGCGCCAGAGAAAGTCTAATAGACAGGCTCTGGCAGCGCGGACTCCTATTAGACATTCTCTGGTCATGCGCGATTTTACCCGCGCTCCAGTTTTTGCCAACATTCCCGCCCAGGTGCCGGTATCCTATGACCATTTATACAGGAGCAAGAAAGAACATTACCTTTTTTTGTCCTTGGGGAATGAAAAGAATGACAGTCCATTCCCACTGTTGGAACAATGCATTGCTGCACATCTACGAGGCATTGTCTTTATTTCTAATTTATGCTATGATCATTGAAATGTTTTTGAGCGGGATATTGACTGGATTATTTAAGGTTGTCATACCATAACCTTACCATGTATATAAACACATTGAACACAAGAATAGAAAAAACACTCAAATTCCATTTATTCCCATGTACTTTTTACAATACATTTATAACGATATGAAAATAAAATTGCCCGCAGCAAAATATAAATACAGTACACAAAAATTAACTTCGACAGAAAGTCCTCCTTAAGATAATGTCAGACATTCCAGAGCCCGTCTACATTAGACATTCTCTGGACATTCTCAGACGGGCTCGAGCTCTTTCTTCTGATTCTGCTTTAGCTTCAGGTGCCATCAAGCGGGGTCTGTGGTCGTAATCAGTCGCAAGTCCGTCACTGACCAATCAGCATTCATTAGCAGAATGCTAGCTTGTTCCGGCCAACAACGGCCCCACCTGTAAGAAATCGAAAGGACATAAGTACTGGTTCATTCAACTTTCGACCTATAACCTATGTTGAACTTGCAAAGCCTACAATAAAATCTGAGATTTCTCAACGGCAATCGGGTGAAAGAGACACATTTAGCCGTATAGCCCCATTGACTCCCATTCAGTCTGCACTCGCTCGCGATCACCCCCAGTGGAATTCTAATGGAACTGCAACCAAAATCAATACAATGGGGCTGAATAGGGAGTGCCAAGGCTCTCCGTAGACGGGCTCTGGCTAGGTCAAATAATGAAGGAGTTAGGATATTTTAAGGGCTTCCTGCCCATCTTGGACGCCATCTTGAAAATTACACCTTTCTAGAGGTCAAACTTTGGTAAACTTTTAGTATTTTATTAAGGACACCTAATACTACAAAAAACAGCTGAGAAACCTTTTGTTAGAATTTTTTTAGGGTTAGGTGTTTTTTTTTCCATATATGCAGCCACCTATCAAACATTTAAAATGAAATTTAAAGTGCAAATTTAAAGAATTATAATTCCATTCGAATACTGGATGTAACTCAACACTCAATGTAGTCATACCTCTAATGTAAACCATAACTTATATAAATAAAATGAATAAACATAAAAAATAATAGCATCTCATTATAAAATGTACAGAAGAAAACAGTGCAATAAGTACAATATTTGAACTATAAATAATATTTGAATGTTTGATTGTAAAACACCTGTATAAAACAGTATGAAATTCCAGTATGAAAAGATACTTGCCATGTAAACAAAAATATAAGTTTTCCCCTAAGTCAAAAAGAAATCGCAGTAGCTGCCTGATCTTAAAACTGTCACAAAAACCACTGACTCATGTTTTTACAGTCCTTCTGTGACTTCCAGTAAGTGTGTTCACTTTAACATGAGGGGCAAATTCTTCTTTAGAAAAATTAGCATTTCATCCTTCTCAGCTGTCAGGCTGCTCCTCCTTTCATCAATAATAATAGAGGCTGTGCTGAAGAGTCTCTCGCTCTCCACTGCGTATTCAGACGAGGTCCCCTCTGCTGGCTCTGAGGCTTCTGATATGGTCCTCCTCAGCACTTCTCCCATCTTCCTTGCTTCTGCCATTAATGCATCCTTTGCATGTTTTGAGGTTTCTGCATTTGTGAAGTACCCGTATCAATATAAATACACATATGTAACATTTAAAATTAGCCTATCCTTAACATCAAGAGATCCTATTCTGAATGCTAAAGCTTGATATGAAATACTTCACACATATCATATTACATAAAGTTAACAGAGACCCCACATACCTGTCTTTATATCTAGGATCAAGGAGGGTGCCTTTCATGGTTTTAATTCCCTCGTCGGCCTCGTTTACTCATGTGAGAACGTGTTTAAGGACACTGACAATGGGGATGACATCAGATGCAGAGGCAGACTTCATTGGCTTGCATTGGCTATAACCATAAGTTGGAGTTGTCTGTATTAGATGCAGTAAAACACTGCAGAGACCAATCATTTTACTGCTTTCCTTGACAAGTTATACTGTTACTGTATACTGTAAAAAACCTAAGAGAGCTTGATGCTGTAGTCTCTTAATTAGGTGCATGTTTGATAGGATTGGTAGATATCTAGGGAGGCTTCATCTTTCAGAACAGTGAAAGCTGTCTGGTCAATGTATGCTAGGTAGAGATGAGAGCTGAAACTCATGTGAAAGATGTTGTGTATGATGGGGCTGCCTTAGATGAAACTAACTGTTTACAGAAAGCTTACATAAAGATTTTGTCATCAAATGTAGCTTTGCATACTGCCAGCATCTGAAATGATTTTGATCAGCATTTTAGGCCACGTCCACACGAAGCCGGTGCGTTCCCGATCCGATTTTTTTTTTTCCTCGTTCTAAAAAAAAATTCCGTAAACACGGCG
Source organism: Abramis brama (assembly GCF_963993115.1). Lineage (NCBI taxonomy): Eukaryota > Metazoa > Chordata > Actinopteri > Cypriniformes > Leuciscidae > Abramis > Abramis brama. The sequence continues at coordinate 17,003,214 of NC_139966.1, forward strand.
TCGTCTCAGGAAATATCTGCGTACACACGAAACCACTGAAACCGACTGAAAACGGTGTAGTATATATGCCAGACCAGTATGGGGCGCTGTAATTCTGACACAGAGATACACTATACACGGAGAAGAAGACTTTGAGCATGCGCATAACCTTGCGCGCTGTATACGAACCAAGAAGAAGAGGACGAAGATTATCGCTTGTTGCTCACCACAGTTGCAGTGAAGCAATATATTTTGCTGTAATAAAGTTAGTAGGCTTAGTAGCTTCTGCAGCACGAACACAATCATGTAAGTCCGCCATTATTTTTGTTGCTGTTACGCGTGACACAGACGACACGTGATGTGATGACATCATCGTTTCACAAAATATACGGATTGGCTGTACACACGAAACCGCAAGGGTGTCGTTTTCAGATTTATCCACTTTGGGACCCGGTTTCTAAAAATAGCGGTTTCAGTCTCCCAAAACGCCGGATCCGTGTGGACGAAACGCCAATACGATAAAAAATGTATAGGTATACAGCGAAACGCGTCTCCGTGTGGACGGGCCCTTAGTGTTCATAGTAGAGGACTCTCTCAACTGTTATATTTTAGTTTGTGATTTTGTAGGCTTTGCATACACGTTAGGGCTGGGAGAAAAAATTGATTCACCAAGGTAATCGCGGTTTTTTTTTTTTTAAACGATTTTAAAATATTTTTTTTTATTTCAGAATCGATATTAATTCAAATTAAATTGCTTTATTTTTGTCCTTGCTTATAGATGAGGTTGACCCAAGTTAGCCACTTCCAAAAGAGGATGAAATGTGTCGGTATCTAGTGTTGAGTGACGTAATATCCCTTTCAAGTGGAAGCGTGAAAACGTGAGACTGAACGCACTGAAAAGCCCTGCGCAGCGCTACTCATATGCTGAGAGAGATATAAGACAATAGAGCTGCACGATTCATCATTAAAAGACTGTGATCTCAATTCAAACACCCACGCGATCTTCCACTTAGTCTGTCTATTAAACCTTTGACAAATCATATCGCAACATTCAAAGCTGTGTTGGTGCTGCCACTGACCCAGAGAGAGCAGTCATGAAACAGCTTCACAAACAGTCTTTTCAACCTCATAGTGTCATTATTTCTGTGATACAATAGTTCAAATGATCATAGAAGTACTGGGATAAAAGTTTAAAGTTCAAATATAAACACTGATGTCTATGATAGCGATCAAAATAGAGTAAATCAGCTTTTGATTTGGCACTTTAAAGAACGCATTTATCGATCACATTGTTTCGCCACAAGGTGTCGACAAGTGACTGTTAAAAAATGTATTTGTTATTGAATCATATATTCAAGAGAATGTAGGACTGTATGATGTATGATGCTAAATAAGTCAGAATTCTGACATCTTTAAAGATGTGAACTGTTTTTGTAAATATGACTCATCTTGTACATCATGTACAGTCTGTATAAGTGAATGATTTAACTTTTCCCCATAATCTAGTGTAAAAAAATAAATAAAAAATTGCAATATCGAATCGCAGTTCTTAAAAGTCTCAAGACTTGAGACTTGCTTGACAAATATTAATAAAAGACTTGACTTGACTTTGACTTGATATTCTTGACTTGAGACTTGACTCGGACTTGAGTTAAATGACTCGAAATAACTTGTCTTTTGTTTAATAAATATCTGTTTTTGAACGCACCGCAACCTAACCACATGGCAAGCAGAGAGAGCAAGCAGGCAAGCAGAGAGAGCTAACGTAAGAGCAGTCGTGACTGAACATGGAAAGCGCCACGCCAAAAATAATTAGGTTCAGCTACAAGGATTATGTAAGGATTATTAAGTCAGTCCGGCTGTTTTCAGCTGTCGCTAACGTCTTTGATCACAATTGACCACATAGCTCACAATTGAGTGACAAAGTTCTGTCAAATAATTTTTTTTGCAAGTGCAATGCAAAACATTAAAAAAATTTAACTCATACACACGCACTCACAAATATGAATGAATCACACTCAGTCAAATCACCTCTCTCTCTCTCTCTCTCTCTCTCTCTCTCTCTCTCTCACACACACACACACACACACATACAAACAAATAAAAAGAAAAAACAGTCAAACACAACCATTCACATGCAAACGATACACTTTTCACTCATACACATGCACATACACACATCCACTCACAAATATTAATAAATCACACTCACTCACACACATGGATTAATAATGTACAATAGTCAATCCACCTGATAAACGGGTGCAAGGTTTGTGTGATTCAACTATTATTGTTTTTTTTCTTGTTGTTATTCTCTTATTAAAAAGGAAAGATCTAACTTAAGGATGTGTTCATGTTCCATAAAGGGGATCCCTGTTTGAAGAATGCCATGTGGAGGCATAGAAACCATTAGCCTATACTTGAATTGTTTAATACTTTTTAATGGTCTTCTACAATGTTTGAGGCATATTAAGGTACAGCTGTTTCAATACTTTTCATGCTTTTATGTTGGCCTAATTTCAGTTACATTTACATTTTAGGCTATTTATTTTTAGATTTTTATTGTATTAACAACTCGGCTGTATGTAAGATTCCTTTTGAGTAGAAATGCATATTGTAAATTTTTGTTGTTGCAAATAAAACTCCCTGTAATTTTAACTCATTTTAATATATAAATTCAGTTTAAACAAAAAATATTTGTAAGACTTGTCAGTGACTTGCTTGACCCAAGCTACGACTTGCTTGACATAAAGCAGTGACTTGACTTGACTTGACTTGCTTTTCACAAAAATTGACTTGGACTTGCTTGAGACTTGAAGGTTAAGACTTGAGACTGACTTGTGTGACTTACTCCCACCTCTGGTTAAAACCCATGAGTTTAGTGATATAGAGGAATTTTCATGGGAAAAAGTAGACAATATGCATGGACTCATTCGCAATAAGGCTTTGTCTTTGGCAAGGCAAGATATATTATATTGCTTTAGACACCAGATTAATGTTTATAGAAGTTGTATTACTCTTTGTAATGCTCTTTTGAATGACAAAGAACATTTTTTTTGAAGGATTTTAGAGATACAAAGTCAACTTTTACCTCATTACAACAGTAGTGGGACTTTGGAAAAGCCAAATTAAATAATTTAGCCAACAGTATACCAGAAGTGTCACTAAAAATACAGATAGGTCAATGAAAGTTTTAGAGATGGAAATTGTTAAAGTGGAAGAACAGTTAGAATTTACTAGAGATTGAACTCTAATGAGGTGTCTTTCAGAGAAAAAAAGTCCAAATTCCAAGTTCGATAACACTTTCAAAGCGTTGATAAAATGGATGTCCAATATAAATTATTTTTTGACCTTGAGAAGAAACATGAAAAAACTGATTTTTTCATTGCGGTCTGAGTCAGGGAAGATGTTATCTGATATCAATGGCTAAGGCATTACAAGTATCGTACACTGAACTAAACAGGGCTGCGTTCTCCGAAACTACCTTAACGCTATGTCATTCTTAAGTTGTACCTTAAGAAGTACCTTATCGTTAATACGTGGTTTCCGAAACCTTCTTAGTTAAGTATACCTTCTGTAAGTCATACGTTCGTAAGGTTGGTCTGGAGCGCTCTTAGCTATACCTTATCGCTGCTGACGGTTCATACCGCTAGTGGCCACCACTACGCAAAAAGCTTTTTTACATCGCAGTTTAATTACACATAGAAAATTTTATATGAACATTTAATATAAAATCTTACATTTTTACTTTACTTTAAAATTTTACACATAAAATACTTGTTGTTATAGCCTACAACCAGTGTATGGAAGTGTTTTCATTAATAAAGTTTCCATACACTAATGGTTGTTAGCTTTTTTAATTACTATCCTAAGGCACATCAGCTGGCGAACCATTTGACAGAAAAGGCTTAGGAGTCTATATAAAGAAAGATGAGTTTACACAAACTTTATAGCTATGGCAGCGAGACAGCGAGTACTTGTTTTAAATCAAAGACGGTGCCGTCCGCGGAGCCAGTTAGTGTATGTCAACTACATGGCTGGTGGATAATCAGCATACGTTGTGGAGAACATTAACACACTTATGGCCGTGAGGGTTTGGGATTGCACACTTGCTAAATTATAAACACATACTCATATTTATTTCTGCATGTACATATTTCAATGAGCCCCGATAAATGCAGTTTGTACTATTTCTAAAACGCTTCTTTATAAAGAAGATTGTTTTCTCAATACTTTACCTATACCGCTGTGAAGGAAAGAGCGCACAATCGATCATCGAGGCATCGATATCAACCTATTCAGCGCCTCCACCATGGACAGCACCTGCTAAGGTCGAACTTAAGAAGGTTTACCTTAAGCAACATCCTAAGGTATAGTTCGGAGAACACACGTAGGAAAGGTATACCTGTAGTTAAGGTGTACCTTTTGAGTCTTCGTAGCGCGCTAAGAGACAACGTTATCGGAGAACGCAGCCCAGAGGTTTAGTATAAACTGTGGAATGGTTCTGTTCAGGGCCCGGTTTCCCGATAACGCTCACTCTTAGCGCGCTAAGAGAGCTCGAAAGATATATCTTACCAAAGGTGTTTATGTTCCTAAGTGTGTTCCCCGAACTATACCTTAGAAAGCTGCTTAAGATATACCTTCTTACGTGCGACGTTACCGGGTGCTGTCCGTGGCGATGGTGCTGAATTGTTTGAAATCGATGGCTCGAGAATCAATTATTCTCTCGTGCAGGGGCTGTTTATGTGAGAAAGCGGTGATCTTTATAAAAGAAGCACTTCAGAAATAGTTGAAATTGCAATTTATTATGATTATTGGATATTATAAAAAATAATCCAAACTATAATAGCCTATAATAGCCTAGCCTACATATTTTAAAATTGTAACATATAGCCTATTGCTGCCACAATAACCTTTTCAAAAATTTACGTGCCGCCTTTTCTTTCCCATTTTTGTTCGCTGAGGTGGAGCTGCGATGAAATATTGTTCTTGTGTAAATACTTTCCAGCATTTCAGTAATAAAAGTTTACATCTTGCGTACGGTGCTCGGCAGTGATCAAAAAGGATTTAAACCGTGAATTTTGAATCTCTTGTAAACTCGGAGATGTGGATTCAGACGGCAATTAAATTCCCACACGACCTGTTTGTCACAAAAACAGAAGGTACTAATTTGGCCAGGGATTTTTACGCGGATTGGGTGAGAAAAACACTGATATTATGGATTCGGACGGCACTAAAATCACCGACTCACCCCTGTAAATGTTTAAAATACCGGACGAGCCCATGAGAAACAATATTAGTGTCCGAATAGGACTTAGCTGACAGTAGCCTATGCTTTCACTGGCCTTTAAAAGAGCGTTTTAATTAAATTAATAATATTGTATAATAATATAATTAAAAATCTAACAACAATCAGTGTAATGACAATTTTATTCTTTGCATGAAAACACTTGAATTAGCCTAATTGAATACTGTCTGGGTGTATTAAAACTAAAGAATTATATTCATTTAGACCTGCAACAGTGATAAGGTAAAGCTAAGAGTGGTCCAGACCAACCTTACGAAAGTGTGACTTACAAAAGATATACTTAGTGTACGAACGTTTCGGGAACCGTCCCATAAGGTTAAGAGAGAGGTTAAGGAATAGGTTAAGAACTACTTAGAGATAAGAACGCTTTGGGAAACCGGGCCCAGATGGTTAAATGACTTCTCCATAGCTTCATTAGTTTCTGTTTCGGATTAATTCACTTTCACTTTCCATTTTACCCATGTATGTGTGATTGTGTATATGTGTTTGTTTAGATTAGTTATGTGTTCATTATTTAGTTACATAAAACTTTTATGTACATTAATGCAAGCTGATTCTGGTCCCTGTTTGTCACTTTAACAATGCGATCACAGCTACATGCCATGAAAGTGTTATTTTTCTGTGGCCAAAAAAAAAAAAAAAAATCTCTAAGAGTTGATAGATGATCAATGAGGATTAACAGATTAATTGATTGTATTTTTATTTTTTATTGATTGTAATATTAATTCAGCTACAATAAGTCAATTATATTAACTGATCTAAATATAAATAATTCTTTATAACAAGTTCATATATTACAAGTACATTTA